>NC_090202.1:1695000-2070000 GCF_033026475.1 Channa argus | reverse complement strand
AGTTTTCCAATTCTAGTATCCAGTAGTTGTCTCAAAGTGTAGTGAACCCTTGTTAAGCCAGTTTGGCACTTCTTCGAGGATCTGGTGTTTGAATGGCTCAGTGCTTAGAAGTTGTGTTGAGTAACAAAGGGAAACCTTTTCTTAATCTGTCACTGTGAGGGCTTTTCTTGTTATTCTCAATGGTCTTTTGTTAAAGGGCACTGAGAGGCAACAGCTTAATTTCCCCTCTGGCAATTTGTGCATGTGTGTGTGTGTGTGTGAGTGTGTTTGTGTTTGTGGGCAGAGTGCAGTAATCCAAGCCTACCTGCAATCCTGTGGGCTCACTGCTGCCTGCTCCCTAAAGGTCAGAACTCCTGACCTGCTAGGTCCAGGGCAGAGGAGTGTCCTGGGGTGTTGTTGTCTCCCATAACCGTCCCAACGTACACAGCAGACAACAACCCCATTCACACAAGAGCATCTACTACTGTGGACCGTGTAGGTGTGTAGGTACATATTACTAACTAATTGTTGACCAACACATTCAAGATGTTGGATCTAATGTATATATAGACTCAGAATAACTTGGTCTTCTTGACATTGTACAGTTTAATGTGTGTGGAGTAAAACTTAAAGACAAGGTGGTGAGAAAGGGTCAAACACTCAAGGAATAAAGTGGAACATGAGAAATTAAGAAAGTGCACGGGGAAGGAAAAAATAATCGGGCGGGAAAAAAGGGCCGGTAAACAATAATGGGTAAGAAAGCAGGGATAGAATAATAAGCATTAACGCAAGAGTCCTGGGGAAAAAAATCATTAGTGGGATGTAATTGTGAGGTAATGGAGGTTGGTTATGAGGGGTGAGGGGTGAAAGTTCAGGGGTGTGTTGTTAGAGAGGCCTCAGCCAGCAGCCAGAGCCGGATGAGTCAGAGTACGACCAACTAAGTCATTCAGGCCTATTATGCTACACAAATATATTAAGGCATTTCCAACTGCTGAACATCAATGCAAATTACCTCCAAGCAGCTTCCCCAAAACCTCCAGCTGTGGGTCACTTCACTGCTACACACGTACTGTACACAAACAAACACAGGTGAAACTAACCCTCCAGCTCTTTCCAGCCCACACTTCTCAAATCTCCTCGCTTAACATATATAGGAGCAGTAAGGTCTCGCCTTTAATGAGAAAAGCCAGACCGCCCTGCGGCTTCCTCAGCCTTCAGCAATGCCACAGCACAGCTCTGGGCTTTCTCACACTGCCATCTAGCACTCAGTCGCACGCCACTTACTCGCCTTGAGAAGATGGCTGATCATGCTATAGTTCTATAATCCTATGCTGAGATGAAATTAAATTCTATGTAGTGTAGTAAATGTCTTATTACTATGCAGTTGCTGTCTGTTAGTGATTGTAGTGATGTTAGGTCACACACAGTTTAGCCTTCGCAGTAATTACATAAAAAGTTAGAAGTCACAAGTACCATGAAGTGATTTCATGGCATTTCCTAATTAATTTGCGCTGACAAGAGGAATCTACTGTGTGGGAGTCTGACATACTGTTGTTGATCATTTCTCAGTCTGAAGCTGTTTCAGGCCACTCTTATAAGAAACACGTATCGTCATGCAGAAACAAATCCCCATAACTGAATATCCAGACAGGAATCACAAGGTCTAGTGCCGTCACTAGTTGACTGCTGGACCATAGTAATGCAAAGGTTTCCTGTGTAGCACATATAGTGTAGGTTATTAGATTACACCAGTAACAGGAAACACAAATACTATTTGGATGCTTTCAAAATACAATAAGTGACTTTGTTTTTACAGTGTTTTTTTTTTTGCTAGAAATGTGATCCATAGCATAGCTTAAAGTTGAGCGGTGCGGTGCTTTTTAGTAGGAGTAGGATTTAACTATTGCTACTATGGTCTATAGCTTGTAATAAATCATTTCATGTCGATATACTGTGTAGGGAGTACATGGAATGATACTGAATAGACGATGTCATCAGGCTGGTTCACCTGCTCTTTCAGAAATCCTCCAGATGGCATCTTCTGAACCAAAAGAAGAGATTCATCTGAATGGGTTTTGCAGCTCTAAGCCCAGAGACTAATGCATATAGAGGCAGAGGCAAGTTTATGACCATTGAAATCCATGTGCTCCCTTAAACTTTGTGTGTGTGATTTTCTTAACCAGTAGCCTCAAACGTTGTTGACAGTGACATGTTATTCAGAGTAACTGAACGAGTGTTAAGCTACCACACTTGCTTGGTGGCCAAACATCACTGTAACCAAGTGAACCTTCATTCATAATTGTTTCTGCAGTAATGTGGTTAAATGCCAGAGTGACAAATGCAGCAAATGAGATGGCTTCAAGCTGTTAACCAAAGCCTTATATGTTGCATGTTTTCTGAGAATTTTTGTCAACTGATGCAAGGCACACAAGTGCGAATGTGCTTGTGTTCGTGTGTCTTCCCTGTTAGCTCTGTGAATCAGTCTGTAAACAGACACCTATGAGCAGCTGGGCACTTGGCTCTAGCACAACTCCCTCACAGAGAAGACAGGAACTGTTGACCTCAACGCACACAGACACACACACACACACACACATACCCAGACTGAGTATGCATGCACCAACAGGCAGTACATCGCCACACACAGACACACAAACATGTATAAACACTGATCCACTCAACAACACAAACTCGCACAAACACATTTCCCTCGGCTCCCACAGGAGACAGACGCTGCCATGTTTACCGCCTCGCCGGAAACTTTCACAGGAAGGAGCAAGAGACCAGCACCTATCTTTCCCTCTCCTTGTCTTGCTCTCCCCGCTCTTGTCCAAACTTTTGTTTCTTTCAGACGTCTCTGCATCAACACTTTGGTCGGTTTATTTGTCCAAGGCAACAACTCAGCAAGTTTTATTGCTCTCCAAATCTAAATCCAAAGGGGGCGTAGGGGACAAATTTCCGGATGAATATGCCAGTTGACACACTCAGGAGAATGTAAACGGGCTTGGAGCATAAGTGATAACAAATAAGAGATGTGATCTAGCTGTGAGCCGTACACTCCAAATGTTTTTGTTTTCACTCTGAAGGACACCAAAGAGTCTGGCTGGAGCTTCAGCCAGGAAAACACTCCAAAACCTTCCAAACATTGTCGTCCACTCTGTCTCTCCCTCAAGAGGCAGCTTGTCCTGGCCTTCACACACTCAAATTAGTTTTTTTTTTTTTTATTCCTCTGGGCTGATTCTGTGGATCGGATCATTCACTGTGGACAGACCAGGGAAAGTAGCTCGGCGTCCTGTGGCTAGGGAAGCTAATCATTTTCTCTATTTGACAAATAATCACACTTGAAGTTTCTGAAATTAACCACTGTCTGAATCATCAGCTTGTCCTTGTTCAAAAACTGCAATGCAATTAAAGCAAAGATGAAATTGCTGGACACACAAAAATAGCTTAATAAATAAATAGCTTACAGAGCCCACAATTGAATCTTTCTTATTGTATATGTTTTCTTAATATTAGAACTGTGTGTTCACTCTGTGCAACTTGAATATGTTAATGTAAAAGGATTAATTAGATGGAAGATGATCACAATAACCATTACAATGTTTTTTTCACTGAGAAATTATACAACAATATTACAAATGAGGCACTTTCATATTTTCTCTGCAGTTTTTGATGGTGTTATGCCTACAACTAAATCATATTAATTACATAGCAATTAGTTATGTTGATTTGCACCTCAAAATGCTACACGCATGACAGCATTGAATTAAAGTTGTCCTAAAGTAAATTACGAGCTGACATTTGTTTAAATGTTTTTCTGTTTCATTGATGCTTAATTTGTGTCAGCATGTGCCTGCTCGATAGATAAATTAAGGTGAAACAAAATAAAAAGGTAATTTACTCTACAAGGTCTTAAAATAGAAGAAGTCTCTTGTCCGTGTACTTTTAATATGAAATGTTCTCCTGACACCAGGTAATGTAACTTTTAAGCTGCAGGACCTAATGTTAAGGTGGAGGAGAACTAGGAATAAAAAAGTCAACGGCTTTCGGTTGCCCTCGGTGGCTGGCTGGGGCCACACCTGGTGGGGTGGGGTTCGAACCCTCTGCCTTCTGCATCCCAACCCAATGCTCTGCCACTGATCCACCAGGCCCCCGTAATTGATTCACCATATAAGAGGTTTTAATGTAGGGGTTATGTAGCACATGTTATGTAGCACACTGAAAAACACACTCAGCACACACACTGCCCTGCTGTCATTCATGGTGAGGAACTGCTAATTCTCTGCATATGCAGCGCTCTTCACCCTCTTTTTCTATTTCCTGCAACATATTTTTCCGTTCTTCTATCACTCACCCTCATTAATAGTTTTTTCCCCTCTTTTGTTAGAATCACTCTTGAACAAAGTCTTTCTTTATCATCACTGCCAGTATTAGTTAATTTTTCCCCTCAGCATCACCAGCAGCACTCTCCTATAATGATGCTCCACATTAGCTGCTGGTTGGAAATTCTGATCACAGCATTTCAAAAACAGAGAGCAGGAGAGAGAACATGTTTGTACCATGGTGCACCAATCTTTAGAACTGGACCAACGTCTGGGCTTACTGTACCACATCTAAGGCTCTCAGGCTGTATACTCAACCCACTTCCTGGTTTTATTCTAGGAGCTTTGTCCATTAAACACTAAATACACAGAGCAAGTAATAGGTAACCAAGTATCAATATGTAATAAGCATTGATAGACACATTGCCCCGTGAAATAATGTTGATACAAGAAGAAGCTCCATATTTGTATATTAAATCATAAAGAAGCCACACCTTTGTTTCTTGAATGTAGTTTTAAAGACTGTCCCATGTTTTTTTCATATCACACTCTTTTAAGCTTTTATTATTTTTAAAGAGTTATTTAAAAAAAGAAGTGATCAGAATTGAATCAGCAGCAATTTCTTTGATTGATGGTAGGAGTCAAGCTTCAAAATTACTGAACATTCTACATTTCAATAAGCTCCACATATGGTTTGTAATTCAGGGGATCTGTTGTTGCTCTCAGGCCCAATCAGATATGCACCTGGCGAAGTCAACATTGGCAACGCAAAGCTACAATATGCAACTGCTCCAGCGCTTCCTCTGCCGTCTCTGCTCTGCTCTTCTACTGTCTGCTGTGCTCTGCCACACTCTGCACAGCCCCATCAGGTATTAGTCGTTGTCATATTACAATACATAAGAATGATGCTTGTCTCTCAGGACCACCAGCTCGAACTTGCCGAGGGTGGGGGGCACGTGCTTGAAAACACCCATGTAAACGCTGACTGGCCCGTGTGTTGCCATAGTAACCTCACATCCTCACAAAAGTGCAAAAACAAGTTCTTTGTTGATGAGCTTCCACCCAGATCAAAGAAGAACATGGTTTGAGCACTAAATGAAGTCTTAGTTTCACACTGCACTGATTAGACTAACTCATTCAGTGTTTCTTTCATTGGTCTTTCTAAAGTGAAACATGTTGCCACATTTTTCAACAACTGTAACAGCTCCCGTGGTACCGATAGTTGCAGGCTACAGATAATAAACAATCAGTTAAAAAAAAAAAACCGAAAGACTTTACAAAGTCACCGTGTGCTTCACTTTAATTGGCTGTACATTTTCACTACTTAGTCCTCAACTTTTACCAGTGTATTTTAAAAAATGACATTCCTGTGCAGTTAAACTGCAACTGTGATTATGTTTATAACTAATGTTATCAGTGGGCCAGTGTTCTACTCTTGCAACATATTTTTAGAATGAATGACGTGTTACATTTGGAGTTCACCTCCAAAGTTTTGTGTTTTGTAAAGTTTAGACATCGAAACACTAAGGTTAGAGGAAAATCCTGGTTTTGCTTAAATAAAGACTATGTGAAATCTTTTACTAAAGCAAGCGCTGTGAGAGTCTCTGGTAAAAGGAACATGTTCTTTTTCTGGAATGTTCAGAGTCAGCATATTTACAACTTTCCATTTACATTATTACCATATCTTTGTTATGTTAATAGAAAGGGCACTTTGGTTCCAGTTGCTATTTCTCAAAACATGTTTATAATTCCAGTATTCTTGTATAGAAGCATCATTTTTAAGACAAAGGATTTGTAACTTTAGATTTTTTTTAAAGGAAATTAGTTCTGCAGTGTTTGACAATATTTCAATCACTAATTTCACTATATTGTGGCTTGTTCGAGTGTGTTTCTAATCCAGAATCCTTTTCTCCTCATTCCTTTGTACGCAGTTGAACTGCGCACAATATACTATTCCCATCGTATCAGTATTTTTGTACAAACTCCGATCAGCCATTAAATCAACATTGTGTTTTTTTCTTTCTTTCTTTCTACGGAGGGTCAGTTTATTCTATGCGTGAAAATGTTCACAGAGTGGGGCCTTCATCATAATTAATTTTGTTTTGTTTTTTTTATATACAAAAATGTATAAAATTAAATATGTAAAACCAATTAATACTGTATACTATTCAGCACAGCGTTAAAACCATCAGGTGTGCCTGACTGGTCTGTGATGAGCACGAGAGGGCCACAAAGACTCATTGACATCCCCATGACCCTTAATGCACAACACATTCAGTGCCTCTGAATATGTTGAGGGAGGTGGGGAGGGAGGTGCTCCAGGGCCAGACTGAACTTCCTGTGAAGGTGTAAAGGATAAACAAAGAGAGAGATGCTGGGAAAGAGGCCGTGTGAGGAGATGAGAGTCTGAGCCCAGCTTAGACATTCTCCTTTCAGAGGCTCCTGACATCCCTAACGGCTATCATACTCTCCATGGCCTTAACACAAAACTCACACACTAACACACACTTTGTTATTTTCTCTGTGTCCCCTGTTTCGACCCTAAGCACTACTTTTACAGAGAGCAGAGACACTTAG
Organism: Channa argus; assembly: GCF_033026475.1. Taxonomy (NCBI): domain Eukaryota; kingdom Metazoa; phylum Chordata; class Actinopteri; order Anabantiformes; family Channidae; genus Channa; species Channa argus. The sequence continues at coordinate 2,063,122 of NC_090202.1, read as the reverse complement.
TGCTGTTGGACTGCATGTAAAAGCTTCTGTCCCTTTCAATCTCTCTGGCTTGTGCGTGCATCAAAGGCAGAGGCTGTTTAACAGCTCTGCTGCAGGTCATGGCAAAGGACGGACTGGCTAAGTATGGAAGTTCATACTGCTGTGTTTGTGTACACTGGCTGAGTGATGGGTCCCCACAACAGGAGAAAAAGATTCTTGTGGGGTTGTCACGGTTTAAACACTGGTCATTTAAACTATTTAAACTCCCTGTTTGTGACATATTGCAGGCGAGAGGCATTGGATCCATTTAGTAATGTTCAAAAAAATATATATATATATTTTTTTTTTTTATGGTAAGAATTGAAAATGTGCCTATTACGAGGTCACAGATCAAACTTGTTTATTTTAAGGCTTTGCAATTTTTTACTTCTATTTTTATCTCACAGCTTTTTTATATTCATTAGTTTTATTTTCATTCATTATTGACTCTTGAAGTGATCATATCATTTATTTCTCTTTCTTCTCCATGTGCTGTCGTCCTCACAACCTGATCTCCTGCGGTGGTACAGGTGAGTACCACAGTTCCTGCTTTATGACTATGCAGTGCTCTCACTGTCTCTCTGTCCCTCTCAGTTTCAGTGTCAGGCCCTTCACACTCCCACCACTGGACCCTCCCAACCCCCTGTCATTATTTTAATCAAATGCAATTACAACCACTTTGAGGACAATTGAGTTTTGTTGACTGCCCTTTTTCTGTTACCCTTTGTCGTTGCCCATGCCCCCCCCCATCCTCCTCAGCCCACCACTGCAGCAAGCATACACATAGACAACAACTGTCCCATACAAGAATCAGAAGTCTAAAAGTCAGGCGGGCATGTGGGCTAGAGAGGACGGGGAGGGTCAGGGATTGAAAACGCACAATTTCAGTCTTACAGAGGGGGCTTGTAGCGGTGCAGAGGTGGGAAACGGGATTGAAGTGTCAAGGGAGCTTGTGTTTGTCTGGCCTGTCAGGGCCCAGCACAAACTGTGTTTTAGAATCGGTCTCTGTGTTGTTTTGTCGAATCATCCAGGCGTTCTTTTGCTCGAGAGGTAGGGGGTTAAAAGACCATGTGACCCTGTTGTGGGACATGGAACTGACCGTTTTTGTGTCAAGCAACAAAAAGATACCCACACCAAAAGCAGACCTTTATCACTGCAAAATATAATTTCAGATCATAGATTGGTTGAGAGTGGAGAACAATTTTGTGTGTGTGTGTGTGTGTGTGTGTGAAAGGAGGGAGGAGGGGGCAGCAGCTGAATAGTGTCCTGTGTAGTAATCAGTGGGCTCAGCCCTCAGGATGGGGGAAGAGGAGCGGGATAAAGACTGTAAGTGTTCTGAAGATGTGACTGCCACACCACCTCGTCTTATGCCTTGTGGGCACTAAGAAAGAATTCAGAGTCACACAATCTGTCATCTGCCAGACATTACCCCCCCCCCCCCACACACACACACACACACACACACACACGCACATATACATCCCTGTTCTTCCCCCAGCAGCCCCTCAGGACTCCTTCCTGTAACTTTGAGTGACCTCTACCCCAGACCAGACACACAATAACCCAGCTGATCCTCCAGCAGCCCCCTCCTGGTGTGAGAGGACTTAGTCAGTGTCTCAGAAACTTATGACTTGCCTTCAGGTAGATTGGAAGTGTGTGTGTAAAAGAGAAAGAGGTCAGGTTAGAAGCCAAGTCGGAGTGTTAGGATGCTTGCCCCGCACAATGCACTCCGACAAGAAGGCAGTATAAACAAGACACACTAACAGGGTGGGGGAATTCCTCATGCATGGCTTCTAACCAAACATGAAATGTTTATGTTGTCTGTGTGTGGGAGGGTGTGTGGATACACACATTGGAGAAAAACAAGGGACAGAGTTGACTCCGATCCACACTCGGCACCTCCCACTATCTCATGTATTCTTGCATCAGAGTAGCAGTGAGGGCAGCTGCCCTACCTCTGACCAAAGATACGAATATTGAACAGGACAAGACATTAACATTTCACCAGCACCTTTCCTCGTCTCTTCTTTTTCTCACCCTCTCTCTTCCTGCTCTTGACATGGCGGTGGCATTCCCCAGAGCTGTTGCACACTCACAGGGTACTGGGGGGAAGTGCCACAAGCCAGAGGCACACCCACACAGTGATGGGAGATACGGAGAGGTATCTCAGTAACAGAAACTGTGCAGCCTCATGTGGTGGAAGAGCCTCGGGCAGCCAGCTTTCACCCCGGGCGTTCATCTCTCTAACAGCTTTTAAACACACACTTTCTCCTCCCTCGGACCCCACTTTCACATGTTTCTTTTAATAAGGTTCTATGTATCTGTTCTATTTGAGTTGAAAAGGGAACAAACCACTCACAGGCCGATCTACAGAAAGGCTGTGCTGAAATGGCTCTGCAGTGGTTGCAGTTATTGGTTTAGCATACTTAAGGAGGGGATTGTAGCCTTAAGTGGAATTTTAATGAACATCATTAAATTCATATTACCCTCATTTAGGAGATTTTCCTTTTTCCTTTAATAAAATTACACCGGAAAGTGTTGGTGATGGAGGTGTTGAGAATGAAAAGAAAAGCATATTCAGTCTTACCTGGGTCAATGTTACAGTGGCTCATAAATAACAGGGTCCAGTCAGCCTTTATTGCTCTTGCTTCATTTCATTTGGTTTCTTAATAAAAGACTAGAGTTGGTTCAGGCCAGAAGCTGGGTGTGTTCTACCCAGCCCTGACTGCCTGCGCTGTTTACTTTGAGCATGACATTAACACCCAGCGTACATATGTTAAGAGCCCTCTCAGAAAGTACACTACAGTGTGTGGTCAAAGCAAGGGATTTGTTCAAATTAGGCTCTTAAAGATCATGTAACATAAGTGGAAACAAATGTGGATGCCTCTGCCATGTTATTCTTCCGATGCTCTGCCAGAGCCCTGGGCTTCAAGGCAGCTCATGTCTCTGCTGAGTAAAAGTGAGCCAGAGAAACACCAACTCAAGCCTTTTTTTTTTTCTTGTCCCGAACTCTCTGTTTGACTTCAGGCTTGTTTTATGAGACACCTAGGAGTGTTTAGCAAAGCCTGGCTCGCAGGCCTCCATGATACAGCCACTGAGTGCGTGTAGGAGGGACAAGTTATGTCTTATGCTTAATGTCCATTGAGTCGTCTGTTATACATGGTAATGAATGGTGGTCAGAGAAACAGTGTCCTGTATCAAAGAGCTGAGCTAACATGCCTTTCTCACGGAGCTGGAGAACTGGCCCTTTGTCACAGCAGACGCCTGCTATCGACTCCCAGCATCTCACAAAATATGCCCCATTGTTGGTGAAGGCCAACTGCATTTACAACTCAGAACCGGCAGCATTCCTGGAGTCAGCAACACCAACCCCTCCTATGATTTCTAACACTAACTGCAATGGAATATAATTACTTCTACCCTTAGACGTTGAGAGCAAATCTGTCCATATTATCAGATCCATGTCACTCCTCTAACTTTTATCTATGACCTTGACCCATAATGATTTTGGTGAAGGTAAGATGGCTCGCTAGTACAGGTTGGTTGAGAGTTTTATCATTTCAAAGACATGTTGGCCCTGTTGGATTAACAAGTTTTCACGGATAATATTGTAGAGAATTTGACACGATCCCTCATCTGCTGGTTCTTTCAAATTAGCACAACATTTTGTTTCTGGGTTCTTGTTTTTTTTTTTTTATCTTAGCTTCATTTAAAGTTATGCTACTTGGCAACAGCATATATCACTTAACCATTAGGATGAATTTTTCATTGATTTAATCTTGTCTCTTATTGTAGTTTTGTGGTGGTAAGCCTGGGCCTGGACCCTAACAAATCCTTTTAGAGAGGACCTCTCCCATGCAGTACCTTGCTACACAAAAATCAGAGCTGGAAGGGATTAAAGTTCATTCCCCCCTCCTGGTTCGAAACATGCAGGGCTCAAGAAGAGACTTAGCTCATCTCTGTCTGCAAATAAGCACAGCAAACCCTTAGAGAGCACTGAGAAAATGGTGGCAGTGAAAATGGTGCTAGGGGGAAACAGGTGGTTGAGTCCATTTTAAAAGCCCTACAACTGCCACCCCATCCACCAACCACGTCCCCTTTCATGGTGTTGGTAGTGTTGGAATGTTTTTCATCAGAAAGGGGCTATTTACTTAGCTCCAGCTCTTGCATGAGTGTTTGTCTGTAAGGAAAAGAGAGGAGTAAGCTCAGGAAAGCATTTATTTATAGGTATCTGAAAGCTGCGGGGCCCTGAAACTCTGGGATGTATTATGGCGTGCCTTTGGAAAAGAAAAACCAAACCCTTACAGACAGATCCAGCTATTTTTATCACTTAGTTTAGCTCCCAATTGTACTTCATAAAAGCTGTGTTCTCACCCCACCCCCTTTGCCTGCATAACCTTGTTAGACCAAAAACTGTGTTTTAGTGTGCTAGAAAACCAATGTAGGTGTCCAATAAAAGTGTATATGCCAGGAATCTCTGCCCTGCATGACAACTGTTAGGACAATATGAGCATTTGGAGGGAGCAGTCCCTGCTTTCAGTGCTGCTGAATGCCGTCACAAATGTGCCATTTTCGATTGCAACCCTGTTTAGTGCAGAAGCCTGTAGTTCCAAGGTTCGTGTCTGTGTTGGAATATCTTCTAAATCGGATCACTTCCCCGGTGCTAACAACTCCAATGATGAAGTCAGCACCTCTCAACATCTTGCCCCTTAATGGAGTCTTCACTGCCTTTGTCCTTAACCATCCATTTCCATCAATTATTCAGGAGGAGAAAGGAAAACCGTTTGAGTGGGTAACACTGATCCAGTGTACTCAACCAATCTATGCAGTGTAAGTAATAAAATACCACGCACTCAGACGACACAATAAAAGAGATGGAGACAGAGGAGATGCTTGTTAAAAATGTAAGTAGACGGAAGCTACTCGAAGACAACAAAGGGAGGAGGAGGCAGCAGCTCGGGAGTCAAAAGACAGAGCTGCGACATCTTAGTGTCTGGGTTAATCAGCGAAACAGGCCGATAGCAGCTGGTGTTTCACTGTATTTGCCTGGTCCACGGAGGGCGCCTGTCTAAGCAGAGCCTGAGTCGATGTGATGCTCCCTCAGTGCAGCTGAGTGATGCTAATTGGGATTTGCGGCCATTGCGCTAAAGTGACATTCCAGGGTCTGTCTTTCCAGACTCCTCTCGCCTCACTGTCAAACCCCGCCGTATGTTTTCTTCCTGCCTCCCAGGGCTCTGGAAAGATGCAGGGCACAGAACATAAAATCCAGTGAAAACTGCAATCAGAGTTATTTTGGTTTCTTTTTCTTTCGTGAAGAAGAAACACCCAGGCCGTTTTTGTTATGACTGGAACAGGTCTTTCAGAAGTTTCACTCTGAATAAGGCAAATGAAGAAATGGAGCAGTTGGAAAGCCTGCAAATATGCCCCCAGACTCGGATCTTCAATGAGAAGAGGTTTTTGCACACTGAGTCTGACAAAACCACCCAGCCAGCTGGTGTGAAGAGAGGAGGTGATGCTTTTTTTTTTTTTCCTTTAAATTTTTGGAGGGGGCTCCTTTCTGAGGTATTAGATCCATGAACTGGGAGTGCTGTATTGAATATTTTATCGACTGTCTGCTTGCCCAGTTTTGACCTGCCTGACATGCTAAGTTCCCGGCTCGCTGGAGACGCCACGTCGCTTTGCATCAGCCCAGCCACCCGTGAGGCTCCCCCTGCATTTCCTGTGAATAAACTCGCACACAGTGGGGGAGGAAGAGAGGCCAGGGCACAGGGGCACTGGGGCTGAGATGGGGAGAAAACACACACATTCTTTCTCTAAAGAACAACACACACAGTCTTGTGTACAGTATGAACTCCCTTGTCAAAGCCTGATGAATCCTCTGAAAGCAGCCAGTGAATTGAAACGACCTGAAACCTCTATTTTAATTACAGCTTCACTGTCTACAAAGTTTGCTGTACCAGGGCAAAGCCAGTTGAGGCTCTATGTAACAAGATATAAACACATTGAATAGTCTAGTCCACATACCTAAAAAACAAAATAGTTTGTCGTTGCCTTCCAAAAAGAGCTGATCTGAACACCAGCTGGCAGCAAGTGACTGAATAGCTAAATTCCGAAATGTGTCTGTCTCTTAAACCCAACAATTTCAGCTATAGAGGTTATTCATCTGGGCATCTGCTGCTATTTTGCCATCATTTAAAAAACAAAAAACCGCCACCTTTACGCTTTTGCATTGATTCATTTTAGGTGACATTAAAGTTAGAGAAGGATCGGAGTAGTGAAACCACTAGACACTACAAAAAACAACTGTAGTAGTCGCAGCTCACTGTCAAATGTTTTGCAGCAGTATCATGTGGTTATGCTACTTCTGCCTTTGAGAAAGAACTGACAAGGCACAGCCACATGAGGTTGATCTTCAGGAAACATCGGAGCACTAGTCGGGTTTTTTTAAGACATTGAACAAACAACCTTTGTTCGGCTGTAGTTTGGTCATATGATGCAATGTCAGTGCCTCACATAAAGGGCTGCGTATTCAGCATTAGAAGGTGCAGTAAACCCATGCTGTTATTTCTAAGTACTGTAGATGTTAATGACAAACCTCTGATAACCGACTTTATGGTTACTGAAGCATAATATATACTGCTTGTTATGCTCATCTAGTGAACAATATATTTATATGATTCATACCAGTGTAGTTTAAGTGAAATGTTACCAATCAGAAGTGGCATCTTTTACTTGACATGTAAGTAACATTTGCACAACAATAACAGGTTGAGAGCGACACAGTCTAATATGCTCAGGGAGTTATGCTCTGAGGATGTGAGTACACTCTCTTACCTCTAAACACCCACCCCCCTCCCCTATTCCTCTGTCTGTGGCTCATTACTGGCATTGTGGCTTCCTAATGTGTTAAAACTCAGTGGGGTGGAAACGTCAGCCAACGGACTTTGGTCCCCCAACGGTCTTTACTTATTCATGCAAGCACTGGCCTCTCCCCAGGACAGTGTAGCAGTGACCCAGGAGGACAGCAGGGCCTAGAAAAAATGACCCTGCATCAGGGTCACTCAGCATTTTAGTCCAATGAGTCGACAAACGTCAGTGTCAGTGGAGTACTGTGCTCAATTTGGTTGATGGTAAAAAATGTGCCACTCTCCAACCTTTATATTTCATTTTTCCTCCTTATGCAACCTTGTTTTTATTTACCCTTAGTTAAATATGCTGATCACCACGGTGCTTGGTAGGGAGACAAGTTAGCATAGATATGATAAAGCGTGGAATAAAAATACATAAATTCTTCCGCATCTAAATGTTCAACCTATGGTTGATATATTTGTAGAACACTGAACTTAAACACCAGAAAGAATATTTTATTAGTTATGTATAGCATATCTATAGCATTTTTTAATGATAATTTTTTTCCAGTCGATTAGAGCATTATCATTCTTGCATTACTTATGGTTCTGAAGGTCACCTACCACCTAGAGGTTTGGGAAATTAGCAACATCTAGCTGCAGGATAGGCACCCGATGGTCACACATTTAGTTAAGTTTGAATAGACAAAGTTTTTCTGGGAAGTAGGACGGGGGGAGTGGACAACACGTCAGATATTGACACTTTCTAAGGCATCGAATCGTATTGATGCCACAGGTACCACTAGGTGTTACCATTGGGTGCTCTAGGAGCATCAACATTTGACGCTACGGGAACAACATTATGTACACATATAGGGCTACGTTAAGAGACGATCTGGGTTAGGGATAGACACTAAAGCAACAGGCTAAGGTTAAGTTACTAGATACATAAAAACAAAAGCTTCAGACACAAACTTCCTTACTGTAGTAACCTTGCGCGTCATGTTGTGTTACGATCATCATAACCTCCAGTGTCTTGTACCACCCACCACCCTGCCCACCTCCGTATGAGACTTTTTCACTCTATATAGTACGTCATTGCTTTATGCATCAAATGAAGAGTCGGGGTTTTCCATTGTACTACACTGAAAGTTCAGTGCGTCAACCATCTGCACAAACGTATACGCTAAGCATCATAATTTAATGCAAAGGGAATTGACAAAGTGGCAATTGTTAGTTAGTGTTATGACTTGGAGCTGGTACCTACTGTCCAATGCCAGTAGGACTGATAAATCGTAAAGATTCAAACAACTTTATTAAACCTAGAGGAAAATGTCATGACAACATCCCAAGTTGATGATTATCCTTGCTGTTAAGTGAAGGAAGTATGGGGAAAAAAGTGTTCAGCATAAGACTTGATTTCAGGCTGGAGGAGTGTTGCTGAGGTCAGGTTGGGTGGAAGGACTCCAAGCTGTTAGATGAGACTTTTTTGGTGGTGTGGGGAAAAAGCTGATACATTTTAGATTCAGTAATTGCAAGTTTGAATGATAGTCATTTGTAAAATGAGACAGGTTATGCTGGAAACTAATAGTTTATACAAAGTGTTTTCCGACCACATCCCCAAAGCCAAGGTGTTGATAGTTCTTCCATATGGCCACACTCGAATGTGGGCTGAAAAGCTTTCTATTATAGAAGAGGGTTCGACACAGAGAACGGTGACACATAGTGGATGACACGCACTTATTTATCTATTTAGTCTCTTCTCAATTAAATTCTTGCACTTGCTGTGTGAAAGGGCTGTGCCAGTCAGATGTGATGTCATTTTATCACCTTTCTTCTCGCTATAGCTTACTATCAGAAGATGCCATCATGATTTGTAGTGCACATGTGTGTAACATGTCTGTCTATGCAGAGACAAACTTTGAGAAAAGGGACCTTTGGTTACAGAGAGGCAATGGGCCCCCGACCCTCCCATATTAAACATCCAGGGTTAAAGAGACCAAACGGCTACTGTACAAACGAGGCTGCCATATAGTTTAAGGTCTGTTATTTTCAGTCATTTTTCATTTGTGATACTTTTGTGTCATAGTTGTCTTAGTCAGTTTTAGTCTCTAGGTTCATCGGTGTGTTATTCAAACAAGAAACATTAGCACTCAGTTCATCCTGATTGATGTATATTTCAGTGGCCTGTGCCTGGTAAGCCGTTGGTTTTCCACCCATATGTGCACGCATTCCTAACTACTGTGTGAATAGTAACACACATCACCATAGTCATTTTTTAATGAGTTTCACATTATATTTAAGGCTGTCAGCTGCCTCCGTCCAAAATTTTTGTAGTCTCCATATTGGCCCAAGTTGTTCACTGGTCAAACGTAGTCCACAAGTTTATTATTTAGAATCTAATCTGTGTCCTCTATTAAACCATCTGACGCTTTATCTCTCCACCTCACACGTTCAGTTCCACTTCGCTCCACCCCTCCAAACAATCCCTCTCCTCTGTCAACACTCCCAGTCTTTTCTCCCATGTTGTCCCTCCCAGTCTTCCTCGATCCTCCCTCTCTCCATGCTTCCCTCCCTCATCTCTCCCTCCTCTTTACTCTCCCACCTTGTCCATCCCAAAGTCATCAGAGAACATTTGGAGAATCCCTTAAACTTATTTGTTTGCCTTGCTGTCTTCCTAAACCTCAACCACCAAGCCCAGACAAGATGTTTTACAATTGGTCCTTCAAAGCAAAGTAACTTGTAGAGATTCAAGTCAATTGGCTGTGAACATTTTCATGCACATATGTAACCAAAGAGAATGTGATTTACCAACCAGGGTGTGTTCATCCCCTTGGCAGTGGGATGTTTAGTGATAGTGTTGCGGTGACTAAGTTGTCTGTACTTGGTTGTGTGTAGGCGGGAAGTGCTCAGCTGCCATAAATCAGAGTTAACTTTCAGAGTCAACTTTATAATGAAGAGGTTTAGAGCAATGCAATAGTTTCCACAGGCCTATTGGATATTGGAAATTTGTTAACTGAAGTGATCAATAGCTGATTCTCAATTTAGTTTGACATTTGATAGCTTAAAACGCCATTCATCCATCATCTGAACTACTTAAGAGACATACACAGACTGACGACCGTTCACACTCGCATTCACAGCTACGGCCAGATTCACCAATTACGCTAACGCACGTCTTTAGACTGTGGGAGGAAATGATTACTTGGCAGAAACCCACGTAAGCACAGGGAGAACATGCAAACTCCACACAGAAAGGCCACTGCTGGCGTGGGATGCATAAAATACCATTTATGCAAATTTAGAATGAAACTAAAACTTCAGATTCACACTAATTTTGTTCACTAATTTTTCTAAATTCTGTTAAAAATCTTTCATAACTATAATAAAACATTCGCAAGCTGTGTTCAAGAACCATCATATAAATAGTAGATGAGACTGACTGACACTGACTCAGAGATGTTTTTATGTGGACATTAATTATTGAATTCACTACTTAACCTTGGCTCTTTTTCTTTGTTTTATCACTATTTGGCATGTACATCCAGTATGTGTGGTGTGTGATTAATGTACCTCATTGGTTATTTAAGTTATTGTATTTTTTATGCAGTTTTATCTTTATGGATCTGAGAGCAGTGGTGTCAAGCTTAATCCAAAAGGAAAGAAAGGAGAGGAATGTAGCATTGGCAGAAAGGTCACTGTACTCAAACTGGTGAGATGCATGGAACAATTCTGGACAAGAATCATTAAATAGCAATTTATTATAAGTTGAATTATTTCCCTAAACCTACAAATTTAAATTAGCACAGATTTATGAATATTCACTGGGAGCATCTTAGAAGAAATACTTGTTGCAAGTGCAACGGCCTGGCTAAAACTGGAAAAAGGATGCTAGTGCGCATGATCTATCTGATCTGTGTGGAAGCATTTCAGGTACTTTTTAAATATGTGAATTTAGAAGAATTAAGAATATTTCATGTTCCACTACAAAGTCCTCCCTGATACGACGATGGTTCAAACATAATATAAAGTGAGCCTGTTGCCTTATCACTGTTTATCCGCACCCTGCCATGCTACATAATCAACCCTCACCGTTACCCGCCTCCACACCACCGTCGAAGCCCCCAGTCCTGCCAGTGCCCGCAGCACACAGACCCCTCCTCAGCAGCAGCAGCAGTAGGGCTTGAACTGTCAGCAGACACTATGATCATTAGAATGACATGGCTGCATTGCTGTTAGTGTCAGTGACAGATGCCATCATTGTTCATTGTCTTTATCTCCGACATCTTTTCGACTCACAAAACATCCAGCATTCGAATTCACACACATATCAGAGTTACAATACGTTTGTTATGTTCAGATACATATTACTGTTGCGGACAGATTTGCTTTTGAGGCCACTGGTACCAGACTCAGCACAACAACAACATGCCAGGATGCTCCAATGACTGAAAGTCTAAGTGAATCATTCTATCACTCAGCTGATTGTTTCCTGTCTGCAGCATGTTGTTATGCTCGTGCACTGTTGGAGAAAGCTGATCACGAACATGGTTACATTTATTTATGGCAGAGAAATCTGCATTCTCCCCCCTGCCTTCCCGTTTACATGACAGTTAGAAATCAGCTTTACAGAGAATGTAACCTGGTAACTTAGGTCCATGTAGTGTAAACTCCCTGATAGGTGCATCTACACACGAATGGGGAGCCTCATTCAAAAACCTCCATACTGTAGCTTTAGTTCGAACAACCTGTGTTCATGCTAATAATTCCACTCAAAGGTCACCACAGTGGTACGTGTTCCACGCATTGATTTGCACTGAGTTTTTAATGCCCTTCCTGCCACAACCCTCCCATTTTGGGCCACACCTTGTGAGGTGGGATTCGATCCTGCGTCCTTTTGCATCCCAACCCAAAGCTCTACTAATTGAGCCACCATGTTAATGTTAATAATTAACTCTAAAAATGTAATCTTACATTGAATTTGCTTGTTTATGTATAAATTGTTTATAACTGAGTAATTGCATTCCTGCCAACCTGGACAGTTTGACTATGTTAAGTTAATGAGGATGCTATAAATGGGCAGCACGGTGGTGTAGGTGTTGGGGGTTCACGCCCTGGCTGGCCATGGCCTTAAAGTGTGGAGTTTGCATGTTGTGCTCGAGTACTCCGGTTTCCTCACACAGTTCAAAGACGTGCATGTTAGGTTAATTGGCGGTTAATTGATTCATTAGTGACACTAAAATTGCCCATAGGTGTGAATGTGAGTGCGAATGATTGTCTGTCTGTCTGTGTGTGTCTCTCTGTGTTGACCCTGAGATAGACTGGCGACCTGTCCAGGTTGTACCCTGCCTCTTGTCCAATGACAGCTGGAATAGACTCCAGCCCCCCAGCCCCCACCCCACCCCGGGACTCAAATAGCGGTGATGGACGGATGGATGGGTGGTATAAATTGTAATGTGTTAGCAGTGTGACTGTGAGCATGTTAGCATAGCAATAAACCCATATGGCTAAGTACAAGGTCTCTGAACTGCATGTGGCTTGTTTCTCCTTCCTAGTTGACAATTTATCAACAAATAAAGTGATGCACCTCTTTCAAATATCTTTTTTTGCATGATTTTATTAATGAACTCTTCTTCATGGGACCTCATGTAAGGATCAGTGAGGTCATGTGAAAGCTGCCTAGCAAATAAGCAAAAAAATACACTTCATAAGTAGCAGAAAAAACATTTGGGTATAATATGTATGCTGACCCTCGCAAACTGGCATTATCCAAGTACAACTGTAAGCTTGTTCATCTTATGGTAATATTGCTGTGACACTCACTGTAGTATGGTAACATTTCCATAACGTACACCGTGGGAAAACAAACTTGGGCAAATCCCATTAGCTACTCCAGATGTGTCTGATCAAAGCCCCCACTGAACCACTACCATCCCAGCGTGTCAGAAAGCCATTAAAATCTAGTGTCTTAAAATGGTTTGTCAGTTCACCCTTGCTGCTTCTTCTCTGAGGGCCATATTTAATAAATAAAGCTGCTGGCACTTTGTCCGCCCGGGCAAGAGAGCTTCTGCAAAGTGTGGGGGGGCAGTGAGAGACAGTGAGAGGGTCACTATTATATCTTGCTAAAACACTCTAAATGTAATTCAGCCGCAGGTCAGAACTTTAAAAGTGCAACCCTTTGTGTGCAAGAGTGTGTAAAAGCAGGCGGTTTTGAAAGGGGTTTTAAAAGGTTTGGAGGAGTGAAGGTCAGGTGATGGAGGAGAAGCGTTAACAGCAAACCTCTCTTCTCTCTCACCACATCTCTCCATCCTGCTCTTCCCCTCTGCTGCCCATGAAAGTTTGATGTTATTAGAATTAGGTTATTGACTCATCTCGCACCTCTGTGCTCATAGTATTGACAGGCTGCTAGCGGACTGCTGGGCGGCCGAGATAGCCACTGAGAGCGTACTCCCTGCCTCACTGTCTCACTTCCTCCCTGTTCTTTTCACTCTCCTTTTGCTTCAGCATTAGCCAACAGCACCAGAAGTGTTTTAACAGAGCTTTAATGGCCCTGGCCCCCAAACCTCACCTCCAGCACACTCAAACAAACACATACACACACACACTGGGTTGGAAATAGCTGGCTGGTGGCGGAAAAAGTGTTGAACATAAAAAAGAGAGCTTGTTGTGCTGATGGAAGATGACATCCCCCCCCTTCTCCCACCCCCAGCTCGCATCTTCTTTCCAGTGCTTTTGTCTTCTTTCTGATCATTTTTCTCTTTACTCTTTACATCAGTTCATCGTGTTTATTAAACTGATAAAGTGATAAAATATTTTTCCTCCATCTGTTTTTTCTACAATACCATAAAGGATTTGCTGGCATTACCTTCAAATTGTGTAACTTGTATCAACAACTTGTGGTCGTCCTTCACGTGTGGGGATGGGTACCGAAACCTGTTATAAAATGAGACCCAGGGCAAAATGATTAAAGACAATAAGACCGATAGGCTCTGATGCTGTTGGTTCTGCTACCAGTATTGGATAAATTAATATAAATGTTTCCTGCTTATTGTTGCTACTTTTTACTTAACAGTTGTCGTACACATTTTTTCAACAACTCCGGTTCTGAGTGGGACGTTTGTCTATGAGGACGTTTTGCTATTTCCAGCCCAGAGGAGACCTCTTTCTGAGCCTGTCTCTGGAAGAGGGGGACAGACCTGTGTCTCTCTCTTATATATTGTGGCACAGTGTAGCACAGACGCAGAAACCATGCTTTTACTGACAATAGTAGAGATGAGTAAACATTTAAAATTGCCTCTGCTCTTCACTAGAGATGATGCTGACAATTCTCAAGGCCACAAGTGCAACAAGTCAATAGCGTAAAGGTGAAACACGGCAATCTGTGGGGGCATCTAGTGAAGGTCCATAACATACGGACAGAGAAATACACACTTTTCGACCGCCGCACTTGTACCTAACTTTTAATTGTCCAGGTATGTTAAGCTACTGTAGCAGCCTGCGCCCACACGGTAAATTGTACGTACGTTGTTGAAGGATTAAAAGTGCGTCTAATGTTCAGAACACTATCAGCACTGCAGCTCCGAATTACACAGTTTCAGAACAGGAGTGGAGTTGGTGATTTGGGAGCTGCAGGCAAACTAAATACTTTCAATGAGAAAGTCCTGCAGTTTTTTTTCTTTTCGAAATGAAGAGTGAATGTATTTACATTTTTACTTAACTTACATAATGCTGAATTGTTTGGTTAATACTACCATCATATTATTTTCTTATATTTTGTGTAATCTCTGACACTGATCTGAGCACAGATGGTAAGAATTTATTAATGCACAGATTTAATCTTTTTGCAACTTTTTTCTTAAAGTTGCAAACTTCTCTTATATGTCATATCACCATTAGTTTTCTGCAAACTACCTCATGACATCAATTCATAACAGCTTTTTTATTCAGAAAGGGCAGCAAAGAGTAGCACAAAGCCGACAACATCAAACGTTTATTAGATGAAGGAAGAAGGAAAATTATAAATGTGCAACTCATAAATGGCTCTTTTTCAGAATGTAAAAAGCATGTAGCAAAACTATATACCTATATAAACTGTATCATTTCAGAAAGTATCATAGTAATGGACCCACTTCCCCCCAAACATAACACCGATGATTATGGCCTAACAGCTGGCTACAAGTAAGATGCACTTATTTTCAAACTCTTGCCTTTGTATGTGGGTTTTGAAGTATTTGTTAAGTTGATCCTGAGCAAATTACTTCTTCCTTTGCCTACTAACTTGCACTAATAATATTATAACCAAGATAACAAAAAAAACAACAGCAGCCACATGGATGAGAGCGGGAGTTGCACAGTATATCTATAATGATGGTTGCAGATGGTACTTTATATCGTTCATTCATCTCTAGAAGTTAGGGTACATCTCCTCATTGAACAGGCTGAGTGGTCCTCTGTTGTCGTATCTTCGTGTACCAATGTAGATGTGAATGTAGTACTTACTGGATTTCTGATATTGTGGATTCAAGAAATCTGTCTCTGCCCAGCTGTGGGAATAAGACATGTACGATAACATGAAGCAGCTGGACTGCAACTGTATCACTTTGTCTATCCAGAACACTTTTTGATTTATTTTTTATTTTGTCTTTATTATTATTTTATTGATAAGTAGGCTTAGCAAATTTCAAGTTATTGTCAAACTGCATCTACAGTCACTGGTTCCCTTTGACCAGCTGGTCACAGTTTGTAGACAATATTATGTTTACACCGAAACTTTGGTTTATTCCCAAAAGTCTTCTCCACCTCCAATATGATACAGTTTAGTTGGACTACTGTAACTATGTAAGAATATGGTAGCAGCAATGTTTTTATTTGTGAAGATTTTCCGACCTGAGCCGCATTCCACTGGAAACCCCAGAAGTTTGTCTTTGAATGTTTTACCATGAAAACAGTCACGTTTACTGTAGCTGTAATTTGTCATCTTTGATGAGGTCGCATTCTGAGTCACTCTTTCCTTTTCTCTCCATTCCCCTCTGCTGTTCACACACTCTCCTGCCTTGACCATACCCCCACCTCCGCCCCTCCATCTTTTGGTTCAGGCTTGGAGTGTGTGTGTGTGTGTGTGTGTGTGTGTATTTTGAAGGGGTTTAGCCGTGGTAAGCGCTGTGTTAGCTAGGCCCAGCCAGAGGCGACGCTCATTAGCACAGTTCAGCCACACAGACACTGAATAGGACGGCTTGTTGACACACACAATGGGATCAACCCCCTCACACTCAAACTCACACAACACACACACAACCGAGTCATGGCTCCAGCTTGACGCGTCATGCCCCCCTCTCTTACCCTCTTCAAACTGGGTTTGTGTGTATGTGTGTGTCAGAACCCATCCAGATAGCTCATTTGATGCCCTCTTTCTTTAACCTTACACTGTCTCTGACACACACACACACACATAGAGTCACATGGCACAGACTTCTTTGCTCATGCACCCTAGTGCATATTTTCAGACTGATTCTACATTTACACACTTAATTACCTATCACACACTGTGCACACGCATTTCTGGGAATCTTACAAACACATAAACATCACACAATACATCTATTGTCTCTTAGTGGCAAAAACTACAACTGTCCCTCACAGATTTTAGTAGCTACAGCGATGTTGTCTTTATATATCATTCTCAAGCCCCCATTAACCCAGCGCACACACACCACAACATGCATACAAACACACACGTGCTTGGTAATGAAATAAACAATCCTAATTCACAGTAAACTGACCAGTTAGTGCTAATAGGTTCTTTCACTTTTGGCGTGGTTTGGCTGTCACATGGCAGGAGGACAAGGCTCTGTCTTATAGCCCCATCCACCCTGCCGGATGGGACATATCAGCTCCAATTTGGCCCCTCGCCACCTTTAAGAAAATTCATCAGGCCCTCGTTAGGAATGAAAGCAGTCTGTGTACCAGGAGCTGGGGCAGATGGGAGATTAGTTCAGGCTCCCACAGACAGGGAATATAGAAGGAGGAGTGATGTTTTCGTGTGAGCTGAGATGGAGAAAATTAGGGAACATAAGGGCACTTAAGTTTTGTCTGTGAATGTGTGTGTGTGTGTGTGTGTGTGTGTGTTCGCACTTGTATTTTTAAGTTACACACTTTTGAAGCAAAGGTTATCAGCTGTAGCTAAGTTGGTAAGGCAGTTGTCCACGGACCACAGGGTCAGTGATTCGACCCCCGATCCCATCTAAGACACTGAACCCCAAGTTGCTCCTGGTGGGTCAGGTGAGCACCACCGCCATCAGTGTGTGTGTGTGTGTGTGTGTGTGTGTGTGTGTGTGTGAATGGTGACCTCTTCAGACAACTAACCTCTGTGTGACTGTGTAACCCTGCTCTGAATTGTCACATGATTGAATGCACTGTATCTGTTTAGGGTTGAAATGTTAATTTACACTGTTACACTGTTACACCAGTTGATATAGCAGATTTAGCAGATTTAAATGGAGCAAACAGCAAATACTTCTAACTGCTCAAAGTTTTCACTAGCTCGTAACTTGTCTGTCAAAACACTTCTATATTTTGATTATCAAATAGTTGCAAAATGTCTACCAAATAGTTTATTTCCAATTTCCTCCTGGCTATTTAGTGTGATAAGCATCATCCATTCTTAATTCAAGCAACTGTCTGCTCATTTTCTGTAAAAGTGACACATATGTACATTATTAAAGAAAGCTGTTTGTGAGCCGCTTCATTTAAAAATGTTATTAGTTCTCAAATTTCCCCCTGTGTGTGAGCGAGTCTTTTTTTCATTGACATCTTCCTGATGTGTCGCAATCGTAAATACGGTAGCAGAGTGCAGCAGAATGCGTCTACGTTCAGGACACCTCTATTTAAACGTAGCGCATCTAAGTAATGTTCCTGCTGAACTTGTCAATTTTCTGCAGGAAGTCACAAGTGGAGCCATGTTCTTGTAGTAAATTATGTAATTCCAAAACCGAGGAACTTTGCAAAATTTGAGTTTAATCTCACTTTTCTCCCAATAAAGCAAATTTTGTGAGATCAAAGTGTAAGTCAGAAAAATGAAGTCAGAATTCTGACCTTGTGAAACGTGTTCTCAAGAGTCTGAATTTACTGTCCAAAGTCTGACTTTTTCTTTCTCTGAGTTCTGGATTTAATGTTAACGCAAAGCATTAAAGAAACACACTAACTACCAGTTAAAAATTTGGTGCAGAAGGCCACTATGTAATCATGGCCTTTGGTTCAGGTTTCACTGGAACCACATATGTTATTTTTGTTCTGCATTTCATCACCATTGTTTCTGATCTGATTTCACCAGGTTGTTACCTCTGTAGCCTTTGTGCGCATCCCCGGGTGTCGAGTTTCAGTAACAAAATAAAGAGCAAATCTGCAGAAAGTTTACACATTATTTCAGGAAGCTCCCGTCTCATGAAATATTAATGTTGCCTTTGGCTTAGAGTAAGGGTGATAAAATAGACACAGTCAAAGCATTCCTCTAAAGGCATATTTAGGCCAACCAAAATCACACCAACAAATTCAAAGCAGGCAATAAGAGAGCTTCCATACAGTGAGCGGACCCTCCTGGCTACCTCAGCCAGTCCCACCAGCCTGTACACATCAGTCTTCCGCTAGTTCAACGACATCACACAGCTAAATACACCGTGGTGAAGATTAAAATAGGTTAAATCATTTGCAAGAGCACAAAGTGAATAAACCTTTAATGTCCTTAGCCTGATAATGAGACTTAAACGCATTTTTTTGTTTGTTTTTATCATCAATCAAACAAAGATAGATATTAATAAGCATTATCTGTAGAGAAGGTAAAGAAATGGATAAAAAGCAGGACAAAAAATAAACTAAGGAACCAAATCCCTTGTCTTGATAGTCTTTGCTTAGACATTTTAGCTTGAGGTTAACTTGCGAGCTGATTCTCCAGACATTATCTGGAGACAGGAGATTGTCTGTGTCAGATATATTCTCACTACCTGGTGCAGGAGGCAGAACATGACACACGAGTGCACAAAGGGAATCAGAGTTGTTAGTTTAATGATGGATTGAGTATATAATCTCAGTTCCCTGAAGAAGACAAGCAAGGTGTGGTAAACATTTTCCCATATTTTCTGGCACTGTACTCAAAGGAAACTTCCTCAACACACCCACTCGCTCACTGTGAATACTTCTAACAATGACCTGCTCTATCCACACATGGACTTAATGAAACATTGCACAGGCTTTGTTCTGGGGAGCTGATAGTGTAATGTCCGTTTAATGACGGGGCCAACCGACTGGGACACTCAGGACTCACAGAAAAAGTTTAGTGTTCCAGTTGATATCTTGACCATTGAATGTCTCGTAGCCATTTAAGTGTTACATCAAGGCCTACCATGGAAGAGCAACCTCTGACATCAAAAGGATCCTCTGAGGTTATACGAGTCTCTCCCTAGATATTCTGGAACTGTAGCATCGCTCTGTTTGTTCTCTGAATCCTTTTCTCTCAGTCTTTGGCTGCACAGAGGCACTGGCTACATATCAGCTACAAAACAACAAGTTTCTGCCAGTTTGCCTGTTTTGGCAACCAACCAACATCTCCACTTTAAAGATTTTTGACAGATGAAATGTGGACCGTGTATTGCCATTAAGTTTGCAGGAGCCGTTGGAACCAAAACACCACCACTGGCCTGCTACGCCCTTACCAAGCCTTCGCTATGTCAAATGATCACGATCGCTTACACCCTGGCACGAGTATCACCTCTTATTTTGAAAAGTCCCCACAAAGTTGCAGCAAAAAAAAAACAAACAAAGTGGATGTAAGTTTGTGGTTGTGTTTAATGTACTTTAATGTAGACTCACTGTTGGAATGTTGGAGATGTGTGTAAAGTGGAACTGTGTGTCCCAGTCTTTATCTTCACTTATTGCCACACACAACAGCTTGATTACTGAGCAGAGACAACCACCTTCTCTCTCTCCCTCTTATCTCCTCTCTCTCTATCACATTCCTCCCTTTGATGAATGCCAGGGGCATGTGTAGTTGGAGCCAGTGTGTTTGGATGTGTATTTGCGAGTGTGTGACTGAGATTATGGACGCGTTATCATGTGTACTGTGTGCTAGTGCGGCGAGCACGCGTGTTTGTGTGTGCACGCCAGATTGCCCGTGCTTTGATCTCCCATGCAGTGTTGTTTTTGAACTGAAGAGCTGTGTATGACAGAGCCTGGTGTTAAAGCAGCAAGGGCCTTCAGCTGATAAGACGGGAGTCCCTAGGGCCACGTGGAGCTCCGTGAAGTTACCATGGTTCTGCCCTTTTAGAAGGCTGGACTGCTATCTTCTATCCAGACCAGACAGTTTGAATATTGACTCGTCGAAATACATAAAGTAGTCATACGTACACAAATTGTGTTTTATCATTGCTGATTTACATCAGGACTTTTTAGATGAGATACTAGTAGTATCAAAAACAACAAGCTCCAATTAAAAACCAGTCATCAGGGAGATCAGATACATGACTGCTGCTGTTGTTCCTACCTAGAAAGTCATTTCATGGGTCATTCCCACAACACATGGATGCGACATGTCACTCTTTTCCCGGTTAAACGTCTTGGTTATGCATGCACCTTCATCCGCTATCGCACCTTGTCCTTACGCCCCCTCACATGCTTCTCATTTAGAGCATCAGGCGTCCCGGCTGCAGTCCTGACCTCACTCCTTAGGGTTTTATGAGGCAGCCATTAACTCCCTGCTGGCCCTCCATGGCCTGCTGGCCACATTTATAGCGCCATGAAGTTGGGAGTGTGTGTGTGTGTGTGTTTATGTGTGTGAGGAAAAGCTAAGACTGTGTTGATTATCACCCCAGCCACCCTAACAAGGGATAAGGTTTGTGTTGCCTGGTCCTCGCTTACCCAATGGCTCTAAACCTCCGTTAATCAGCAGCATTAGCACCAGTGAGCTAATGGATCCAGCCATCGCATTAGCTCTGAGGGAGAAAGAAGTCAAGGATTATTTAGGGGGTTGCAGGCAACTTAGTATCTGGAAACTATATTTGTAATTTTGAATTTAACATTTTGCAAGGTTTATATATTTTCAAACAAGGAGCTAGTGCGTGTTCAAGTTAAATGCTAGTACAAGAACCACAATCCAGACAAGGAGCTTCCATTAAAAATCAAATGATGGATACTGAAATGCCAAATCTAAGCTTTGAGTAGGTTCCTTGTGATTTGAGAGTTAGATTAAGAATTAGGTGTATGGGAAGTAAAGAGGTGATCATGCTAGTGGAGAAGATTTAAAACAAATGTAAAATACAGTAGATTAAGGAGTCCAAGAAAACTCTTTGAAAGATTATGTCCCTGTGCAACTTCTGGGGAACATAATCGAGAGGCATCTGGCTGCAGACAAAGTGGTCAGCTTTTAACCTCAGCAGCAATTTGTCATATTTTTCTGGAAGTTGATTTTCAACAGTCTCTTGAGTTTTTCCCTTAGCCATATTCATCTCAAGGTCCATCTTCTGCCAAAACGTCTGGCTAATACCTACTACTTCCTCTCGAGGTTGGTACTCCAAACCAGATACTCCTGTCACAATCAGTAGATGGATTAGTCCCAATTTAACACGTTTTAAAAGAATAAAGCACTAAATTTCTTATTGGAAACAATACAAAGAGGTAGTTGACTTAGTTTGACTTAAGGTTTGGGAATGATTGTGGTTTTGCTTAAATGTTGTGTGAGAGGTTATTGTTAATTTGTTCTCTATAAAGCCAAACAGCAACCTTCTCTTTAACCTTAAGCAAAGCGTTGTGCATAACCATGAACCATTTGTAGTCAGACAAACAGGATATGGTCCTTCCAGATCAGATAGACATCCCGGGCCAGTGTTGCACTTTTTATCCAGGACAGTAGGACAGCAAGTTGAATGTGCAGTGTAAAGGGCCTGGGTGAGGAACCACTGACGTACGACAAGCATTTGGCAACCACCATAACTAAGGAGGGTGACTTTTCAAAAACACTGTCAAGACACTTGGTGTAAAAAAATAAAATAAAAAATGCTGAGACTTTGTATGTCAGCGCTGGATTTTTTCTCTGTGAAAGAGAACAGCAATGGGTGACCTTTTTCCTTCTAAATGTGGAGTGGCATTCTACAACTGAGGTGTACATTCCGTGTCAGAAGCACTTGGGCATCTGGGTCCCAGCCTCCTAGAGTGCTACTTTATGTCTTGAGGCAGAAAGCTAACACCTAGGCACTTAGCTCTATAGCATCTCTCCCTCCTCCTTTCTCACCCTTTACCCAAGTGGCATCACACTGGAAGAAGAGGTGGGATCACAGTCTCTGAGGTGTTGCTGGACCTGTCTACAGCCTTGGGTATGTGTGTGTGTATTGCAATGCACATGTGTGTATTGTTGTCCGAGTTTGCCTTAATACATCTTCTGGTACTTTGTTGTTATGTTATACAGCGATTATATACATATTTTCCTTAGAAACTCTATTGTCCTGTTTTCTTTTTTCTAGTCCTCTAGTCACTTTCAAGGCATTTGTTTCCCTCCAATTGTGTTTGATTGGCTTATTTGTTTTTTTCCCCACATAACATTTGTAGACCATGTAGCCACATTGCCAGATATTTGTGGTGGATTTTTTGTCTACCCAGCCCAGCTCAGGCCCCCGATCACAACTACGATGAAAAGATCTGCGTAGACCTGTAAAGACCTCTGCTAGAAATCAACCTGTCTAAACACCTGCTAATTAAATACAGTATGTATTCAGTCAAATAACCTCTAATTTTAGCAATTTAGTGTAAGTTCCTCAACTGAATCACCCTTTTTAATTTATACTAATGTCAAAATATGTAGCAGCACCTTCATGCTGCAAGAAAATTTGAGTATTCAGTTCCTGCCCGGATTTGTTTGATCTGCACATGTGCAGAAAGTCCTGTGATGAAAAAGTTCAGGAGTTCAAGGTCAGATGTTGGTCATGTCCAAAAGGCTAACACTTCTTTTAGTCTCATGGCAAACAGTCATACAGCTGAGCTGGTTCGTTGGTAAGAGGGGCTGTAAAAGCACTTTAATGCACAACTAAAACAAACACCCAGTCACACACGTGGGCTTGCATGCAAAGCTGAAAATGGCTTGTCATGGAGCGCTGCAGTGCAGGCTAATGGCTTTTACAGGAGGAGTCCCACTTCTCCTTTACACTGCTGCTTAGGTACAAAATTTGCATCATTTTTTAGGAAAGGTTTCCTTATTTCACACCTCGTCAGACTTCCAACCTTTTCCACCTGTGCATGCAGTATTTACATTCTTCATTTTTTCACGTTTTTGTTCGGACATACACATTTATCAAAGCCCATTTGAAACACACATCTGCACTATCAATTGTGCCTCTGCAGAACCAGTAAAGAAAATCTGCTTTAGCTTATCTGTGTCTCCACTAATTTATGGAAATGTCACATTTTTCAACTGACTGGCCATAGGGACCTTTAGCCTCACGCATTGCCATGAAAATTAAACAATGTATTTCACTGTTCGTTTCCGAGCGTCGCTGGAGCAACTGTATATTCTGAGAATTGGGACTAAGATTGTAATCTTAGCCGTGGCTCTGGTGGTGTAGACCCACCAGTCCTAATGTCAACGGATCAGTTTCTGGCTCCTCCTGTCCACAGGCCTGAGCACCTTGCGTGCCAGCCGCTGTCACTGTGTTTGTGTGTGTGTGAATATGAAGCAACATGTTAGGTGCTTCAGGTACCATTAAAGTAGAAGGTGCTATATAAGTCCAGACTATTCGACATTAAACCACTGAGAAGTTTAAAGCCTTTAGTTTCTCTTACTAGGCCACGTCCTGCCAAGAAAGGCTGTGTGATATGGAAACACTCCTAGACCACCAGCTCTAATGAAGGTTAAAGACACAGAGCCTTCTCTGAGTAAAAGAAGCATCTGTGTGAGTGTGTGTGTGAGCTCTGTCAGGGTCTGTGTGTCTTTTTGTAAGTGGGCTGATGGCCTAGACTGCTTTGATCCCAAGGTCTTGTCATGTTTATGAGGGTGTTGAGAAGGGTAAGCCAGGCAAAGGAACAGGTCACAGACTATCAAGTCAGCATGTTCATGCTGACTTAATAGTCTGTGACCTGCTCCTTATATCTGTGTATGTGTGTGTGTGTATAAATATATATATATATATATATATATATATATATATATATATATATATATATATATATACACACATATATGTGTGTGTGAGTGTGTGTATCTGCATGTGTGCTCACGCGTCCTTAGCTGCCTCTTGTTTTGCTGGCTCCTGGCTCCTGAAAATTACACTGCTATGCATAATTTTTTTTTAACGAACTGAAATAAGTCAACAATGATGTTGTGAAGCAACATTTCTTTGTCAATGAATGAAGAGGAGGTAGAAGCTGGTGGTGGTTGTGCAAAGTTAGAATTCTTATCCCAAAAACCCATGTTCAAATCCAGAGTGCTGTGTGTGTGTTTGGGATTCGGCAAAGATACTGTCCTTTGGTTGGGGTTACAGAAGGATTGTACACTGAGCGTAAGGTGAATTTTTAAACTCCTCTCTTCATTAATTCACTCCTTGATCTTTCTTTAACCTTAACCTTTGTCTGTGAGAGGCTGAACACAAGAATAAAGAAATGTAATAATCCTGTAGTCAGGCCAACCGGATGTAGTACCACTTCAAATTATGATTTGAAGTAGTACTGCTACTTGTAGTGGACTATATTTTTTTAGGTGAGTTCTTCTTTTACTTGAGTACTGATTTAGTTTACTCCTGCTACTATTACAGCACATACAGCACATTACACATGAATTTGCGATGACATACCTGAGAATATAAACCACAATGTCAGTTAATTACATAATGTCAAGGAAAATCAAACATTTGAAAAATGCTGTTTTATATTCATGTTTATTTTTTTGCCTAGAAAATGAACTAGTATTCATTGTTCATAATAATCCTATTAATAACACTGGTGTTGTATGTTATATTAAAATGGTTTAGAGTTCTTTCAAAGGTCAACTAGTGTGTCAACCAGTTTGCAAGTACCTGACTGCAGCCTTGTAAAGACCACCTAACTACCTGGCCTCAACATAGGTAGACACCCACTCACTTTTCATCTGCACTTGACCTCAACATAAAAGGCTTGCTTACCCCCCTATAAACCCCCCCAGCACAGTTCTTCTAGACACAGTGTGACACGACACCTTTAGTGAGCAGTTTTAGTGTGGTAAGCTGTACTGTACGCTGCATTGGCTGAAGACTAAAGGAGTTAATAAGCTTACATGTCAGCCCCACTGGTTAGCTCCTTCTCTCAAACAAAGAGTGATTATGCCACTTTCCAACAGGAAGGAAAGAATGCACTGTGCTGTACACAAGCACTCAGTAGAAAAAGGGCCAGGAGAAGTTGTTATGTGATTGTGGAATGTGTGTAAGTGGGTGTGCACACGGTCTATGTTTGTGACTGCCTCTTAAGTACATAGCGTCTTTACGTGTATGTGTGTGTGTATTCAGTCAAGGGTGAGCAGCCCCACATGGCGCCAAAGCCTCCTTATCCTTGGTGTTTCTTGGTAAAGATGCTTATTTGAGACCCTCTTCATGTGTGTGTGCGTGTGTGCGTGTGTGTGTTTGCGTGTTCATTTTGAGTGAACTGACTAAAGCTGCCCTTTAGCCCAGGGCAGTCTCTCTTCATCTTCTCACTCTTGAGTGGCCACACACTAAGAGGACAGATCCACTCATAATGGCACAGGGAAAGACAAGGACGTGAGTGAAATCACAACAGCCCTCTTCTTTTACATCAGCTGTGTTTTCATACAACGTGCGGCAATTTTAACATTGGACATGATCAGCTGGGTGGCGGCGGAGCCTTCAAACGTAAAATTCAATTCATGGTAACTAAGTAAAGGCCCTAATAAGTTTTAAATTGACTTAAATTCAAATTGGAAAGGTCTTAAATATTTTTAGTCCCATCACAGCAAGAACTCCAGCTCACACATGCAGAGCAGGAAGCACAAGTTGTGGACACATTGCCATTTGTTGTTGAGGTAAACCCCCCACTGCTGTTAGCTTCCATTTCATGATATAATATCATTGTAGGATGGGATGTCTTGATTTTCTTTTTGGCAGTTATGTGTTGGTTTTTAGTCATATAAGTCATATAAGTTTTGGGTATTTTTAACTACTCTGTTGGGTGGATTTATTTTTAGTCATGTTGAAGACGAATTTACGCCACGCAACTTACAACCAAACAATAGACACTAGGCACAAATTTGGGGTTCCGAGTTTTGCCCCGGGACACTTCGACTTCCTTCGACCAGAAAGACCAGGAGTCACACCATTGACCCTGTGGTTCATGGATGACGGAGCTATAGGTGCCACATGATGGATGGGTTCTTTGCTTCTTTTGTGGGTGTTGTGCATCTGGATTTCAAAATTTTGCCTTTGTAACCTGCTTTTCAATAAGAAATATGTGTGTTGTGTTTATTTACATGCACTTACAGCTTTGCCTCTGTTATCTTCAAAAGTAAGTCATGTTGGGTTGCAAACTCGCTCTCTTCTACCGTTTCTACTCAAATCAAGACAGCTGATGCATAAACATGAGCTTTCTTCAACTTTTCCTGTCGTGTCTCTGGGTTATATGGGTCTCTCTTATCTGGGTCTCTGTATAGGGATACAACAGCTATACCAGGTTTCCAATGACACTGAACGGGAGCCGACGCTGGCCAGGGATCTGTCGTCAGATGAAATCGAGCTCCTTTTCACCGAAAATTATAAAAACTAATTTCTTTTCATGCAGACTTTCTAACTTGCTGTGCAATAAAGCAGCATTAGCGAACAATAACAGTCTGATTTTGACAACATTTCATGCTTACATTCACTTAACAGGAGGAAATGAATGGACCCCTGTTTAAATTTTTATCTGTTAATCCCTCTAAATTCTTTGCTTCAGTGTTGTTGCTCAGTACGTAATGTTTTACCATAATATCTCGCTCAGTACAAATTTTTCTTTATGAATGTAAATGTTTTGCTTTTTTTTTTAAAATTCTGTGTCTGCCAAGTTTGCCAATATTTTAATGATTTAAAGCATATATGCACAAAAAACTGGAACATAAAAATCTCTTTACTGCAAACCTACAAACTCAGCAAGTGTATTACAATACTTAAAATAAGACATTCACTCATGATTTAGATTTCTGTGTGTGTGTGTGTGTGTGTGTGTAGGAAGAGAGTTCAACACTGCTGTCATGTGATGACTTCATGTCATCAGGCCAGAGGGTCTAATGTCCAGCCTGTCTCCATCTGCTGCACACACAGACACGGAGACACACACACTTTCCTCTGATGTACATTGTCAGTTAACTCTTACTGTGCGATTCTATTTTGACACTGTGAACTGGCCCCTCAGTGACTGTCAAGCAGCAGGAGCTTGCCTCACAAATATCAGTGCTTGTTCGTCAACTTGCAGGTGTGGACTAACATCAATACAGTGATTAATATGCAGATGTTGTGTAGGCAGTCTTGGTAGTATCTGTTTGGTGGCGCTATGGCAAAGAGTAAAAGGAGAAAGAAGAGCCTCACTCTGTATTTCTCCTATTGGCTGAAGAGTCTAGAAATGAAATGTGATCCTCAGAGTAAAACATCAAACAGCTAGCAGCTGCTGGGCTGTCAGGTCATCAACCGGTCAGAGGATGGACCGCAGCCTGTGTGTGTGTGTGTGTGTGTGTGTGTGTGTGTGTGGGGCTGCACGAGTGGGCATGCATGGATGGGTTTATGTCTCTCAGTCTGAAGGTCTTTCATTACGTTTTGCGTGTAGCATGTTCTTTTATTAATGTGCTTTAAGTGTTTCACGTTGTCTCAGACACACTGTACCATACTGCATTGTGAGTACATGCACATTTCCACAACCTGTAAACCCCACCTGTGTGTGGCATGTTGATATGTCCCTGCCATCATCACGTAGCATATGTCTCCTCACAGACTGGGGATAGCTTCTGTCCAGCAGCGGTGGAAAAGGAGAAAGATAAAGCAGTTAGGGGCGTCTGGTCTAGAGGACAGGGAGAGGCGGTGAAATGTTGTTGGGACGTGGGGGGGTGTAGGGCTGTGGTTGGGGTATCAGGGGCATCTGTCTTGTTTTTTTGGCATGTGAAATGGGACAGTAACCGTGTAGGCAGGCGAGCTGAGCGGCTGGCGTAGCCCAGCCAAAGCAGATGGTAGGAGGGGTCAAAGCGGGGTCGTTCTTGTGTTATCTATGCCACATGTACGTGACATTCTGACAGCAAAACAAATCTATAGCTGTTCACCTCTCACTGGCCACGATTAGGACATGTTGGTATAGCTACATTTCTTTTCTTATTTTTGACATCTTCATCTCCATCTTTTGTTTTTAGCACAGAAGTGTTTATGGCCATCAAACACGGGTCAGTAGGGATTTTTGTTCTGCTTCTGCAGTGATTTTGAAGTAAATGAACTTGCAGTGGTAAAATAATGCACTTTCTAAATTAGTGGTAGTTCATATTGTGTTGTCCGTTTCTATAATATGGTGAAACACTGGTGACCTACATTTTCTTCAGACAAACAGTAACATTAATATTGGAACAGTCTGCCAAACCTGCAGATTTTGACAACATTGTGTTCTCGTTTTGTTTTCCAGTAAAATCTGCCCGGATCCATAATTTGTCATTCTGCACAGCCTATTTGTGATCAATAAATTCTGGCTACACAGATACACTGGTATTATTATGATTAGTCACAGTATTGAGTCAGAGCTTAAAAGTTAATATACTGCAACGTGAAAGCATCATAGCCTTCACACCTTTAAGATCAAATTATATTTTCCATTATTGTTGATTAAAAGCCGCATAAAGTAATTTATGCATCTACCCATATATTCCATGCCACGGTGTCTGCGCAAACTGTCTTACCATATGGACTGTCGATGGTGAAACCATGTGTCACCTTAGTATAAACTCAAGCATGAATCTGTATGTTTTGTAATAAATCACTGGCTACTATCTTCATAGCCCCATCTCATAGAAATTAAATTCTGCAAAAGTGATTATGTTCTATAGAAATATATTTATTAATTTATTGAAGAGAATTTATACATTTATTCATAGAAAGCAAGTGGTTAGAAGAAAGTGGTTGAGAGTTCAACTCTAGTGCCCCATGCATGGTTAAAACTACAATATCCAGCTAGAGAATTTAAACCTACATAATACTTTGTGCTACACTCCACCGAGCTCTGCACAGTCAATTACAATAAAAGAATAGGTGGCAAAAATTGCAAAATTTCTCTGATTGGTTTAAAGGGTGAGTCTCTCTCAAACAGTTTCAGAAAAGTGTTCATTGCTTATAGTGGTGTTCTCTGAGTCGGACTTTAAGGTGAGATGTTGACAGCACCTCTCAACAATAAGATACGTTTTGGAGCGTATTTGGTTAAAGGTTACATACTGTAGCTTTGAGTTCAGACAAGGAAGGCACTTTGGTTATGGTTAGAGAAAGGTTGTGGTTTGGTTTAAAGATTAATAAATATGTTTGGTAAGAGACCTTTAATTTTCTCTAGTAAGCCAGACCATGACCTTTTTTCTAACCTTAACAAAGTGATGACTAATATAAAGATGTTAAAAAACACATTACACACAATACATGTTGCTGAAAGATTGAATATTTTGACAGACAAAAACAAGTAAAAACATATTATTTGACATATGTTCATTACGATAACACAGAACCTGTAAAATGGGTCCAGTATGTTCTCAATTTTCAAGAGACAACACTGCAAAGGAAAATACAGCAATGATCTGACAGTGTCTCTTTCCAATGTACTTTGAAGAAGTTAAAAAGATGTGTGAAAGTTCCAGTCTGCAACATGTTTTTAAGGATCCTGGTGGTAGAAGTCTTAAAGCAGCTCAGGATAAAGTCCTAAGTTGTATGTAAGAGTGGAACCTCAGGTGCAGCATCTGTGTTACTTGTCTTATCACAGGTTGCATTATACGAATAAACATGATGCTTGAATATGGCATCGACTGAATCAGTGTGACTGTGACAGCAGGCCATTCCTGTTAGCAACATGTTGTACACCACCACAACACCGCTCGTCATTCATTCAGTCTCCTTCTGTGGGTAATGTGTGTCTTCTGGTAATAACCTGCCCCACAGTCAAAGATATTTTACAAAAATCACACAGGATGGAGAGAATGAGGCCAAAACTGAATATGAAAACAGCTGGACAGGCAGCCATGCAACAACCTTGGAAAGTGGGTCTGTATAAAGCATTACAGAAGCCCTGGGAGACACTTAGCCAATACATAAAGGACACTGTCTGCTCATCTTCTCTCCTCCTCTTCCTCCCTGCTTCCTCTTCATCGCTTTCCCCAGTCTACACAGTTTTTTTATATCCCTCCTGAGATTTCTCTCTTCCTCTCTTACACGTCTGCAGTCTGTTTTTTCATTCACTCCTTTGTTCTTTTTTTTAACTATTTCTTTTCAAGTTCTCCAACCTAGTGTGTTTTTTTTTTTTTTTTCTTTGTAAAACCCATGGTGTTAACGCTTAAGGCTGAAAGTTCCATCAAAGTTTTGTGAGCAGGTGAATGCTGAAGGGGAGAACCATCCTTCATTAAATGATGCCTCTTTTCTAAGCCAGTTGACCTCATGACATGTGTCAATAAGTATTGAAGCTTTAAAATGCAGGATATGATGCACAATTGTAAAAATCCTATGAATATCCTAACTTTTTCTTATGTTTAATAAAAAAAAATTTTTAAAGGGACTTTAGAGGCTAAATGTCAGATGAACTGACATAAAATATCTATGTAATAGAGATAAAGCATGTTATTACTTACTCTTATATCATCAATATTATATTCTTGTCTCTGCAGGTTTTTGCTCACAACTCTGGAGTATAGTGGAGCATATTTCACCCTGTCTGTCACCCGGCATCTTTCCCTGACTTCAATGGTCACAGTCTTAGTTCTGTACATTACTTTGGGACATACATCACTTTCATTTCAGTGTGTGGATCATGATATCATTCATCAGTATATCCAAAAACGAGGGGTTACTTATAGTAAAGGATAATAGAGTTTGTACTTAACACTACAGAATGAATTTATGAGCAGAATCAGAATCACGATCATGTGTTTGGGGTGGATGGTGGCTAACGTTTAACTTTAGAGTCCCTGTGTGGTTAAGTCTGGCCAATAAAAGCATTCTGCTCACATTAAAAGTGGTTTTGTTTAAAGGTTGATAACTGTGTTTTTATTGATTGTAGTTTTTTTTTTGTCTCTGGCAAATTAGACCATAATCCTTCTCTAGTTATGTGCTGTAATATAAGCATTAATAAAATAACACTTCAGTCAAAAAAACTAGCTGTTGTGCTGCAACATAAGATATTTTAGCTTACAAGAAACATTTACATGTTCATGTAAGTGTGACTTTTCATATACACACATTATTAATATTTCTTTAATATGTTAATATTTGAGGTTGCTATAATTAGTTGTTTAAAATGTAAGTTTTCGCAGGCCGGTTTACACGATCATAATGTTAGTTTTATGCAAACAGGTATAATTGTGTACAGTAAAAGTCGTCTTGTAAGTGAAAACAGGATTGCACCTTTCAACCTGTGCTCCCCATGCTGAGCAGCAGAAAATATGAATCGCTCAGATATCTGCTACGCTCTGATCCATACCAGTTATTTCTGAAAACAACTCGGTGGCAGTCGTCCAACTTTGAAGTTGACGGCATTCCTTTCTCAGTCAACCCCCAGACGCTAGCAGCCTGCTCAAGACACACTCTCACCCCCTTAGACAAACTTTAATTAACTTGTGTGTGCAAGTCTGAGTCTTCCAGCTTAACCTTTGACACACTGCCTCACCTGAGCACCGCCTCTTTAAGTGCCCCCATTCACAGACAAAGGCTGCACAAAGATTAGATTAGCTGTTTGCCATTGTCTCCTCTGCGCATCTTATTGGAAAGGTCTCCAGGGTTCTGAGCCCAAAAGGCCACTCAGTAGGCCCAGAATCAAGCACTTGAGCTTTAAGACTGGAGGCCAAGGGCCAGCTGGTAGTCAAATTGGAGTAACACTGGAGTCAAAAGAGTAAGCAGTGGCTCAAAGATTTTGGACCTAACCTCATGGTGAATAGAAGTGGAATTATCCTGGGCAAATCCCTAGGTTGGAGTTGAGAGTTGTTGGTGTGTGTGTGTGTGTTGTGTGTGTGTGTGTGTGCGAGTTCTGTCTGGCTCCACAGTGGCTGCCTGAAAGAGGTTTGGACACTTGGATAATTGCTTGGACCTTATGCCGACCATACACCCTTCTCCCCCTCACAAAACCATATCCGCTATATCAGCTTTGTGTGAGTTTTTGCACTACTCCCTGTGTGTAAATGTATTTCTGTGTGTGTTTGTGGTCAGGCAAACTATAGAGAAGACTCATAAACCCTAGAAAGAAAGTCTCTTTGTGAGCTGTGTGCATGTGTTTCCAAAGTACTCCTGACCTCACTTAGGATCTGCTCAGCTGACCACAGTTTTGAGCAAGTGTGTGTGTGTGTGTGTGTGTGTGTGTGTGTGTGTGTAGTGTGTCAGCAGGGGGGAAGTGGCTTTAGGGGGGGGCAGCTTTACAACTGACACTGACAAGTCGTTTGGCAGTCCGAACCTTCCAGTCTCGCCACTGTCCTTGAAACTGGATCAACACGACAGGATACGTCTGTGTGTGTGTGTGTGTGTGTGCATTTCGTGACTTTTTATGTCTTCAGGACTTCTTCCAATTTTTAAACCAGTATTTTACAGTCTGCTCTACATCAGACACGTATGACTTCTACCATTGTCTTGCTCCGCAAATACCCGAAAACTTGAATTATTCATCTGAGGTCAATTGTGCATTTCCTCTGTGATTTCCGGATGCAATAGCATATGCAGAAAAAACTCTCTCTCTCTCTCTCTCTCTCTCTCTCTCTGTATTTATGTATCTGTTTGAGTGTGACACTAACCCCATAAAACCTGCTTGTCTTTTCCAAGCACTTAGATATAATCCCCACAATTAGCCACAAAAGCTGCAGAGCACTTTGATCAGTGCAATGCAATGTGGAACTCCTCAAAGATATGTTCCTCTTGCATCGCTATCTATCTCTCCTCCCAGTTGTGCTTTAGCAAACTGAAACTACACACCGCATCTGTGTGTGTGTGTGTGTGTGTGTGTAGAGTAGGAGGCTCAAACATTGGGACTCTCTTTCTTTTTTCCCTCTTCTTCTTTTTTTTTTTTTTTTTTTTTAACAGTGAGATGAAACGTGGCCCTTTTAATGTCTGGCAGTTTGGGATTTGTGATTACAGAATGTAAGGCAGTTTGTTTATGGGTTGAGTTTCTGTTGAGAGGCAGAGCCAGGCCACACAAGATATTTGGGTAGGAGGAGGGGAGGACAGGGCGAATAGATGAAAGTAAAAGAGGCTGAGAAAGAGGATGAGGACATGAGGGGATGATAGTGAGCGGAGGATTTTAGGAAGGGCAGAAAAAGATATTTTGAACAGCTATAGGAATATTTCAGATTCACGACTGAAAAAGAAAATGTGATGCTTACTGAGGAATTTGGCGACAATGTCTTTTTTTTCCCATGATTTCTCACAGGAAATTGATTTTAAACTTCATACACTTACAGGATTTCCTGATTTTGTATAGTGTACATTAAATCATGTAGTAGAGTGTGTAGAGTTACTCTGCCTGTTGAGGAGAATAAGTACACTTTAGCTTCAGCCACATAGAACCACTTAATGCTCTGCTTCTCAGAATATCCTCTTACTTCTGTGCTGTAATATGCAAGAGTACATATTTATAGTGTTAACTGGCTGGTATTACAGCACACAGCAGCAGGGAAGTGGAACCAGTTGCATACAGCAATTTCTGGAGTCTGTTTATTCCCTTACAGTTTGATCCACATTTCTTGCAGAACTTGGTTAAAGACGTTCGATATTAAGACACATTTAGATTTCAGAATGGACTTGTTGACGATTTTAAATATTAACATTTAATATTTGTTTGCAATTTTTTGTGGAGGACTTCTGTCAAGGTCTGCTAAGGCGTAGACTCATAGAACAACACTGACAAAAACGCACGTTCACTGCTATGTGCCAACTTTACCACCTCCTCAGACATACTGCATGCACACAGTTTTAGGAACACACACACACACACACACACACACACATTCGGGCCGTGCAGCCAGCCTTACCAGGGAATATGATGACTCAGTGATGACCCCACAACATCTCTCTCCTCTTTCACACTCCTCTCGTCTTTTTCTCAGCCCTCCTCCCTGGCCGTTCACATAACCCTCCCGCTCTCCAGAGGGGAAGGAAACGGAGGGTGAGAGAGAAGTGGGGAGGGCAGGAGGGGAGGGGATGAGAAATTACGAGGAGGGGGTATGATAGGGCAAACTGTGTGTATGTGTGAGTGTGCAGAAATAGCCCAGGGTAAACACAAGCTAGCTTGGGAATGTACCAGTCTTAGCTCTGTGCCACAGTCAAAAAGCCGTGCCACCTCTTAACTGCACACCCCCTCTGTATTTTTGGTGATTTTCTCATTCTGCGGTGGAAATGCCGAATGGTGGCATTTGGGGTCTTTTTTCAGTTGGGCCCAAAAAGGTACAACCATATACACCATCAGGATACATTGGTGGCAACACAATTTACCATCAGTCATGGGGCTGCTCTTTATACCCTTAAGGTTCCTTCTAAGTGTTATCTATTCGAAGGCGATGACTGCAGTTTCCTCTGTTTCTAAATGTAGAATTGTTGCTGTATTTGTGATGCATTCTGATCTTTTTAGTCATGCTTGTAGTTTAAAGGACATCATGACAGATTAACTTCGGTGCTTGTTGTTTTGCTTGACATTAGCCTCATCGTTATGTGGCTTTACGGTGGCTGTCCGGCCTGCGGCCACTGCACAGGGCTCTAATACCAGCACAGGCACCAAGTGTTTCTCGGTCAAAAAGGGGTGAGTGTGAACAGTTAACTCAAACCGCACTGTGCAATTGTAGCACATCCCTTTGTTAAGCAACAGGAGGTGGCCTCAAATGGGACAAACACACACTTTTCTTTTTGAATCCATAATTGAGGTTGGTTCAGGTTCTGGAGACAGGCCCTGGGAACTAAATCCAGTTCCAGTAACTTGCAGGGAGGGAGTAGGTACGTCTGGGGATATTGCGTGTTATTATTAAGACTCTTAAGGATTAAGGGAACAAACACGAGGTGAAAACACGTATCTATGGGTGTAAACAGCAACTGATATAAGAGGAGAACTGAACACCTTAACCCTACAAGTTCAGTACTTTGGCCAACTGCGTTGTTTTTAAGGTGCTTTATAAATAAAGTTGGATTGGAGTCGGAAGTTATAGGAAGCTCCAGGTTATAGCTCAGTTAAATTCCTGCAGTCTGACCCTAACGCTAATATACAGAAAATATCACTGTCTGCAATTCCAAAGTCACATGTTATGTTTGAAATGTGTATATGAAATCACCTAATCTCTTATGTAGTTCACCCACACATCAGACATTTTTCACATGATATATTAGTTTTCTTTTTATATTCACTACAAAGGAGAATGCAGACAGATGCTGTTGTGGTTTGAATTGATCTATCTGGTTTATAAAGACTCACTAATACATTTACATTTGTTCTTACAGATTAAAGATTGTATATATTAAAATGCCTATTTGTGTGGTCAACCGCATCCACTGCGTCTTGCATGTAGCCCCATGTCCTGTTGCTACTTTCAGGCAATACACCGATGAGCTGATCTCTTAGTGACTACTGTACATCAGATGACAGAGAGGGTGACAGACAGGGGGACATGGATAGAGTACCACAGGCCTGGGAAGGGACAGATAAGGGAAGCAAGTGGCCAAACCCTGGGTCATTTGGCAAAGAGGAAGAGTCAGAGCTCACTGGGCATAGCCTTGGGAAAAAGTGGGAATCCCCCCGGAGGAAGGCAACATTAACCCAGCAGGGAGAGACTTATGGAGCCTGAGCAGGAGAATAACAAGTGCTGCTGGGAACTGAGTCCCAAATGTCCTGCCAGGATGCTGCTGTCTCCCCCGACCCTCTCTGGACACACACACTGTAGCCCTCCTCCTGCTTCAGGTCACAGGCTTCTGGGCAGCTTCCCACCGATTAGGTTCCCTTCTTTCCCTCTCTTCATGGGAGAGCCAACAGAAGACCGGAATGGGGATGGATGGATGTTAAAATTAGTCAGTGACTGAACTCTGGTTGTCACTCTACATCTCATGTCTCTTTGTCCTTCTTCCCTACATCCATGTTGATCTTCTCAACAAAACACTATGCGAGAAAATCGCACTTGCTGGTATTTGGTATTCAGAAAAGTTTCTTTCACTTATTCTTTTCACTTCTAAAAATAAAATAAGAAAGCATTTTTTTTACCTCTATAGTTTGTTTCTTTGCATATTTTGAATGATTCAATTCAAAGTAACTTTATTTATATAGCGCCAATTCACAACAAAGTCATCTCAAGTCACTTTACAGAATAAAGTCAACACTATAAACATGTATAGAGAGAACCCAAAAATTCCCCTTAGAACAAGCCCTGAGCAACAGTGGAGAGGAAAAACTCCCTTTTAACGGAAGAAACCTCCAGCAGAACCAGGCTCAGGGTGGGCAGCAATCTGCCTTGACCGGTTGGGGTGAGTGGCACATTGCGCACTGGAAATATGTAGCTCCAAAGCTGGGGACACCTGCATAAAGGGGCAGAGAGAGGGGGACAGAATGAGAAAGAAGACTATGGGAGAAAGCACACAGAGTTAATGTCATACAGTGGTGACAATTGTGGGGTGAGAGGAGAGGAGAGAGGGTCAAGAGGAGGAAAGGAGCTCAGTGCATCGGGGGGGTGGGTCCCCCAGCATTCTTAGCCTAAAGTAGCATAACTATAACTAACTATATGCTTTATTAAAGAGGAAGGTTTTGAGCCTAGACTTAAAAGTAGAGAGGGTGTCTGCTTCCCGAACCTGAACTGGGAGCTGGTTCCACAGGAGAGGAGCTTGATAGCTAAAGGCTCTGACTCCCATTCTACCTTTGGAAATTCTGGGAACCACAAGTAGTTGATCTAGTTATAGATGGTGTGAAATGCCGAACTTAAAAAGCGTAACATACATTAGAAAAGGCCAGTTATTACTGTGGCATTTATAACAGTTCACATTCTCATTTAGTGTTTACATAAATCTTTGAATTTGTTCACTTTTCACTGAAAAACATCAAACAAATGAACCTTTCTTTATGCTGTTGCTGACTGTCCATTATTCAGCATGTGCGCATGTGTCTGTTAGAGGGCAAGTACCAAAGTATGAATTAGCCTTAACGTGTTAAAGTATCGAACAGATTTAAAGTGTTTCTGGTCATAGATTTGCCATGGCTCTGGTTAAATTATCAGCATTCTTTTAAATTATATTCCCTAATTTGATGTTTGATGTGGTGGAGAGCACAAACAAACACGTTACTCCAAAATGTGCTCTTTAATTAATGAAGCTTTAAGGTGACAGGGGGCAAAACAACAGTCAAAACATTCCTGCATAAATAAGGTTTAAAAAGAGTAAAGATAAAAAAATGTAAATATACAGGCTACTGTCTTACACATGCACACATCTTCATCTTTTT
Source organism: Channa argus (assembly GCF_033026475.1). NCBI lineage: Eukaryota > Metazoa > Chordata > Actinopteri > Anabantiformes > Channidae > Channa > Channa argus. The sequence continues at coordinate 2,025,608 of NC_090202.1, read as the reverse complement.
ATATTGGCTGCTTTCTTATTCTCTTTGTTTCTACCGAACACAAAATTGTAACCCACCCAGAGTTCAAAAAAGATATGTTGCTGTTTGTTTCTTTATATAACCCCTAACCCCATCCACTGAAAATGTTTTTGGCACAACAAAAGAAGCTAAATACAAGGCAAGAATGGGGGGGAATTGGATCAAACCTAAAGCAATTGGTCTTGTCAGTTCCTTGCAGCATGCAGCACACAGTAGTAAACATACACATCACATTTAAAATGCGCAAATAGTTTTTAAAAAAACAATCAAATTTCTTTGACATGTTGACTTTGTATTTGATTTGCTGATGATTTGCAAAGCATTGCATTGGGTTTTTATTTACCCAGTCTTTTTGGAAATATTAGTTATACCTGTTTTTTGTACTTCTGTACTGCATCCTAGTATTTGATGATCCCCACTTAAATCATGGCAGTTTGGGGTAATCTAATCTTATCTACTGTGTTTGCACTTGTGAATGGCACAGCCTGTTTTATCTCCGTATTTACTGTCCTTGAGCCTGAACTGTGGATGAACCTGGTCAAGTCTGCTTTTATGATGTGGCCCATTTTCATTAAAATTGCTCCCTCCACTTACACTCATAATTAAAAGGCAGTGGGAGACTGGTGGTACCACCTCATATATGAGACCAGACAGGCCTGGGGGTTACCACAATGTTTACACACCCACACAGTTACCACACAGGCAAGGATTCAAACAATATGACTTTCAGACAGCTGATATTAATATTTGAAGATTGAAATTGCACATACTCAACCCTCAAAGGTAAGAGCCAAAGATTTCTACTTTGACATATTGAGTCACATTTAGTTTGTATCAGCTTTAAACCTCATCAGCCCAAGCTGTGACTGCTGGAAAACTTTGAAAATGTACGGGACACCCTGGACCTTCGGTCTGCCATCCTTGGGCCGTCACTGAGCAGCTCACCATTGGTGATCACTCCGACCCCTCTGATTGGCTGATTTGCTATAGCAAACAAAAACAAAAAAACAAAACCAAAATCTAATCCTCGGCTCATACCAACATATTGCATGCATGCTTGTAAAAGTTCTCCAGTGTCAAACCTTTGTGTGAAAATGAAGACATTCGCCTGAACATTCCAAAATAAGCATATTTTCACTGTTTCATTCCAGACGACCATGTAGCAACTGATCAGCATGATTAAGGAGAGGCCTGCTCTGCACCACATAGCATTGTTTACAGTTATTATAGTATGTCCGGAGTCTGGAGTTCTGCTTTCCTTTTTCATATGAGGAATGCAGATTACCACCACCTGCTAGTATGGAGACTTTGGTTGTTGGTCTTTTTCTTTGTTTCTTTAATGAACGTGAACCTCAAGGTCAGCTGACTGGATTTCTCAATAGCTCATTGGATTGTTTAAATGCTGGGGTCGTGAAAATGGTGACACTCCAGCCTGAAAAGCTTCCTTATAAGCATTAATCCACTCTGAATAAAATCCATCACATGGGTATATTTGAAGCAAACATGTATATTTAGCCAGATTCTTCAGAAATGATTAAAAAATAACAAATTTCTTCAAGTTGAATCCCTCTATCAGTCTATTAATATCATTAAAATGTCTAAACTCCATCTAATCCTCTGCTCATACCAACATATTACATACATGCTTGTAAAAGTTCTCCAGTGTCAAACCTTTGTGTGAAAATGAAGACATTCTCCTGAAAGGCTACACACACAAATCTTTTTACAGAGGTTGTCACCTCTGTAAAACACCAGCTGTAAATGTCGGGTCTATAAGAACATACGTTAAGGCCTTTGGTCGAAAGCAGCAATTCACACCGTCTTTGTCAGAGTTGTTAAAAAAATGTTTTCAAGTGAAGGACATATTGAACTAATGCTGAAAAATATCATAGGTTGTATAAAACTGTGCTAATTCATTAACAACAAATCATTCTCGTAAACACTTTAAATCACCATAAGACCAAATCTGAAAGTGTCAAAGTATGTGAAGATAAGTTTCATTTGTCGCGAATGGGAAAGAACATCCTGCATTTTGTTTGCAAAAACTGATTAGCAGCCACTGTGAGAGGATGTTAAAGTGACATTGGATCGGAATGTGGCTCTACTTTAAAACATTAGTCACAATGACAAATAGACCTGAGTGAGTCTGAATGTTCTGATGTTATGATGAAGACCTTTACTGTGTGGACTGTTTGGTGATAATGTAGATTGAAAGTCAGTGGGTGAAGGAAATGGGTATTTTTTCTGGGTCTTCTCTGTTTGGGTGTTAGATTGCGTCAAGAGGCCCGAGGCCCCAGAAAGGCCCATTATGTGCTCCTGCCATGGCCTTGTGGAAAGGGTCTTGCCTTTCGCATGCGAGGCTTTCTGTGGCTGTGTGCGTGTGTGTGTTTAGGCAGGTCTGAGTAGATAATGGCCCTGGGAGGTTGAGCCATGGTGGGGTAATGGAGACAGATAACCCAGCTTCACTGTAAACACCTGTCCATACACTGTGATTCATCGTATACAGACACACACAGCGACACTAAGGTGTTGTAGTCTGTTAGCCAAATGTGTGCACACATTGTGTCTCCAACGTGTCTATCTCTAATCCTTTATTAACTTTTTATTAACATTTTTCTCTTTGGGCCTTTGGTTTTGTTTGCTTGGTATAAACAGCAGTGTGCTTTTCTACTATTCAAGGCACACTGGATTCTGGGAGTACTGACAGAGACTGGGAATACTCGTGACTGAATTGTAAAACAAAATGAATGCATGCTAAAGTACAGTTCCTAAAAAAACGCCTGCATTGTTATAACCAGTTCAATGGCATTGTGTTTTCATTTTCACTTTATTTCATTAGTACATATTTTGGGTGTAACATCAACGTGATGTTTTCTTTCTGAAGTCGTGCAAGGTGCTCGCATGGCTCTCTGGGACCTCAACTGTCAAAACTTTGATTTTCACCACACATTTCTCCCTTTTCCCTCATATGATGTTTTTCCCACCTGTTCAAATTCTAAAATAAAACCAAAAAAGTTCAGAATTCTGAAAAACAAGTCAGAACTTAAAAATAGATGGTTCTGATCCTCTTCCTGCATCAACAAGAATATTTTCTCTCAAACACACATGTAATGTTTGTGCAAAAGTTCAGTAAATCAGGAAACACATTAATCACGGACAATTCCACATGTAATTATTTACACCAGTTGACTATGCAAATGCACTGTGTGTTCTGACACGTGTAAATCATGCCCAGAATTACAAACCCATGTTGTGGCTGATTGGTGGACACTCATTGTAGATGGTCAGTGCCTGCACAGGAAGTAGTGTGTGCTTTCATGTAACAGGAAATACAGCTCAGTTTCCATCCCGTTAAACACTTGTAGCTAACATTAGCATTTTTATTCATCGAAGCCTAACCAAACCTACATACTATTTAAAAATATATTTGCTAATTTATTTAAAGTTTCTTTTTATCTTAAGTTTATTTGCCACGACTGGAATTATTACCTTATCTCTTTACACTTATTTTCACACGCAGTTACCACATTGTCATTTAACATAACTAATGTAACATAACTTGGGGTTTTGCAGAAGGATCACAATTGTTTTGCCTTGTCTCACTAATAGGTTTAAATCTGCATTAACTGTGGACGAGACTACATTTTCTAACATGGTTTTACCAGTGAGATTACTAACATTATGTTTTGCACCAATTCAGAGTAGTTTGATTTGAGCCTCTATTCAGTTCTGACAGTATGCAGACACTTAAATGCCTTTTGTTTCTGGATCTGGTGTTCATTTGGTTAAGCAACAGGGCCATGTGATATTTGGCTGCATGCTCTACTGTGCAACTGAGATGATCCTGCCTGGGTATGTGCATGTGTGTATGTGCATGGCTCTGTGTGTGTGTGTGTGTGTGTGTGGGGACGCCAAGCTGTCTCCAGTGGAGGAGGCCCAGTGTGTCAGTGTGGAGGTGGAAGGGGAGAGCAGAACTAGCCTCTATAAATCAGGCCAGATTACAGAGGCAGAGAGGCCTGCAACTCCCTTCCACTACCCAGCCTCCTCTGCTTTATGTCAGCCGACACACTAGACCTGCGTGGTTTAGAACATGGTATCATAGCACTGGGTAGGTTGTAAGACACTTTTCTAGGCTTTGAGTCAAGAGTACAGTACGACTGTTTCTACTGTGTCACCTATGCGACACTCAGTTCTACTTTATGTCTTATTGACATAATTGCACCATGTATGTCTTTAATAGACAAGCACCAGTACTATATTTAGCTTTTTCTACATTCCTGTTCAGATTTTCAGCTTTAATGAATAGAAAACCCAATTGAAAAGAGGGAGCAGTCTCCTCCTTCCACTGAGAGTAGCTCCCACAGAAAGCTGAACAAAGCCACGAGAAATGTTTTTCTTTTTCGAACATTATCAGGGAGACAATTTTTCAATAATTTTGCAATTATTTTATAGCCTCTTTAATATTATAAAAAATAACAGTTAAACTCTCTTCCAATTCTTTTCGATCCTCAATCCCCAGTTGCGCTAGAAGTTGTTCCGGTCCTGTATGTTGAAGGACATCTCAAAGCCTCTCGTGTTTGAGAAGAGAGCTAAGCGAAGACATCTGAATAGATTCTTTACCGAACTCTTTTTCTGGACCTGGTTAACGTCTGTGCTAATTGTAGATCTATGTAACAAAAATGAACAACTCCATTTAGACACTAGAAATATATTTCTCTTTAAGATATATTATTTCGTACAAAATGTATTTAGTATAAAAACCAATGTAAAAACAATTTCATTTTATATCAGGTTACACAACCACTAGTGTGTAAATTACACCAAATTCTTAAAAGATGTTGCCTTTTAAAATCTATAAATGTCCATTACTTGGAAAAGAAGTTTGTGTTATATAGCTGATGTATAGCAGAAGCTGCCTGGGAATTATGTCTGTGTGACCACTACCCACTGTGATTTAAAAGGGTGTTTTGTTGATGAAGATCACTATGCTGGTTTATTTAAATGTTTTTTTCTTTTATTCTTAGAATTTCTTAATGCAGTCCTGTGATAACACAAACAGCCAGTGTTTGTTTGGTCACTGACAGGCCATCATGCACCTGTAATGCGATGATGACCGATGCACTATTCATACGATTCCTGTAGCAGCTGAAGTTGATGTGCTGTTAGCGCTCGGATTAAAAGAGTGTTGCTTCAATAAATAAAGATAGTCTTTGCTGAGTGCCAGAGCCCTGATGGAAGTTTTTACAAGCAGTTCAGGCGAACTACTGAGGCACAGAATAAGCAGTCGATTCATCACTGGTATCTTTATCCCGTTATAATAATCTGTCTTCGAAGCCACTATATGGTCATGACCAGATTTGAACTAGTTCTAAATTAAGGTTTTCACAAGCTGTTGGCTTGTGTCCATTCTTCATCACTGACACTGGGAGTGATTATTTGTTATGTTTTCAGTAGCTCTATTGTTTGGGCAGCTCAGATCACCCGTCTACATAATCCCCCTCCAAAACCTTCCGATGTAAAGTAGTGGTTTTCATGTTTTTCTTCCCTATTTTTGGTCAAGGAAAGCCGGCAATATCATGCTATGGCCATCCAGCAATTTCTCTCTATTCTCGCTCACCATAGTTTGGAATTTAATTGTGTTTTGACAACTCTTTTCCATGGCTGGCCCAATTATAGCCTCCAGTTGGGCTGGTAATGATAGTTGTTAATGGGGTGAAAAATGGACGTGCATCTCTGACAGAAACCATAAGCAGATCCTTTGAAAGGAGAGGTGGGAGCCAAGGAAAGCACGGTTACAGCATGACCTCGCTGTGCCCCCGTTTTTTGAAGGTCTTTACATAGCGTATATAGGACTCCCAGCGTCTCCCGCGGAGCCTTTACTGTGTCAGCCATTTTGTCAGTGTTTTGTCAGAGCAGTCAGTAGCAGCGTCAGAGCTTCTGTATGAGGCCATGGGAATGACTCTGAGCGACCCGTCACACACACAGGCACACATCTCGAAATGTCGTCAAATTTCTCACGCTTTTTTCTCTCTCTTCCGCTTGCTTCTCCTTCTCCTCCACTGCCTCCTTGTTTTCCCTTGTTTCTCTTGTCACAGGGAAAGTATTGATCGGCCTCTTCCCAAAGTTATTTTTATTCAAAGATAAACAAGGAATCCACATTTCCTTGGGAGAAGCCTTGCCTCTTTCTTACAGTTTCTGTGCAGTTTTTGGCCAGACATGTGTGTATGTGGGGGGGGTATTGGTCCAGCGTGTGTTTAGAGAATAGCACAAGTGCCACCAGTGTGTGGGAGACGTGGGAAGTCCGGTTTTAGTCTCAGCTAGTTGCTGCACATCCTATTATTATCCCCCGGACTGTGCGACAACGCTGACCAGAGAGACCCTAAACACACACACACACACACTTAGTTAGAGTTCTCCCCTCTCTCACACAGACACAGGCCAGGCCATTCCCAAGTCTTATTTCTTCTGGAGTTTATGGGAACACTTAAATTTAGCCCTGGCAGGGAGTGCAGGCATAATAATCAAAGTTCTTGTCACCATGCTCCCAGTGCTAGGTGGTCTGGCTGCCCTCATCCTGTGAAGGACATGTTTCCTTCTTTGCACACTGGCACAGTTGAGGCCTGTAACGTTTTTTTTTTCCCTTATATCTTTTGCCGTTGTCTTTACAAGCCGGGATAATTGACACCTTTGAAACACTGAGAAACTATGTGTGTTGGTGGTGTTTTACTAAGATCTTTCTCTGTCAAAATGTGGCTACATAAACATAAAATGAAATTAATATGAACACGAAGAAAACTTGTCTGAAAATGCACCGTATGTAATGATGACGACTGACAAGTGACTACAACTTGTAAAGTTAAATGGCCGCACTTGAAAGTTTAGTCTTCTTACTCCACCCAGCTCCATGCGTGTGTGTTTTCATACAATGCAATGATAATGTTATTCGCAAGGTGAAAGCCCCCATGAGGTCAAAGGTGATGAGGTGCTAAAAAGGTCTTTGACACTACACACATCCACACAGTCGCTGCTCTGGCTCCCTGCAGAGTGGAACTGTCACCACCTGGAATGGAGGACTAATTATCCTAAGATTTGTGAAGTACACTTTGCTAGTAATAGTGCAAAAGTGTGTACGTGTCCCCCTGATAATGAAGACAGTCTTCTAACAGGTATCGTCTCTCTCTGTTGTTTCACGTGTCATTTAATGGACCCTAACAGGTCACTGTTCATTTTCTATCTCTCTGCAAGACCTGCTCACTCAGATCACAAACCATTCAGCAACAGATTCACGAATTTTCCCACCATTGCAGAGCTTCTTTAGCTGCTGCTAAAGAACTGTGTGTAGTAGCTCTGCTCATGTGATGTTCTTTAAGGCAGCCAGTCTAAGACTGCCACAGATTTTGCTCCAAAAGTTGGGTAAGAATTCCTATGGAAACCTGAGCATTCACGCTAACTGAAGTTTTGGCCCGGCACAGCCCCTGGAGTGGGAGTCAGTCTATGCCATCATAAATATGCTGGTTTCTAAGAGGTCATATCTTTCTCTAGTCCTAACCTTCAGTACCTTTAAAAGGATGAGCTGCTTTTAACACCACGCTTCTCCAAATCCCAATTTAGATGCATGGCTCCCATGTGCTGTACACAAAACACTGTATGCTGCAGCGTGATTTTTCTGCCGTGTTGTGCCTCCCGTACGCACTGACCCCTCACTGAAATCCAGCCACTGAGTCACTGCCGCCTCAAAAGTTACTTTTATTGGCTTTTTTTTCTCCATATCAACATGCGTGACATTTTAGGGAAATGTTACCATCCCACCGCACACTGCCCTCTTAGCGGGTGGACTACAGGAAAAAAAGCATGCAGTTGTTTCATAATTAATTTTTTGTTAATGCTTCAAGCTTCCCGCCCATATGTTTGTCCCACTGTCCGTCCTTACGTCTGCCTGTCTCGTTCTTGTTGCTCAGAAGAACAGGGGTTTTCTTAAAATGTTGCACAAGCATCCACTTGGACTTTTAACTGATTAAATAATTAGATTTTAATGGTCAAAGGTGAAAGTCACTGTGACTAGTTCTTGCATGAACTGATTACAGTATGATTGTGGACAGACATGAATCTAAACTACAACTGCAGCCTATGAAAAACACTTACGTTTTAAAATGAGAGTGGCACCTTTGGTCATATTGCTGGTGTGCAGATCTTAGCAGTAAGCACCTGGTATGTAAATCTCTGTGCAGATGATGTAATTTCTGCATAACTTCCTTTAACATGAGCAGGGTTGCATGTTCTACCGGTCCATATAGCTTTATTGCACTATTTTTCACTGCCAGTATTTTGGGTTTTTTTTTTTTCTCACTCCCACAAGATGGGGAGAAATGAGTGATGTCCAACGGCCTAGGATTTCTTCATTCTTCCACTTCTCCGTCTGTTTTGTGAGAAAGTCAGGGAGGATGGAGGGAAGTCACGCCGCTCATCAATCCTTCCACAGAGAGAGAGGGAGAGCAGAGGAGTTCTGAGGAAGTGAAGGTGTAGGAGGGTTGGTTTAGCCAGGGGGACTCCCAGCAGGAATACACACACACACACACATGCACAGAGGAAGAATAACACTCATATATCTGACGCGTCAACAACTGGCCTCTGTTTTCTCAGTGCTGACACCAGCACAGCAGAACTGCTACTGGAGTTTCTCATCACCCTCCGATCCAATGCTTGCCTATACATACAAGTGTGCCACATGTTGCAAAAAGTGTTCAGAGTTTTGACTTCACATTCGTCACTTTCAAAACTTTGTGCCCCATTTACAACATTGTTTCAAACAGTAACTCTATCAGACAGATCTTATATGTTGCTCGTCTATCAGTCATGAGTGCAGGCTGATTGTTTTCCACTCCATACAAGCTTCTGTCAAGATGGATTTGGGACACACTCCTGTGTGAGTGTGTGTGTGCATCACGTCTGAAAACACAATTCTACATTTTTCTAATAATAAAATAGCAGGTCACAGTAGGCTCATGTTATGCTTGATGACCAGGCTTCAGATGTGATTGCAGCCTGATTCTATATGTTGATTGTTTGATTGTTGGATTATAACATAGCGTGTTAAGTTTATGGGTTTTCCATCATCTTTTAATACAAATTGGCATTATTTGCAAATGACATGAGCTTTGTTCATCTGCCCATCTTTACTTTCCATAAACAAAATACTAAAAATATATACAAATCCAAAAATACCGAGGACTTATTTCAAAGAATATACATACACCTCATCCATGCAGGCTTGTTGACTGCTATGCTGTTTGTCTGTTGCCTTGTGCTTGTCACTCGCATTTCAAGTGAACGTGAGTGCTATAAGTTTGCATTGATGACATGGGAACATTGGATATTTGATCCGTGCAATTGAGGTCATTGCATTGTTACACTGCTACCATGGGATGAAGTTTGTAGTTTTAAGTGAGATGTGTTATCAAATTTTGGATAGACTACTATTAAAGTACACTGAATATTAATGACCTATTAACTGAAACATAATAAGTTATGTGACCCACATAGGATCAGCTGTTCGTCATGCCATTGATCTGTACAGTACTTTGGTTTCTCACCAGATTATGACACTTAAAAACTGGCATTTTGCGTCAGCCTCAGTGAAATGTCACTAAACTGTTACAAGAAGTTTGGTTCATTTTTCCTTCAGTCAAATTTTACATACAATATATTTACATGCTTTACTCCTCTGCTAAGGCTCAAATATTGGAATCCTACCTTAGGCCTAAACGTTCATCCATCCTTTATTTACAGCAAACATTACTGCCTTATAGAACTATTTGCATGGCTGTAGGTGCTTAGTCCTGTCCCTCAAACATCTACACACCGCTGTGATCTGTGTATATGTGGGATCATGATGGTCTTTCTGAGAGATTAGGTGAAAATGCCTGCTCAGGTTTTCTATCAGAGAAGTATTAAGTATGGGCATCACATATGTTTGGTGCACTTGAAACGAATTTAGCAGTAGGTTGTGAAGCTACTGGACCTTTTTTTTTTCTCTTAGATTCTACATTCACTAGAGGTGCAGCAAATACTTACTACTACAATTTGAGGTCTTGCAAAGTCATCCCCTTCAAGGCCACGAAAAAGAGCCCCACTAAAACGTGCTGCCTTTGGAAAAAGAAATCACTTAGCCGTGTGTTTGATCTTCCTTATGAAATATGCCGTCGGACAGCATTTCATATAATCCCATACTGTTCGTGGCCGATGGCAAGCCTTATGACAGCCGTAAATTCCAAAATGGCTGACCTACGCAGAGGAGCGAGAAAAGAAGAGAAGGGGAGGGGAAGGATGGCAAAAACACACTTTGGTAACCTAGCATCGCCCCCACTTCTGCTCACGCTCCCCATGGGATCAAACGAGAGGGAGGATTTGGACAAGTAAATCATTTCCTTCAAGTGGTGAACTCTCAGGGCCGGCAGAATGACTCAGACATGTGTGCTCATATCATGCGGACGCATCACAGCAACACTTCACCAGAGATCCAGGATACTTTTCTCTCATAGTCTACTGCAAAAGCTGAAAAATGGTCGACTTTGAAGTCCTTATAAGGCAAATTCATCACATTCTCACTGGCTGCTGTTTCTGTGAAATCTTAATCAAACCATTAAGTGAGGGTTGGAAGAGTGAACGCTGGTAAAATATCCCCGTATTTCAGACCAAATGTTTTAGTTTTTACACTTTTACATGCATTTAGTGAAATGTCTTCATTGTTATTAGCTGATATTTTACACCAAACATAAATTCCTTTTCTCCCAAACACCTCAAAAGCTTAGACAGAAGCTGACACATTGCAGGAGCGAGTGACAAACGAAAAATAGTTGCAATTTTTAAAATTTAAAATCAATAAAAGTCAAAGGCGACGTGTTGGAGTGAGAGTAAAACACACAGTTTACAGTTATTTTAGTTACACAAGCACAAGTACATGAAGGTTACCACTAACCTGCTTATTTAATTTAACTCGCCATAATTCTGTCACCACTTCTAATAGATCTGGATGCAGCTGTCACTGTGATTTGTCTTCTCTGTTTTCCCCCCGTTTCAGATATTTTCCAGGTGTTTTGAGTGGAAAAGTGTTTGTCAGTCAGCGGTTTTTGTTTGTGTTCCACCAAAACATTGTACACAGTTGCAAAACAGTTCACCCCGACTTTTCTGCAGAACGTGAATGAATCACGTTGTTTGGTATGAAGCACTGACTTTTGCAGACAACTAAATTCTCCTGGCCGTTCCTGGAGTCTCCTGAATATTGAAAGTGGCTCCCTGACACCCACAAATTAAATACAGCATCCCAGAAGTGTGACACTTCTTCTCTTCTTGCTTTGCCTCGAGCAGTTATTTACCTTTGCGTGCAGATTTTATTTTAGGAACCTAGCACCCTGTTGTGTACAGCAGCAGCTCTGATGTGCCGTGAATGCATTTGGAGACCGTGCTGATTCATGGCCGGGCTCTAACGTTTGACAGAGTTTCCCCTCCCCTCCCCACCATTCACTACAGCTAATATTACCACCTGCCCCCATGTTCTCTCCTCTGAGTAAAAATTGGACTTGAGACATTTATAGCCATGCTCAGATACTATTGCACCAGTGGGTTTGAAAAAAAAAAAAAAACTGTTTTTCTTTTAGAGCTTCTATGTCTATAGCACTAATGTCGAAGTTATGAAATTCCTATGTGTGAGCGTGTGTGCATGCATGTGTGCGTCAAACGTGGGAATGAGTTCTGCAGAAAGTGAGTTTCCCTCCTCAGGTAAGACTGCCTATCCCAATGTGTCCAAAGTCTGTCTGTGTTCAGTGTGTGCCAGTCCTCCATAGAACGCTGCTGGGAGTTGCTCTGTGTGTTTGTATTTAGTTTTCCTGCTTACCTGTGGGTGTGTGTGTGTGTGTGTGTGTGTGTGTGTGTTTCTGGTCTAAGCTTGTTGTGAGCGCTGGGTGAGAAGAAGCAGAGCCTGGTTCTGCTTTCCATCACACTGAGCTGCCCAGGGCCAGAAAAGACTCAACTTTACACACACACACACACACACACACACACACAAACAGGCACGCACACCTATTCATGCACAGTGGATCAGAGCAGCCAATAGCGGCACACTTCACAAAAAGGCTGAACGTGACTAAACCTCACAGGGTTGCACCATGAGAACACTAGAGAAGAAACTCTCTCTTACTAAAAATAGATGTCATGTAATGTTGTGTTGTAATCTGTGTCAAGTCAAAAAAAAATCCTCCATTTTTTAATGCCTGCAGTTCTGTCACACAGTAGTAAGTCAACATATAGGCATTTACTTTTCTGTATGTGAGATTTGATTGGCAGTGGCGTTTCAAAGCCAATATTTGATTGTTTATCAGCACTTAACTTACATACTCCATGATTTCTTCATGTTGACAGACATACAGACATATGTTTTTCATTTACAAATTAAACACAAACATTAAACTCATTTATACAGCTCTTTTGCACTGAAGGATATTTTATTTAATATTGGGCAAATAACCCTGTTACATACTGAAATATTACCCAACACTTTGTCATTTTGCCCTGACAATTCAGAAATATGATCTTATTTTTACAGAACTGCAAAGTGATCATTTTGTTACATTGAAATGTAATAGACTAACACTTTCAAAGACGTAAAACAATTATAACTACTACATTAAAATGAACAGAATTGAGTCCTTTATGCTTGGATCTAGATTTATCTAATGTGATGGTCACTGTGTCAGATTAGACAATAACAGAGTAATCAGAATTACAGAGTAGTTTACATGTGGGGAAAGTGATTTGTTTGAGAGCAATTGTGTAAATTATATTTGTTTTTAAAACGAGGTGGCATCGCCCCATTAACTCATTAACAATCTCTGCGTTTATTCATTATTTCACTCAGCCTCTGCCTGCAGCCTGTAGTTATGCACACGCGCAGTTGGAGAACGCCGGTTAGAAACCTGGGTACGTGTATACAGCAGAGAAATCAGCCTTCTCCAACAGAAATCAACCTGGGGAAACCAAGAAATCAGCTTTCCCAAGAAAGCCAACTGTAACCTGGTTACTTACGTTCTAAATTCTTGCTGTGGTGTGGCTGACTGATGGCTGGCCTGATGTAATCCCTTTATAGTTATATATAAAAGTTTTTTATCAGTTGCAGTCCAACAGATGCAGCATCATCAATTCAAATTTGACCTACAGAAAACAGTGTTGCAGAATTTGTGTTTGAGTTTGTTTTTCTTCCTTGTGATTTATAAGTACCCCATAAAATGACTAATCAGTGTCTGTTACCACGGGTGATATGACTATAATGACATCCTGTAAAAAAGAAGGAAGAAAGAAAGTAGAAAAAAAAAAAATCAAAACATCTTTACAGAGAATGGAATTATATTGAAATAATTATGAACTTAGAACGTTATCAAATTCTTCCACCTGTGTTGAGCATTAAGTTAACAAAAAACATACACACTGGCCAGCAAATGGTTCTGGGTCTGGCATCCACAGGCCCCATCTACAGAGGACAGATGTGTGGAAAACGTGTGTGTGTGTGTGTGTGTGTGTGTGTGTGTGTGTGTGTGTAAGCAGGAAATAGAGTCATCAGAAGAGTTGAAGGCAGGGTGCTGAGAGCTGAGTCCTGCCCTCTCCCACCAGAATAAGCCTCTGATGTGTGTGTGTGTGTGTGTGTGTTCTCATGCCAATATTTCAGTATATCTGTTGACACTGGTTTGCAGATGATCGTGCAAAATTGTCCGATCCTTTTCACCCTCATGTGTCATGAGTACCATTAATAGCACACTGATCCACACAAGCTGTTTTGCTCTCATCCTGTTCTCTCCGTGCTGGTGTTGGCGGAGGTGTCACTCCGTCATTGTTTCCACAGTTTGATTCGAGTTTCTCTGTCATTAGCTTGTTTTATTCTGTTGTCGGTTGTTATTGGGGTGTTTTAAACAGAAGGTATAACCCCCTCATCTGCTTGGAACGACCATTAAGCCCCCACTCAACCTCCACCGTGGTCTCGTTGCTGCTCCTTGTTGCCCCCGAGTTGCCCCCAGCGTGCCCCTGCTACCCTGCTGAACTCATCAGCCCAGCTCTGTTTTGGTGCAGGAGTACAGGATCCCAGAGGAGAGCTGGGCCCTGCTCATCCACCCAGCTTAAGAGGGCAGGGATTGGGTTTAGGCGACAGGTGCCAGAGGGACTGGCCAGTCCCTTCACAACAACAACACACACATGCTAACACACACAAAAAATACATACACACTGAATCTGGCCATGCCTTAATCCCCAGCCAGCTGTTGCAGTTGCTAGCCCAATCAGTCTAAAGTGTCGAGCGCTGGGGAAGCTTGTCTCTGTGTGTGTCAGGATGAAGAGAGGTGTGTGTGTGTGTGTGTGGGGAGGTCAGGTAGCTGCCACACATGCCAGTCAGCTTAGCAGTCCGGAAAACTTGGAACCAGACCCCCTTGCACCCAAAGAGGGGTCCAGGCACTCAGCCCAATAGATTCATAACAAATGTTCCCCCGGCACTTTCAGCACACACACACACACACACACACACACACACACACATTCATTATCTTCTCCCTGGCTTAGATAGACCCAATCCTATCACAGTCCACCCCAAAGGCCAGCTGAGGTGAGACAGGGCAGACACGTCTCCGTCCCTCGACCCTCTCTGGTCCATCCTGCGTGACCCTATAGACAGGGGCTAATCCATCAGGAGTGTGGGGCAGAGGTGTTGTGGTGAGGGGTTATGGAGGGCACCGTTTGCACCGTCAGGGTGTATCGCTGCCAGTTCATGGCTCATGTCATCACAGGGCTTTCTCAGCATCCAGCAGATTATTGCTGGATGGTGCTGAGGTTATCCCCACACACTCACACAGCCAAGAGCAAAACATTCTAAATGTCCAGAGCGGTGTGATACAAACGGGCTAATCTTGGTAAAATCCTTAATCCTTAACATTTTCATCACAATCAAATCCAATGTTTGATGAATTTGTAGCAGGAGCTTTTTTGTTAGTCCTTACGTTACTGCTGTAATTGTCTCTTAGGTGTTTGCCTCCATGTGCACAGAACACAATTTTAAAAAATCGTATTATCATGTCCAACATTTTTGACTGGCTAATTTAACCTTTCATTAGAACAACATGACATGATTTGTTCACTAACAGCTTGTTTGGAATTAGACAAATGTTTTTGTTCAATATATAAATGTTGATACATAAAAAATGAGTAACACATGATATTTGCATAATCAGCCTCACGGTGGATGTAACATAAGTAGGCATTGATAATTATTTTATCATACATTGTATATATTTTTGCCCAGTTTGTGTACTAACATTGACAAAAAGTAGCTTTTATATGAAGTTATTTATTTTACTGGTTTAGTTTTTTTTTTCTTTTTGCAACAGATGTACTGTAAGTTTTGACCTACACACACTCGTTCGAGCCCCAGAAAATCAGAAAAGAATGAAGTACTATGGAAATATAACCCACGCATGTGGACGCCAGGTTCTAGGAGGATAGAGCAACTCTCAGATGAAAAGTGCTTTCTGTATGTGTGTCAGTTAAAAGCAAATGCAAGTCTTATGAGGATGATTTCGATAACACGATGATTTCATAATGTCATTAGTCTATTACGCGATCACAAGATGAAACTCTGCATTACACCAATAGTTCATATGGAGCATTTCCACACATCATGATGTGTATGAATATGATATCTGTTAAAAGCCACATCAATAAGATGTGTTAATATGATCCACTCTGCAGTCACAGTCTATGCATTATCCAGACCCTCCTTTGTCTGTCGATACCTCTACTAGACTCGCTCCTCCTGATAGTGTTTGCTCTAAAAGAGCACAGTAAGCTTATATTGATATTGAGTGGAAATGGAAAAAAAATATACTCAAATGAAGTTGTTCATATTTCACATTGACTTTTTTCTGGATATAGTCAGGGGGGTGGTAGTGACTTAACTAGCCCCCTCCAGTAGATCCAGTGTCAGTGCTTTTAGGCCATATGGCCGGTCTCCACATGATCAATGTATTTTGACAATAGGAAGCAATTAGCCCAAGAATATTTGGACTGTACCAAAACCAATGTTGAAAATCACATAGAGGAGAGATCATTATAGCAAGTTCAAGATTTTGTTGTTCTAGAATGTGAGAATGTTATATTTTAACTTTTTTCCTATCAGCAGTGGCCCGGTGGCCCAGGAAGCTGAAATGTTGGTTCAGCGTTGAACCTTTTTTATGGTTAAACCCAAAAACACAAGAATGAGAAGTGGTTCAGGAGATCCATGAAATGTGGTGGCAAATAATGTCATTGGGTTAAGAGGTATTTACTCAATAAGTGTAACCTTTTCACTCCTGATAAAAATAACGATGAAGTGGCTTCAAGTGGTTTACACCACATCACCACATCCTTTTGAACCTTTGACATTACAGGAAACCTACTCCCTGATCACTTTTTTTAAGCAGCTGAAGATTTGATAGACAAACAAGCTCATACACCACTTTATTAGGTACACCTGTACAATCTAATGCAATCCAATACGTCAGCTCTGCCGTGAATTCTACTTTTACAAGGTTATAATTTCTCATTTTCTTTGTTGAAACTGTCCGGTGATCAGTTCTATCAGTTTAAACTTTTTTTATAAGCATGTAAAAGTAGAATTTCTGGCAGAGCTGCTGTATTGGATTTAATTAGATTGTACAGGTAAGTTTCTGTGGATATCATGAAAAGATCCTCAGTATTCTCCCTGCAGCACTAGGATAACCATTTAAATTTCATTTGGAGTTGCTGTGAAAGGAAGACATTTAGGTTTAAGGTTGGAATGAAAGTTCACACTAACTTTTATTGTACATCTCGATATATTAAATAACATAAAACATAGCACCTTTTCGTGAGATTATCTGTACTGGAAGTGAGCCAAACTATTACTCTTTCCCAAGCACACCTACATACGTTTTATGAATGTAATGATTATCCCATGTATGTGTTTACTTGTACACTGTACACTGAAACACAGCATATCTGTGTAACCAGACCTGTGTCCAGACTGAAAGTTTACAGTAGTTGATTTTGCAGACCTCTATCATTACATTCCCTTCCAACATGTATTCTTTCCTCATACAGTTCTGCACGTAATTATGGCAGTGGTTAGATCTGGTTTGGAACATGGTAAACTGAATGTCACTGCTTGTGCTGGGCTGGTGCACTATATGCATATGATTCTGAACTATCTCTGTGTTCGTAGTTGCTCAAAACCCTATCAGGGTTTTAAGATCTCGTGTAAGTCGACATGTCAGGCTAAAGGGTGGAGAAGTAAGTCTGAGGTGCTGTCAGCATTAAATCGGGCAGTGGATCCTAGCAGGATGTGGCTTTGATAGAAAGCTAGTGGCGTCAATCTTTGATGGAGATCTCCAATTGAAAGCTTCAGTTTGTATTTTACAGTCAAACCCACTCTCCGTGTGCATGTGTAGTCTACACTGTGGTGTGTGTGTGTGTGTGTGTGTGTGTGTGTGAGAACTGGAGAGCCCCTGAGTGCTCTTTGTGCTAATAAACAGCATCTCTATGGGACACTGGACACCCTGGATCAAACTCCATCACATTACTGAAATATAACACCTCCTCAAGCCAAGAGCCTGCATCCAGTTGATGTGTCTGCATGTTATAGGTGTGTGTGAGAGCATACATTAATGTGTGTGCATCCTCAAGTAGGTGTGTGATGATGTACGCATGCAGCCTTGAATAGTCCTATGTGTGTTTACCCACGGTGTTGTTAGCTGCTTGACAGTCCCTTCACAATACACTGTCTGGGTCGGCTCTCTAAGTGCTGGCGTTTTCATCGATCCCCATCCTGTAGGGAGGATATTGTAATACGTGAAGGTTTGATGTCTCATTGCCACACTGCCACAGAAAGCAGCATGACATTGGTTCATTAAAGTGTTCATCAACCAGCACAGGAAGGGGTTTTAAGAATAGCCACTTTTCAATTTCAAATGAAAACTAATGCTATTTCTGTGACCCAATATCAGAAATCACAAATGTGCTTTAAAGGGCATTAAAGTCTGTACAACATATGGCATCATCTGTCCTTAGAACCTTGAATTCAATAATGACTGCAATTAAAAAAAAATAAAAAATACTCAACAAGGGCAAAGAAAAACAGAGGAGGGATCCTTCTTCCAGAACAACTTTTTGAGTTTCCCTCCTGTAAACGTAGCCAATGCAAAAACTCTCGGATTGAAGCTGTAAAAGTATAGGGTCAGTTTTCAGAGGTTCCCTCCTACATTCTGTTCTTGATAGTTTTACAGATACAAATGAAATCAAATGTCCTTTTTCGTTTGGTTTCTGACGGACAAAAGCTGATTAGATCAAAGCACTCTCAGGGCACATACCTTGACGTGACGGCAAAATTCATTTCTTTATTTACGAATGTGACTATTTTTGCAAACTGTGAGCAACAGTAAATATTTACACAATATATATAAATCTTTGACGTGCAACTAGAGACTAAGACAGTGAGAACACTAGAGATTAAAAGAAATCCATATTCCTTGAGTAATTTACTGTAAAATAATCTTTGGAATAACCTTGTCACAAGTGCACTGATTCGAAACACTCAGAAGGGCAGAGTTTCTAATGTGGGTCTTCGTGTATAAGAGAGGAACGTGTGGGAGCAGGGGAGTTTATGGGAAGTGCAGAGATTTAGAGCTCCTCACCCAGCACCTCCTTATAGGGTCGGGACCTCAATGCTTTGATCTCTCATTAGGGGGCAACCAAAACATATAAGCCACATCAGCCAGTACTATATCACCAACATGGCATTTTTAAAGCTGAATGCACTAACGTAATGAATCACCATTAAAATAGATAGTGCCAGAAGGACAGAGAGTAGTAGGAAGGGTAAGAAAAGTAGCTTGAAGCAAAGATGCTGATGAATTAAACGTGTAAGTCTATAATACAGTCGGCTGTCAGCATACACTGAATCTCTTCTGGTTTATAAGATTAATTCTTGTTTAATTCTGGACTCTGTCCCACAGCAAAAAATACAATGTTGTGGAAAAGACAGACTCTTACAAAATTATATCAAATCGTTTTGCAAAATATCAGCTGTCAACAGTTGCATCTGAAAAAGATTTGATGTCAGCCTTTGTTAAACCTGTGTGCAGGCACAGGGCATAAACAACAGCAGAGGGCCAAAAACCAAGATTATCACTCCTTACCAGAGGACGAGCTCAGCAAGCTGTTGTGAAGCAGTAATGATGCAGATTTGTCTCAATTCCACCCAGGACTGATGAGGTTGAGGCCTGTCCCGTCATCACAACACAGATGACACAACCAAATTACACTTATCCTGTGACGGGTACTTTATATAAAATAGGATTAGATGACACGTTAATGAATATCACAGTGAAATCAGCACATGATGACACCGAATGGTAAAAGGATTTTGAGCACCGGAATAGTGGAATAGCACATATAGGTAACATTTGTATTGTAATACCACATATTTGTAATGTACAACATATTGTTATATTAAGATTTAATGTTTAAAAACTAAAAAACCATTCAGCATCAAAGTGCTGAGCAACATCTGCTTTCTTCTAAGCAAATGTGAATGGATTTCTGCGATCTGGGTTAGCTTCAGAAAATGCTAGTGAATGTTCTCCTTCAGTGAGACTTAGAAACAGCTAACAGAAAACACTGCTGACATCTACATCCACACCCAGTGTTCATTTAAGCCTCTGTCACATACCTCCACAAAATATCAGGACAATTAGGTCCCAACATTCTCCAGACCTTACTCTGTCACATCTGTAACACACAGCAGGAGATAGTCCATGTGAGATACATTTTCATTCTGAAGAAATTTAATGTGCCTACATTTATACTATAGGTGCACAAACTATAGTGTAAATAGTTCAAATGCAGATTAAACTGTTGAACCCGCATAGTAATGAGAGCATGAGTCAGTGTAGGAATAAACTAAGTTTATTTTAATTTAATTTTTAGATGGAGGCAGGATAGATCTCAGTAAGTTAGTGAAATAGTGAACCATCTAACAGCTGTGCCACTATATAACATGTTCCATTCATTTATGCAACAGCATTTTTTTGCTGTGTAGTGTAGGAACTAGCAGACCTGGGCTATAGACTTGGTGGATGGTATTTAAGTCAGGAAAAGCTGTGAAACATCTCACTTTTAGCTAATGAGACATGCTGCTACCTTTTCTATCATTTACCGAGGCTGGTAGTTGTGTTAGTAGAGTGTTGAGCTGAAGCCAGAAAGCTGCACTAAGCATTCGTGCTGCGGGTTGTGCTACTGTGTCAAACATGGTCTGATTTAATTTGGATGACTAAAACTAAGTTTAGCCTTAGAGAGGGATGATGTTAACCACCCTAATAGCCCAAACCAACTGCCACCATTTTTCCATGTCTTATGTCCACTCTTTCCCCCCCAG
Source organism: Channa argus (assembly GCF_033026475.1). Classification (NCBI taxonomy): domain Eukaryota; kingdom Metazoa; phylum Chordata; class Actinopteri; order Anabantiformes; family Channidae; genus Channa; species Channa argus. Next base: position 2,005,114 of record NC_090202.1, on the reverse strand, counting down.
ATAACTATGTACAAGAATGTATTCATACTTATTGTTGGATTTACAGTCGGAGATGATGATCCCTGTTTAACGAGTGCTACTGACCCAGCTCAGATGTTCTAATTGATTATGCAGCAGAGAATAAAACTCGTGAGCGATTGCGTCAAAATTCAAAGACATTTTGGATTCCCAGTGGCGCCAGGGGAGGTTATCCGGGTTAAGAATCTTAGCAGGCCATCTAAAGCCTTTTGGAGCAGGTCCTTATTAATCTCTCCCACACCCCCACCAAGACATTAGCACCAGGTTTAGGCCGATTTGCCTCGCCTGATAACGCCCGTACCAGATCTGTCAAATCACACACATACTTGCAAACACATCTAAACACAGATGCGTGCGCACACACACACACACACACACACACACACAGATGATTTTTTTCATCAACAACCAGAGACTAGAAATTAAGACATGGAGTTTCTAGCTTTTCTTTCCTGCTGTTGTTTTCATCTTTGACTTTAGCAAACATCCGGTTGTTGGTCCAACTCTTTCTTTCATTGGATCCTTTTTTATTTTCATGACTTCTTTTCATTCTGCCAAAAAAAATTCCTCTTCAGTTCCTCCTTTTCTGTCTGTCTTTTGCTCCTCTCTTTCAAGACAAGGAGGCTGTATGAAACTTCCCGCTTAACCTATTATACAAAGACACTGCACAAAGATCTGCTTCATCAGACTAATGTGCCACAGAGCGCTGATTAGATAGACACAGTGCGAGAGTGATTTTCGACTCCCTTTCGCACCTCGGGTTAACCACCCTCCCACACAGTGACACCCTGTGTGTGGAAGGGTGAGTTAAGACCCCCTAGCTATCCTGGATTATCCTCCATATAAGAGCCTTAACACTGGCCAGCACTACAGGACTACTCTCTGCATCCACATCAACACACACATCATTCACATGCTCTCACACACACACATAGAAAATACAATCTGGCGTCAGAGGACGAGGCAGAAATCTGTAATGTTTGTATGCAATTTCAAGCTTTGGGGGAATTTACATTAAACACAAAAAAGAAAAAATAAACACAAAAATTATATTATCCAAATTTATTAATCTCTTTAAATGAACCTGAAAATTAAAATGTAAGATTTTACTTTGAAACTATTGTGTTTAAACCACTCTACACCCCCCTTTTCCATAGTGGTGACACCCCAATGTTGGGTCATCTGTGAGCATCTCTGCCTAGTTGTTGCAGTGTGTCCTGTATAGTTGGAACTAGTCGCACCCCTCATGGCTTTTCAGTCAACTCAGTATGTTAAATAGTCGGAGGTTCTCAACGGTGAGACTGAGGACTCTGTTTGGCAGGTCAGCATAATGAATCACATCCCAATATGAAGATGTGTTCATGTCGACATGGACATCTGAAACTCTCTCTGTCGTCATCGTTTCCTTTTTGGATGACGGAAACAGAGTATCACCATCTGTGGCTGTGACAAGGCTTCCTGTCATGCACAGGCGCAACTGAACTTTAAAATTTAAACTGGCTCAATTTTATGAAAGAAATTTGAGAGTAATTACTGTATATATTGTGCAAAAAATTATTTAGGGTGTATTTAAGTTTTTTTACTGGGAGCAGTTGCAAAGGCACACACAGTCTCAAGTTAATAGAAGTACAGATACTTTACTGTAAGAAAAGACTGGTACCAATTAAACTTCTTTGGTCAAATAAAGGTCAAAGTACAGGCTCTAAAAGTAAAAGTACATTTTTCCAAGTTGTTTCTGTGCAAAGATAATTGCACCTCACAGCATATGATTTTAATTCAAAGATTTTATTAAACCAACTAACTTGAAATAATTTTTAGAATATATAAATATAATAATGAGCATTAACTTGGCTCCATTGTGCAAATACATTTCAGTGGCCAATATCAACCAGCCTAGAAATCCTGGGATATAATTTTAGGAGCTTTCATTATTTAAAGGGGTTTTCTTTATTTATAGCCCTTTTTTAGACAGAATACATACATACATTATTTTAAATAATAAATTACATTATTAAAACATTTGAAAACGTTGATGTCAGTGAGGACAGCTAAGCTAACATTGAATACAACAGGGTTGCTGAGGTTAACATGCTGTACATAGCTGTCAGTCAATGTCAGCTGTTCCTGCAAGTGGACAACAGCTGAGCCCGGATGCAAAAAGTAAATGTGTGTTAAAACTAAAGTAATGAGTCTGTTTAAAAAATGGATGAAGTAGAAAGTACAGACATTTGTGTTCAAATGTAGGGAGTTAGGGGAGGAAGTTGTCAGAAAAATAAAAACTTAAGTACAAATACCTGAAGAAGTACTACTTAGTTACTTACTGCGTTGTTACTTCTCTACTCTGCTTACTGGACATTTAATTTTTCTATCAATTGTAAATCCTTTAAAATATGTATAGTAAGAGTTGGTACTATTGATACTATATGGTGAGAAAAAGTTTCTGTTTTTATGAAATTATTTTGTAACAGTTTATATTCAAGAAATGCTTTTTTAATTAAGGCATAGAAAAATGCACTATGTTCTAAAAAAAAAAAAGGACATGGGAAAAGGGAGTTTGTGAGGTTGTGATGTGTTCACAAAAGGTGACTGTCCTGCCAGAGAAGGAAATATCCAACTTGATTTAGGAAAATATCCTGATCAGTCCAGGGAGCCAGTGGAGAAGCTGCTGATTAATTCATCTTCTTTGTCTCTCTCCAGGGGTGTGGATTTATTACTGTGTGTGTGTGTGTGTGTGTGTGTGTGTGTGTGTGGGTGGGTGGGTGGAGAAGGCAGAGATTAGTGGGGTGGGGTAGCTGCTAAGTTTTGGCCAGAGCTCCATGAAGGCTGCTCCTATAAAGCACTGTGGCCGTGAAATGCATTTTATTGTTGCTTAATCCTCACACTGTGTCAAAGTCCCATTTCACACTTGATTCTGGGGGCCTCTACGCACTTGTGGATGAGTACACGCTCATGTTCCCTGGGGGCCGTAGCTAATTGGACAAATTTGCACAGCAGGGGTGGAGGCACATGCGCGGCAGGAGATTTGATTTATGGGCACCGGGGCTAGATAGACATACTTACGCAGAGCAGATAAATATGTCGAAATTAATAGTCAGTGCACAATGTCGGTATTTGTTTGTTCATATTAATATATTTTACATTTAACAACACACTTATGGTCAAAAGTCCAACTTCTGGACTGAGTCTCGTTTATGTGTTTGCCTTTTTTTTTGTTGTTGTTTTTTTGATATTTAACCCATTCGCTCATTGTGCTTCCAATAAAAACCTGATCATCTTTCCAGTTTAGCTGCTGGTTTTAGTGATACTATACATACATCACGTTAGCAACCGTGGGGACAAATGGATAAAAAACATCTTGAGTGGACTGGAAAATGACTGGTAACCCAATGAAGGCCTTAGTTGTCTGTTTGTCAGAATCTGTGTTTACAGTTTGCAGGTTGCTCCTTTGTAAAAATGTAAAAATTCTAAATTAAAAAATACATTTATTTCAGATCCAGATCATTATTTATGTGAGGTGCAGGACTCTTGCCTCCACGCTTCCTTTGCAAAGGAATCTCCATGAAAATAGCTGATTCCATATGTTTTTTTCTGCCCAGCCTTGCATCTTAGTGCGATGCAGGTCGACACCACTGAGGCTAAAAAGTCATTCTGAAGAAAAAATGCTGAGAAGAATCAGAACAGAACCCGCTGTGTCAAAACACTTAGGGAAGAAAAAGACGTGGAAACACAGGCCGAGCCAAAAGCAGCAATCGGGAAACGCAGGATACTCTGGTTGTTACAGGATATTCCCCATTTCAGCTCTAGAGTCTCGTACAGCCTTTAGATAGACGACCAATTTAAAAAGTTTTGCCCCCTCCCACCACATAGATGGCTAATTTCTATAAAGCTGCTCACCTCACAGCAATGCAACGTATCTTTTTAGTCTAGGGTTCTTCGTCATTATGGTTAAGGTTGGGAACCAAACCACAGTCTGGGCTCTTTATTATTATGTTGAAATCTGGTCAACAAGCTGATTCCTAGAGAAGAAACAAACGGAATAACAAAAGTCCAGAATAAATGGATTCCGAAAGATCTGTCCAATTGAAGATGACACGCTAATAACATTTCCATAGTTCTAGTTCATAATGGGCGGTAGCCAACGATATAAAAACGCAGCGTAAAAAAAAACCTGAAAGCCAGGTAGTGTTTTCTCCTACAGCTGGAGCAGTAGTTAGGGACACACAAGACAAATTGTCTAATGTCCTCACCCCATCATTCTCACCTAAACACACACATATTATGCTACACACAGCCCAGTAACCCACCATTGCATTGAACTGTTTTGGACTGATGTGAGCTGCCTTGTTGACTGGCTTTTCTCTGCTCTCTCATTACACTGCTTTGATGCTTCCACTGACACTTTGGTCAAAGTTTCCAACACCACAGCCATGTTGTTTAAGGACAACGCTCCATGCTTGTGTGTGTGTGTGTGTGTGTGTGTGTGTGTGTGTGTGCCATAGTAGGTTGGGACAGTGAACCAAACAATGTAGCGACTACACCGCCATCTGGGCCCCAGCCTGCAGAGTCATGGTGTCAGGGCGGTAAACACACACATGCACAAAGAAATACACGCACACACACTACAGAAAATCAGTGTCACATTTAGGTTGGCTCTGTCTCCCAGTCCTGCTCTGTCATTTACTGTATTAGCTGTGGTCTCGGTGCTGAAATGGCCCATTATGTGGGCTGTGTGAGTGTGTATGTGCATGTGTGTCTCTTTGTATGTATGAATGTACTGATTATACTGTGTGTGTGTGTGTGTGTGTGTGTATGTGAGAGTGAGTCAGAGAATGGTGTGCAAATGTGTGTATGTCTGAGTGCGTCTTTGTAACAGTATGTGTGTGTGATGCTGTTGTTGTTTGTCTTCCCACACCACCACAGTTCTGGAACGACACAGGCCACACACCCTTTGATGTGTGTGTGTGTGTGTGTGTGTGTGTGTGTGTGTGTGTGTGTGCGCGTGAGCGTGAGCGTGTCTTGATGTTGCGGCCACAGTGGATGACAAGACGTCCTGCTCTTTCTCAGCAGGATCCTTCCTGCAGCTGCCTGCACAAACACATGCGCACACACATACACACAGGGTCCATCTGCTCGTCGTTACCTCACCCTGTTGGCCTTTTTCATCTTCTCTTGTCTCTCCATTGTCTCTTTCTGTGCAGCACCTCCTGTAGAAATTGACATCACATCTTCAGATTTCTTTGTCTCAACCTTACATCGCATGGCTCATTTAAGGGATTTCAAACACACTCTTAAACTTATCATCCCTCCATGGTGAACATTTTGAACTAACCCATGTTTTTCCTTTCCATTAAATTATTACACAACTAAAAAAAAATTCAAGCATTAAGTCTTTTCCCCAGCAACTGTATTCTCATCAGGGTGGAACAGCCCTTCCAAACACATTTAGACCACCATGGGACACGAAAACCATAAAACCCAGACTGGGGACTAATGAGCAGATCCAGAATTCAGTTCTATACTTGTCACCCACTTTTGTAACATGTCCCACTCCCTGTCAGAATCACTATCTGTCGTAATCCAAAATAATCACATCCAGTATTACGAGCACTTACTCATGCTTTACTCTGGGTGGGTAGAATTAGAAAAAGTCATAACATGGATACCAAAAATGCAAGAGCTGCAGATGTTGTGTTGCTTGGAGATTATGTCGAGAGCACGGACAGTGCTGAGGTGGGAGGCTGACTGATAAATCATTCGGTGGGCGTTTTTTCCCCAAAGTGACTTAGAAGTGAGATACACACACACTGGAAGAAACTCGAGGACAGGAGGAGCTAGGGATCAAACCACTGATCCCGGGGTTAGTGAATGATGTGTTCCACCTGAGACACAGTCACCCCAGTATGTTTCACTGTCTCAGCTATATCAGCTGCGATATTTTAAATAAGCAACAACAGTCTAATGTAACATCAGCAGCAGTTGTTGGTTATATTCTGTGAACATATAAATTCTGTGGCTTCATTAGTTACGGTTAAATATTTACTGTGGAGTAGAAAAACAATCTACTATTCTACTTGTTTAAATAATCATAAGAGTTTGATTTAAACTTTTTTTGTGCAACCAGTCATTTAACTTTGCATACATGCTTCCTTGTGAAATATGAATACTCTATTGTGTACGTAACACTGAGTGGACTGCATCTGATTTTTATTAAAAACACAAAAGTCAGTCTGGGCATTATATTTAAAACTTTAAAACATAAATATGCATGCGTTTATGTTTCAGTCACTTCAGTCTCAATGAAGAAAACAATCCTGGTGTTTTTGCCAGCACAGCTTCACAGCTCTGTCACAGCTACTGCCTCGCACTCTGATGCTACCAGTGATAGTACAGGTGTGTGTGCGTGCGTGCGTGCATTCGTGCCCGTGCATTTGCGTACATGCAAGCTTGTGTTTGTTGCGTGTGCATGAACTGTATGTATGTGTGCTCCAGTCTCAGGAGAGGAACAGCTCGTTGGTTTTCTCAATGGAGTCTGTCTCCTGCACTTGGCAGTGCTGTGTGTGTGTGTGTGTGTGTGTGTTTCTTCTGTGTTAGTGTGTGTACATGTTTGAGTGCATGCACCATAAAGTGGGAGTGTTGTGTGTGCACACACACTGTGAAAACAACCTGTTAGTGGCTCGCATTATATCTTGGCTTTCAAGTATATGCACTTTCCTATCAGCTCAATCTATCTAGTTTCCTTTTCCAGTTTGCTACACATGCACATGGACAAACATACCTACACACTGACTGTGTGTGTGTGTGTGCGCGCTTGCGCACGTGTGTGTACGCACGCACACACAGGCCCTCTAGGATTTATTGTTTTTCACCACTGTGGCCCAAAGTAAATGGATGACGTATCAGCCTTGTTTTCTCTCCTTCTATTGTCTGAGGTTCATCTGGAAGTGTTTTAGACACCGATGGCTGCTCAGTGCGGGATGCTCTGAATCATTTAGAGACTCCCCATAACAATATTTCCATTGTTTATTTGTTTTCTCTTTCTATGTCTTTTCCTGCTGTCTGGTTGGAGAGGGAAAAATTTAAAATGAAAGAGACAAAAGATTAGTTTGCACAAGAAGAAAATATACAACAGTTTATGAAGATCAAACTTATTTTAAAAGTTACTGTTAGTACCACAACAGCCTTTTCTAAAATTTCTATTTTTTTCTTACTTACTTGTGAATGTGATGCAATTTCCTTGAATTTCCTCTCATTTTCCTTCAGTTTGTGTGTCTGAAAATCTTTCCTAGTTAAGGTTATTACAACCGGCTCTAGTATCTTAGACCTATCTGTCGTAGTAGCTACTTTTAGTGCTGTAGGGACATAAAATCCAAACAGAAATCAGGTCAAACTAATTTGCTACTGGTAAAAACAATCTGTAGGAGAATATCTGTGTGCTTCTTCATGTGTGTGTGTGTGTGTGTGTGTGTGTGTGTGTGAGTGTGTGTCTCAGTGGCAGCGTGTACAACATCCTGCATATGTTTTCACATGTCTTCCAGCTTTATGTGCACATTTGTGTTAGTACATGTGTTGGTGAGTATTGTACCAAATATGAATCTAACCATGAGTGTGTGTCTATGTGTGTATGTGACTGCTCACCCCACCGTGTGTGTGACTGTGTGTGTGTTTGTGTTGGCTGTGGCCAGTGGAGATCGATGGTCTGTAAAGTGGATTCCTTATTGGCCTGTTTGCTTTGGCAGCTCTTGAAAGAAGCCCACTGATTACACTCCCAGATGTGTCACACACACACACACACACACACACACACACACACAGCCCTATTGCTGCTGCTTTCTTTCATGTCTGTGTATGTGTATGTTGAAGAGGAAGGGGGAACATACATACTATCCTTTAACCTTGTGTGCTTTGGCAGGTTACATCTTCACAGGATCTCTCTCTCTCTCTCTCTCTCTCTCTGTCTTTCTGTGTCCCTCTCCCTTTAACACAAAGTCACACTCTCATACACTTAAAAGGTTTGATAAGCCTTACTAGGAAATACTGGAACCTTGTTGGGTTCATTACAGTGTTTTGTGTTTTTGTAGCGGTGACAGTTTGAAGATCCAAAATTCAGTTTGGATTTTGCCCGGCTTGTTCTCTCTTTCCTCTCAGCGTGACTGAAACGTGCATTGTTGAAGAACTGGTTACAGCCGAGGTCTTGAAAGTCTGGAGATGAAAACTGAGATGTAAATAGCCATTTCAAAATTTTAATGAATTACACAAACTGTTTTGAAAAAGCTTGGGAAATACTGCCAATACAAGCCAATGTACCCTAAACTTAAAACTGCACTGTGCGATTCTTTTTTAAAAATATTTATTTATTTATCGTATGCTCTGTAATTTATTCTGATATGGACAGGAGCTGTTAATGCATCCTGTGACGCAGGCAAATCTATTTGTGTTGCATGCTAATGCAAAACGGTAACTTGCATGTATATAAAACACCACTGGCTTTGACACGGCATCATTATTTAAAGCTTTGGGTAGAAGAATTTTAAGTCTCGTGCCACAGCGAACTGTCAAAGATGCAGATTGTATCTTCAAACAAAAAGCTTTTGTTGTTCTATCTATTAATTGTACTTGTAGAAAGTTGATGGACATTAAGCTTAAACTCTTCAAAATCACTAAAAACTACTGTAGAAGTAAAGACAAAACTATAAGCAAAACATTTTTGATAGTACTTATATAAATATAAATATAAATATAAACATTCTTGGATCAGAAAGCCTTGAATCCCAAACCCCAGAGCGAATAAGTTAAATCAGGATTATGAAGGGTATTAAAACATTCATGACATGGAACGTTTGCTTTTCTAGTAATAAAATTGACAAGATCTTTAAAATCTCTAAAAGGTAAGAACTGTAATTATCTTAATATATCCCTCTTCCATTCACTTGAAAACTGGAGATAGAAGCCCTAAAAAGATCCGACCATGAAAGTTAATAACAATATGTGAGCCCAACAACAATTCCTGGGTTATGTGTACCAAGCGTAGGCTTTAGCTAAGTTGGTAGAGCAGTCGTGCATAAAGCACAGGGTCAGTGGTTCGAGTCCCAGTCCTCCTGACTACATGTTGAAGTGTCCCTGGGCAAGACACTAAACCCTAAAGGTGTCCCCAGTGTCTGCTACCTGCTCTGCCTGTTACTTGCAATCGCTAAATGACTAATTGTAAATGCTGCATCTGTATCAGCAGATACAGCTGTTGTCACTCGTGGCTCCTCCTTTTTATTCTTCTATGACTGGATTTTTGACAATACGTGTACATTTGTTTTCTGCCCTGCTCTTTCTGGGATGTAAATGTTCTGCTTTTATAGCAGTTTTTTTTAATCAAAAGTGCTTGAAAATGTCCATTTATGCCCCAAATAACAGTTCGGTGGACAGAACACACACATACAGGGACACTTTGACATGTAGCCAGGAGGAACCAGGAGTCAAACCACTCGCCCTGTGTTTCATTCACGATTGCTTTAGCAACTAAGCTACAACTGCCATGTAGGATGTGTATGGTGGTGACAGAGTGACTCGGACAGAATCTATATGGCTAATGCTGTTAGAAAGGAGTCCCTGCCTCCCACCATCACAACATGTCAATATCAATGTGAAGCTGCTGGACGGCTATGGAAGATGGCAAGATAGCCAGGCAGCAAAGGGTTTGATGTGTGTGTGCGTTTTGTGACTTGTGTGTACATGCCGTACATATTTCTTTGTGTGTTTTTGTGTGTGGTCCAATAAAAGCCCCGCACCTGACGTTCTTACTGCAGATGAGTCGAGGTTGAATTTATGAGGCCTTAGGAGCCTTAGCTGGCCGCTAAGTGGACAGACATTCAAGCATATTCATGATTTTTAAATTTTGTTTTGTTTTGTTTTTTCAGCTCTAGTTAGGTTCATATTCCTGCTGTAAGATGGTAAATGTTCTGCACTTATATAGCACTTTTCTACCTATTGGGTCTCAAAGCACTTTACACTGCTTCTCATTCACCCATTCACACTCACACACTCACACACCGATGGGGGCCAACACTCACCGGGAGCAACTAAGTTGGGGTTCAGTGTCTTGCTCAAGGACACTTTGACGTGTGACCGGGATCGAACCAACAACTGTGAGATTGGTGGCTCTACCTTCCTGCCCCACAGTCGCAGAGATCCTACCAGTGGACTCCCTCCTCATTGTTTTCAGTCTTTAGGCTGGTCCAAGGATTCGGGCCAATGAATCACAATGGACTTTGCTTGTCAAGCCAAGTAACTTGTGAACTATATTCAGCGTCACTTGAAAGGTTTCTCCATAATCTGCCAACTTCACGTCCGTGCAAAGCATTTCTATAGGGCTAAGGTCAGGATTTTGACTCAGTCATTCCAAAACTTTATTTAGCTTCTGCTTTACTTGTTCTTTGCTAGAATGACTTTGCTGAATGAATGATGGACACCTCGACCTTTTTTCTTTTAGAATTTGCATATGCAACTCAGACTTCACTGATACTGAGACTGAATGTTCTGAATTGACTGAATTTGACAGGCAACTAGTAGAGTCTAAACTCCTTACAATGTACATTTGTAAGCCTTTGGAGCCAAGTTAGCATCAAAAGCTTCTCTTGTGAGGTCTTTAGAAATGTCCTAATTTTTTTATTTTTTATTTTTTTTCAGTTCTCTTTATCTAGTTTTAGGACCTGGCATATTTATGCAGAATCACAACATTCTAAAGGGTCCCCAAACCTTTCAATCAGAATGATAAATCCATAGTCCAAGTTTCAACAAACGCAAACAATAGTGAAATACAGATAAACTCTTTGGGCATGAAGGGAAGGCTACAACAAGGACATGAGAGGAAAAAGAAGAGGATGCCATTCCCAGGTGGCTGGTTGGCTTCCAATATAATTCTCCCCAAACTTGACAAGGAAATGAAATGGGCTTCCCCCCTCCCCTCCGTCCAATACGATTAATTCCCTGTAAGATGCTTGCTTTTAGACCCAGGAGAGAGACACGATAATGGAGGATTTATTTGCTTAGAATGAAGAGGCTAGTGGAGTAGCGTTGGCCGTTTCCTAATGCTTTTCTCTCCACCTCAGCTCGATGCTTTTCTCTCTCTCGCTCTCCATCTCGCCGTCCACCACCATTTTCCTGCAAATTGGTCACTGTCATTCTTCCACTGCATGTGGTTGCCAGGGGGGATTGAGAACATTGTACACAGAGCACAGATCATGGAAGGTGCTCATGAAGCTGTCTTACTAGCATGCAACCGTATATCTCGGATTTTATCCCCTCTGGCCCTCTCTGTGGTGTGATAAGGCCAGCTTAGGGACACATTAGGTGAGGCAGGGTGTTAAGATCAAATGGGATTGTGGAGGATTTCCAGGAACACAGGGCTGTGGCTTTGGTGCTGGGAATCCTCTTCGTTTACGCCCTTGAGAGGAAGCCAGGCACAGTACAGTATTTATCTGTACCGTTCACACAACACACCACAGTATGCAGTGTTACACCTCTGTCCAGCCTCGCAGTCAGGGTAGAAAGAAGGCGGTGTAAAGCGAACAGCGCTCCGTCACGTCAAACGTGGGCTTGGGTAGGAAAACTACTATAGCGGCATTGTATATGAGTGGGTCTGATTTGTAAATACGAGTAAGGTATTTATTTGTGCTGTGTCGCAACACCAGTAAACAGTGTACGGAACCAGTTTAGATTTGGATTGGATGACTTTGCCGAAAAACTCTGAAGTGAGGGAGTGGGAGGGTAAGAGTTAGGTAAGAGACAGCGAGAAGGAAGTGAGCAAATTTTGTGTGATTGATAAAGTCCTGTGACCCTTTCACACACAGCGTGTAATACACAGATGACTGGCCATATACACACTCCCTCTCTCTCTCTCACACACACACACACAAGCTTATATACACACAGGTGGTGACACACGCAAACCCTGTAATTGAATATCGTGCAGAAAGCAAACATTCTCTTGTAAACATATCATCTGTCACCTCTATAGCTTAATCCATATCCTTTATGGCAAATGGTGAAACACACGAGCGCGCACACACCCCTGCAGCCTGTCAAACAAACAAATGAGGCTGGAGTCCCTGTGAAAGTCATCACCATGACCATCCCAGCTTCATCATCACGTTAGCCTGCTCCATTACACAGCAACACGATCTGGCCTGAAATCAATTAGCTGGCCATGCTCGCACCGTGAAGTGTACACTCTCCAATCTTTGTTTTGGTTTGATGGAAAACAATGTCTAGCACCCAGAAGGGAGTTTTAGTTATGTGGGCGCCACGTTTCTGACCAGATGAAAGATGCTTTGTACCGGTTCAGTGATGACTCGGAATATAGGAAAATTATGACGCTGACTGTTTGTTTATCTGAGTTATAGTTTCAGAAACCTATTAAACATTTCACAAAACAGTTTCACAAATGGATTACATTCATAATGCTGACACAGTATGCTTCTTAGTATGATATCATATCATCAACAGACAAGAATCGAAAACAGACACAAGCTAATATTTAAGGTTAAATGTAGAATCATCTGCAGTCCAGCTTTGCTTTAGACTGAAAGAAACACTTCAGTAGCAGAAATCCAATTCGTTTGTTTTAGTACAAATTAAAATTGCACAATTATTTCTTGGTAGAGTAGCTTTGGTGAACTTGCAATGCAGATAAGTGTTGTTGGATTCACTGAAAACAGTCTCCACAGTGCTGATGTTTGAGTGATCATAGAGGTGTGGAGGGGTCATCTGGAGGAAAGTGGGTGTGTACAGTATTTTTAGTGCCATCAACGTGTGGATTGGAATACGGTTATGCCAAGACCTTTTTTCAAACTTCAAATAACTAAGTCACAGCCTGGTTGTATCTGTCTTCAAACCAGACCCCACAACGGAGCAGATAGTGCAGATATCGTTGCCCGAATGAATTTCACTGTTCGTGTGCACAAAAACACAGCTCCCTCAAAAGGATCCTACATGTCACACAGACTAGCAGTGCACGCGTGCCCATTTGTCAGCAAACACACCCTTTCAGGGGTCTGCTTTGTGTTAAATGTATGACCTCCCTCTAATCAGTGCCACTTCAGCTCATTATTAATGCCCTCTGAAAACCAACTGCAGGACCATAGAGAGGTCTTTTCCAAGGCAACTTCAATTTCCCTTCTCTTTTCACCTTTACAGTCATTAGTGCAGTGGAACGATTCGAAGACATCTAGAGCCAGAAGGACTGGCAGCCTGCTGATTTGGGCATAAGGCTTGTTACAGATGGGCTCAAATAGTTCCGAAATACCACTGCCTGGTTTTCTCTGCCATTGTCAAAACAAGCACGTTGATACAGTGTGTTCCCTAATCAGTGTCAGCTGCTTTTTATCAGCATACTGAATTACTTTCCTCTCCTGCTACTGTGTAAATTTGCAGTCAGTCGGAATGAGTTATGGTCTTTGTCACAAACACTAACCATACACCACCATACACCGATCAGCCACAACATTAATACCACCTGGTGCTTTTGATATTAAAATATGTTTTTACAAAAGTGTGATGAAGTAAAAAACGCTGGTGTATTATTATGCATTAACCACCCACCCGTCAGTATATAAGGTGATTAAGAACAGCTCCGTCTTTACCAACAGTGACCTTTGACCCTGATTTTCTTGATTGATTAAAAGCTTTTTCATAAAAAAACATCACTATTGTTTAAAATACATAGTAGTTATTAGTGGGGTATGTTTACTTTTGTACTTTGAGTAAAATATAGATAATATGTTTATTACTTTTACTTAAGTAGATTTTTAAGTGGCACAAATTTTAGCACATTTTGCTCTGCATACAGCTGTGCATTTGCAATCTGAAAAAATGGTACGCTTTATGAATGTGCGTGTTACCAGCGTGTGATTGTAAGCAATGCTGGTGGTGTCATTTTTCTCACATATACTTTTTGTATCTATGTATGTGTACTTTGGGCTGCATTGCATCTTGCGTACACATACCTCTGATTTTTTTTTTTGACTCCCACAGCCGATACTCGAAATCAATACAAGCTGCACCGGGGTGACATATTGTTAACGTAAATGTAGTCAAAGCTTGAGATTGTGGCCTAGATTGGGCGACTGTGGCGCAGGAAGGTAGAGCGGTTTTCCACCAATCTCACAGTTGTTGGTTCAATCCCCGGCTCCTCCGGTCACATGTCGAAGTGTCCTTGAGCAAGACACTGAACGCTAACTTAGTTGTTCCCAGTGAGTGTTGGCCAGCTGCATAGCAGCTCCCCCATCGGTGTGTGAGTGTGTGTGTGAGTGTGTGTGTGAATGGGTGAATGAGAAGCAGTGTAAAGCGCTTTGAGTGCCAATAGGTAGAAAAGCAGAACATTTACCATTTAAACAGTTCAGACATAATATCTACCACACTTTTAATGCAGCATTTGTCTTTTTCATGTCATGTGCTGTAGTGCCAGCATTTAACTTTGTACAAGAATATTCACATAGCTTGCAGCTGTGTCGTCCCTGTATGGGATAGATTTCTAGAGTTGGTGAGTTTTTGCAGATGCTCTTTGAGCTTTTGACTCATGAAGTCATACAGTACATTCACAGTTGGAGCTCTGCTCTGATTTCAAAAGACATTTGCCTTTCATCCAGAAATTCAAGGTTTTGACTACATTTTTTCCCCCAAATATGCACTTGCCAGCAAGGCAGTCTGTAACGTTTCTGTCAGCTGCTATTGACTATTAAATAGCTCACAACAAGGCAGAAACTTCCCTGGTCACCCTGCTATGAAGGACTTTCACTTCTACCTTCACGGTGGAGGAAGCAGAGAAGACTTGAGGGAAATCTCACCAACATTATGGCAATGGAGGTCAGGGAACTCTGCTGTTTGATGTTATATTCCTTAATTTCAAAGTTTTATTATCTGATTTTTTTTATATGATTCATGCTGGTTGGTGTTACTTTGTATCTGCAGATCTTTATTGTTGATTAAATTTCACTAGCTAAAACTCTATGAGTGAACTTATATTCTTCTGGGAGATCACTGAAATGCCAATAGAATAGACGGTTATTTATTTATTTTTTTTAGATCTTGTCTTGGTTTCTGACAAGAAAAAACAATGTCCTGTCACGGGGCCAACATTACCTTAAAAGTATCGGTGGATGTGGAAAAACCACATTCTTGTCCATGGCACGGTCCAAGGAAACCTCTATTTGTGTGCATGTCAAGAAGGGTGTTTATGTGTGATGTGGGATGATGTGGTGCCGTGATAGACACACTTCAACAAGCCATAGCTTGTTGTTAAGCAAGCAAAGCACTGCTGCTGTCTGATTTGACAGGACTCCCAATAACATAGTGGGTGGCACATGTCAGTGTGTGTGTTTGGCTGTGTGTATATGCTTTGGTAGTTTGGCTGCAAGTAACCGCGTACAGGTTAATGCATCCTCAGATGTGAATGCCATATGTTTTGGTGTGTGTGAGTGGTAGTAAGTAAAGTGCCTTAAGGCAGAACCCAGTATCGATGGGGATTACTAACACTTAGCCGACACCACTGAGACTGCAAAGGCAGTAAATGATTTAGAATCACTGGCCTAATGTAATGAAAGAAAGGTCCTGTCAAGAACACACACACACACAGAAACACACACACTTGTACCTACATATTGGTGCTAATCCTGTGAGCTTACATCTCCATTAACACTAACCCTGCACCACAAACCTACTGCAGCGAGCTAGTACTCTGTGTTTCCCTGAGGATATCAGAGACACACTCACTCTGCATCTCTCTGACACAAACACAGCCTGAAGGGATGTCAATATCAGTTCACAGCACAGTAATACAAGTGGTTGTGTGAGCAAAAGTGTATTTTAAGACGTTGTCTATATAACCTTGATGGTTTTATTGTACTTGTTTATGAGTGAGCAAATGTACTCTGCCTCGACAACATGCAGTATGTTACTCATTTACAGAGCTTTTTATTTTCTTTCTTGCCGGGCCACCTCTTTCCTCACACCCGCATATGAACACGCTAATACAACGTAGTACTTTTTGTAGATTTAACACAAGATTCGACTGTCTCGAAAGAACTGCAATAATGTACAGTCAACTTAGTATGAAATGAAAAGTGTGACAACAACATCTCCACATGCATGTCCGCAATACAGTCTCACTAAGGGACCAGGGACCCTTTTATAAAAGCACTTTTACATAGCCATAATATTGGTCACAAACTCAGGATATTTTTGTGGTTTATATCCAGAAGAAACTGCAAATGTAAAGCTTGACATCGACCAAATTTGCTGCAAAGTGGTCGTATTGGACCCTATTCGATTTTAGACGGCTCCTTATAAACTAATGGTCCTAATAAAGTCAGTGTAGTTCCCACCTGAACTACTGTACCAGTGGATTTATGATCTGTTTGTTAGACACACGCTGTTCCAGTTTCCTCAGTGCTTGATTTCTTAGTAACACCACTAGAGCGTACTCTCTCACATACACACGCACCATTACATATTATACAGCACCCATAATAAAGGCGTTAGTTCGATCAGCCCGCTTCCACTAAAGCCTAATTGAATTAGCACTAACCAGGCATTTGCACCTTAACAGCATGGGTAACCCAGAAACTGTGGCACGAGGCCTCCAAGCATTATAGCTACACCTGTTTGTGTGTGCATGCTAGATTTGCTGGGAAATGTGCTTGAATGAGTAATTTCACTAAAAAATAAGGAGAAATTTAGTTTAAGGAAAAAGCTAAGTCAAGCGGTTTTTATATCAGGGACCTCCAGGTTCTTATCCTAAAGCTGTTCCTTTTTTTCTGAACAAAGCTCAGAGAAGGTTTCGCCAAACTCTCCGAACAACACAGACTTCTTTTAGATGGCTCCTGTTATTTAATGAAAACCACCTGTTCATTAGCAGGTTCTTGTATGTGTCAGCATTTATGACATTTGATCATTAGCATAATAAATGCCCCCCAAGTGTAAAAACGGGGAACATCACACAGCGGAGGTACAAGTCTGGAGACTTCACCAATTTATCAAAATCAGCTGTGGTTTTAGAAAACCCAAGACAGATTGAAATATATTTATAGATGTGCCAACTATGTGTCATCAGAGCAATTTGAACTGAAGCTGTGAATTTAGCCTGTCTAATAATGTTTTCACTGTTTCTGAAACAAAGCAGTGATTTAGAGACGAGGTGATTAAAAGGAAAAACAGCCATTATTACAGCAGGTAATGTTACACTTTTGGTTATTACAACAGAAGATGTTCACTTTGACAGTAATGTCCATAAAGAGCTTACTGACCTTTAAAAGTTGCCATAAAACAAAGGAAAAAGGAAAATAAAGTCTTTCAAACCTTTCAGTTAACTGGTAGATGCTGGAGCATTAAGTTTTTTATTTTTATTTTAGTTTGCTGTTGTTACCATTGGAGATGTAGAAACTAGTTAACATCACCACAATGAAAGTACATTGTGTTATGATAAAGCTTGGATGCCAGTGCAGAGAAGCGTTGGAGAAGTGATATGCGATGTGTGTGTGTGTTCATTTCTAAATGTGCCAAGCTAAGCCCCAGCAGTAAAGGTACACACACACACACATCGTGCTGCAGTGTGATTAAATCTTTAAGGAAAGTAGCACGAGTTTGGAGGGATAAGTAGTAGCCAGTATGAGGGGTTAACAGCTGGGTGGAGACTGACTTTTAATCCTGTCGGGTTTTAACATGATGGAGGAAAAACAACAAACCAGGCCGTGTGTTCTTAGTGCTCCTTTTTCTGCCAACAACACATCCTCACATTTACGAAGATTTACAGACAGAAATTTAAATGAAAAAAACACAGTCGGATGCCAATGAGAGATACAGTATGTGTCCCTTCACACCAGTACAGCACAGGGTTGATTGAGGTTATTTGGATATTTTGTGTTGATGAGGTTACACTAAAGTAAGATGCTCATTACTTCTTCTTTTTGTAGTCATTTCATTAGTTCTGCTAACAGACTGCGGACAGTGGGATGGTGATGGAGACGGGAGAGAAGGAGCAGGTTCTGTCCACTGTGTCCAGGAGAACATTAAATAGTTTGCACTTTATATAGCATTTTTCTGCCTATCGGCACTCAAAGTGCTTTACACTGCTTCTCATTAGACAGTTCACACTCACAATCACACACACACCGATGGGGGAGCTGCTATGCAGCTGGCCAACACTCACCGGGAGCAACTAAGTTGGGGTTCAGCGTCTTGCTCAAAGACGCTTAGACAATTGACCGAGATCGAACCAACAACTGGGGAATTGGTGGACGACCGCTCAACCTTCCTGCACCACAGTCATTAACATTATGTCCCTGTGCTGTTCAGTGCAAACAGAAACCTACTGAGCTGATCACATTCAAGCCATGTGAGCCTGATTAGCACAGAGATATAGTCATTTCAGTGGAAGCTATAGTGTCAATTTCACAATGGACCAAACATAATCATAGCGTCTTGCCAGAAAAAATGTCATGTTGAAGGCAGAGTTTTCTGTCTGTGAGAGTTTGACAGATAATTTATGCTACAATTTATGCCCCTGAAACATGTAGATCAGGGAAATCATTCAATTATTATCAATTAATCTCACAAATCAATTTTTGGGACTTAGTATTTTTAAAACCCTGTATATAGTGATGCCTGTGAGTAGACTCAGTTTATTGTAAGTTTGACTTTCTGACTGTTGGAA
Source organism: Channa argus (assembly GCF_033026475.1). Classification (NCBI taxonomy): domain Eukaryota; kingdom Metazoa; phylum Chordata; class Actinopteri; order Anabantiformes; family Channidae; genus Channa; species Channa argus. The sequence goes on along the minus strand of NC_090202.1, from coordinate 1,986,402 downwards.
ATATGAATCATTTAGAAATGATCATCACTCTTTGACCCCCAACACCAGAAGCCACTTTTTCTTTGTTATACAGAAACCAGTTCACCTTTGTTGCTTCCTTTTGTGTTGGCTTTAGAGTGGGTCAAAAGTGACCCCCCCCCACCCCTGCCACTATGGTACCTTTACTCGGAACAGGGAGGCAGTGCAGAAGAGCAGTGTGTCTACACAGGATATGTTCAGGCGCAGTATTGTTTTTATACAGTAGGTCGCCCTCAATTTGGCAGCATCCAGAGCCCAACATGCAAACACTGTAGTTACCGAAGAAAAGACATTTGCAGTGTATATTGCACATAAAAGTACACAGAAGCAAGATAAAATGTGTAATTAACTTGTCTTCTGGATTAAATGGCCACAAAATGTGGTGCGATCTTTATCCTAGTCGCACTATTAACAAAGATAATGTGCTTTAGCTAATCCCATAATTATAATCTTTCATATATTTATAGAACGCACCCCTTCACAGTGCAAGTGGAAAAGGTACATTAGTCTTTGGATTCAATAACCGAATAACCCTTCACATTTTCTGTAGCTGTGGATTACTGCTGGACAATTGTGCACCATTGTTTCTCACTTAACATCTATGGAAGAGCAAGCCTGACATCACCGACGCCTTAATAAACTTACAAATTAAATTCATTTCATTTTCGATTACATTACAGGCCGAAAAGCCTCAACTTTAAATGCTTCCTCCACCGTACTTTAGATTAAGTTTAACCATTGTGGTGCTGTGTTTTCTTTTTCTTTCATCATGCTCCATGATCTAGTGAATATAGATGTTACCAGCTTCAGTTCTTAGCCATACATCACAGAAATAATGAGTGTTTGCCTGTGGAACCTAAAGCGTTTGAGATTATTATGTCACCCTGCCAGCTTTGTGCAAAGCAACAATACTTGATCCTAGTTTTCTAGTTTCTCCTCGTGTGGAAGGCATAAGTCAGTAGATGCTCTTTGTGAACAACAAGCTAGAAAAGTATGAGTAGTACAAGTAGTTCTAAACCACTCTGTCCTCTTTTATTGACTGTTTTTTTTAATTCAGTTTTAACCCTTGTTGTTGTAATTATGGGATAGGCTGATATCATGGCCTTTAATTTTTTCAACCTGCAGTGTTAATGTTTAAATGATGATTTTGGTTGATTCATTTAAAATATTTAGTTTGATTATGATTAAAACCATATTATAAGAGAAAAAAAATGCATAAATGGAGATTATTCCACTTAGGTTTATTTACATTTCTAGCCTTAGAGGGCAGGTACACTTAGTTCAACCTAATGTTCAATCGAATTCCACAGATGTGCAATACATCCTACTGCATGGAGCTGTTAAGACTGTATGAGTTAAAATAAAAGCATAACTGTTCGACATGTGAGACAACTGGAAACCCACTTGAAACACATTCTTCTTATACAATTCTCTTTTCCTCTTTTCCTATTTAAATTAATTCATAGCCACTGAACATAATTACCAACTAACATCAGTATCGGCCTTCAAAAACCCATGTTGGTCAAAGCGCGGCCTGATAAACTTAAAGCTCTTCCTAACCTTCTGCCAAGCTCTTATCATCTAGAAAAGCCACTGCAGTCAAAACCTTTGATCTGCCTGGCTCAGTGGCTATCAGGGAGCCGACTACTGTGTGTGTGTGTGTGTTTGTGTGTGTGTATGGTGTGTGCGCGCGTACACCCCGATGCCTGGCCAGTCTCAGCCCCACCGTAGGCCTGTGACAGGTGCTAATGCCGGGGCGAGAGGCTGCACGGGCCTCCATGCTCCCCACTGTGATAACACTGACCGACCTCCACAAACATAAACACACGCACACATTCACTCTCACTCCAACAGTGGCTAAGCTTCCTGATAACTGTGCTGCACTTCAGAAGCGATCTGTGTGTATGTTGGATTGATTTTTCAAAGGATTCCCCTTTAGTGCCACCAGGGTCCTCCATTAAAGCCAGCCGTGAGAGCCTGGATTGAGTGTGTGTGTGTGTGTAACAATAGCTTTGTGTTTTGCCTTAGAGGTGATACGATGTTGTTATGTCCTGCACATTGTTTAATACTGGATAACTGGGATGTGTGTGTGTGTGTCTTTGTAACAGTGGAATTGAATTTTGTAGCTGTAAAGGCCCATCTGGACAAGACAGCTTAGTGTTGCTGAGGAAAGTGAGGCTCATTGTTTCTAAAAGTACAACCTACTAAAACCTCCAGCTGACCATTTGGCAGATTTGACATGTCTACATATTTTTCAATTTTTTTCAATCAACCCTTTCCAAGCTGTTCACACAAGTCTTAGTGTGTAGATTGACTTGTACGGTCGTAGAAATTCGGTATGTTCAGCTGGGAATGTTAGTGTAATTTACATTTAATGTATATCACATAATCAGTAAAGTAAATGATTCCATTTACCTTTATGTTTTTATCTGGTAACATATACATTAATACTATTACTTTTACTATTTCACTAGCACATACATGAAGGCAGAGAAACACGGATGCTGATCTTTCCAGGAAAGGAAGCTCCTTTGATTTCATTCTGTCTGCTTTCTCACTGGGGTTTTACTGATACCAAAACCACTAGAGAAACATTCCTGAGTTGGTGCATGTCCACTTTTTTGAGAGTCAGAGACATAAAAGTATCCACAAGAAACAGTTATATAGGAGGTAGACACAGGAAGGACTTCATTACCTAGAACTTAAATGGCATTAGTAACATATTGCTCTAATTACAAGGACCAAACCTGCAGGAACTGCCTGCTGTGGTTTGCATTTGTTCTGACTTTGAGATAAGACTGAAACATGATTTGACTAAAATCATGTTTATTCTGAGCACTTTTGGAGGCTGACCAGTTCCCCCCTATAGAGTCACCACACACTTTTAGGGTAAATGCAGCAGGTTCCGTTTTCGGAATAGTAAATTATACTAAACGATTTAAGTAAAACCCCAGAACTAAAGAATATGGACCTCAAATGACTGCACATAAAATTAGTTCTTACTTATTAGTTACTTTCCGTTACTAAATTACTATTTCTGGCAGTATAAATGAGACATTTCTGGAGTAGTTCAGTCTTATTTTTGATATGTGGAGGATTTACACTGATCAGCCACAACATTAATACTAGTGGCTTCAGTAAAGTCATGCAGGACCAGCAGCATGCTCACTCACAGCCCCTCACACAGCCCCTCACACAGCCAAATATCATACAATGTGTAGAATTACACGTTAGTAAAAGTGCAAGGCCTAAAAAAGTAAATTTGTTCTCCCACTACAAGTACTTAAGTAAAAGTACTAAGCAGATCATCTACATTTTACTTAAAATACAATGGTAAAAGTACTCCAATATTTTAAACAATACCCATGATCATAATTATGTGAAAATATGTACTGTAGTTAATAAAAAATAAGGTTTGAACATCACTGATTTGAGATGATTTGAGTTGATTTTAACCCCTTTCTCTGCTGACACATGGTTCACATACCTGCATTTGTACATCAGCATTTTTATTAGTTCCTAATATTTTTGTAAGAAACAGATTAAAACACTTTCCACAACCTTAATTCATGCTTTGCTCTTTCCCTAAAATACACACATTCACACATTCATATTCATGCTACAATTTGGAATGCACACACACACACACACACACGCACAGACACACACAGTCCATACGTGTACACAGCATGTGACAACTCAATACAAACTGGCCCATAAGCAGCTGTTTAATTTTTCTTTAAAACTTATGTCTGAAGGCAGGACTCTACTTTTAGAGTATAAACTATATCAGCCAAACATTTCTCCCCCAACGCAAGAGTAATAATTTGACAAGCATTCTGCTGGTGTCTATCAGTTAAGCTGCTTTAGTCCCAAACTGCCATGCTAACAAACAACTGGTAAGCACACAACACATGCCTGTCAAGCCTAATCCACACAGGCCTACGTTGCACCTTAATCTTTTCTCTTTTCTGTCTGCCGTAATTTCTGCAATCACAGAGATCTTGGTCTTTGGAGCCAGAGAGTCTGCAACCTGTTTCTCTCCATCTCCTCCTCTCTCCCTCTCTTTCTTTCTTTCTGTGTTTAGGTGTGTGTGTGTGTGTGTGTGTGTGTGTGTGTGTGTGTGTGTTTGTCCTCTCAGCCAGCCAAGCAAGCAGGCATGCAGGCACTAAAACAAGTGGTTTATTCTATTAGTGTGTTCATTTGAGTTGGTCACTGTGGCTGCAAGCACTTAAAGGTGATAAAGGCTAAAAAGAGAGGGTTTAGTGGTTCTGTTAGGAAAGTGCTCCTGTGACTCACATGCTAATAAACAACAATACCAACCTATGTTTCAGTTGTAGCTTATCACCATCTGTTCAATTCTGCACATCAGCATCTCTTTTCTTGTAAAGACCTAGGAAATATGTGACAGACAGGCAAACAGGAAATGAGTCAAACAAGCACAAAGTCTTTATCAGTATAATTTCAACTGTTAAAAGTTTTGTAGCTGTGTCTGTATTATTATGTGTCTGTGTAGTATTTGAGGTTTTTTTTAGCTTTATTTAATCAGATAGAGCCCACTGAGCTTTAAAACCACTTTTCAAAGGAAGACCTGGCAAAAACAGTAGCATTACATGATTATACAGTGTATAAGTAATACAGTACATACCACGTAATACACGTACCACGTAATACAGTGTATACCAGTAAGATAACACACACACACACACGCGCACACACACACACACACAAAGCTTTTTTGAATGTCCCGCAGTCCTTTGTCTCATTATAATGATTTAGTTGTTTACTTATTTGTGTATTTAACCCAAACTCATGAGCATTTTATTCTTACAGATTTGCACATCTTTTTCAAAATGTTGTCATGTTGAGTCTATTCGTACTTCATCACAATTTCCTTCTCTGTTTCTGACTTTTTCTCATTAGTAATACACCACTAGGACAGATCACAATTAATTTAATTCAGTTCAAATCAACTTGAGTGAAAAGTTAAGAGAGAAAAGACAAGAGCAACAAAAAGCAACAACAAAACATTGGGCAGATTGGTCGGGGACACCTGCAGTAAGGGACAGAGAGAGGGGGACAGAGAAGGACAAAGACAACTACGGGAAAAAGCTAGTGAAGGCGAAATATGTTACTGCTGACTCAGACGATTAACCTGAGCATCCTGAGTCAATAGCAGAGAAAATGACACACAAACGACACCTAAATGCTTCGACATATGGATGGTCTGAGTCAGGTGATGAGGATCATGGTTGAAATTCTGATTATAAAGAGAAATGTGTTATATCAAAACATCTTATTCTTAATGATCCCTACTGTCTAAATGCACCAAACAGCCTCTGTCTTCTTGATTGATGTAATTGATGTAGTGTTACTGAGCTGGTCATCGACCTCTAAAACTCAGGAATCTAAAAAGGTTCTGCTGGTTCTTCTTCCATGTCACAGTTATTGCTGCTGAGAACACTTGAAACATTAAAAGTGGATTTATAAACTTGTCCTGACCTGTGTGTCACCACAAACTGTCATTGTAGAGGTTTACAGAGTTTCTTGCATTGCACACACATTGTAGACTGACAGAAAAATAACGCAAACGATATAAACCTGGACACAGTTTTAGCACCACATCAAAGCCTCTGATTTTTGTAAATGATAGTGTATTAATGTATGTATTAAATTTTCAATACATTTGCTAAATTTCTATATAAAACGTTTCACTGTGTGTTGGTTAATTATTGCATATGTGTAAAAGTGGCAATTTAATTTGTTAAAAATTAAATGTACAAAAGAACATGTTTATGGTAAATGGTGCAGAACCATGTGCAAACAAATCATTCAGTTGCTTTGTGTTCAGTTACTGCATAATCAACACAGCAGGTATTGTCGCATCTTAAGGTCCATTTGACAGTAAAGCTAATTTGAATCATATTTGTGTTTTTGTCTGTGTGTGTTTTGTCTGTAGGACAGTTTGATGGGCGAGGTGTGACCCTGCTTGAGGTATGCGGTAGCTGGCCAGAGAGCTTTGGCGTGCCACGTCACAACATAGGCTCCGCAGACGCCAGCGACGAAGGCCTGCGAGAAAGACTGGCAGACGCCATGTCTGAGTCCCCCTCCAGGGATATAGTGGGATCAGCTACAGGTTAGTGGAGATTGAATAATGCACAAATAGACTCACTCATATGACATGATCCACGTCCATGTGCATAAAACGTTTCAGTTTTTTTTACCACTGCAGGAAGAATCTCCAGTTTAAGAGTAAATCATAACTTTACGTCAGTGGCTGATTTCTCTCAGTCCAGAGTGAATGTTTCCAAAGTGCTGCTGGTGGTTTCATGGTTATTAACAATGGCAAGGACAAATCTGGGAATTGGAGAGAAGATGGTTTGTTTGTTGCATAGATCAGAGTAAATCTGATCTTGTCTGGTGTAAAGCAACAAAATGCAGCAAAAGAGGTTAGTTAACAAGTTGAAGGATGTGCAGAGGTTTTTCCTTTTCCACACACTGTTCTTGGGATATTTTTATTCTGTAAACCCCAAAAAACACAGTCACTTTTTACCATATTTTTGTTGCTATGATATGTGCATCACAAATGAGATACTTAAACAGCACCTTTAGAGGAAATATCCTGAAACTGCCTGTGAGGATTCTCCCTCAAGCAGGACATGATTATCCCAAAAGTGGTGTTCAGCAGCCGGTCCAGTTGCCACTTCCAGGATAATCCAAAAGATCTGTCTTTATCATAAGTTTGTGCAATTTCAAAGCTAAATATTTTCCCGAGATGCTTCAGAAACCCGAGCATTTCGTTGTGTAATATTAGTAGATTTTGTGCTAGTGTAACACTCTTTACACTTTCTTTAATGGTGATATGAGTCACTGCTTCTGTTCTAATTCATCTGGAATCTTATTATAGATGTTTCCATTGCAGCTCAGTGTCTTGTTAGGTAGCTCGACTTCCTTCCTGTGTGTGGCAGTACACAGCATACAGTGCTGCCAGGTCAAGGTCCAGTGATGGATTAACTCACCACTAGTAGGAGGTTCTGGTTGTCTGCCAACGTCTGTGTGCATGTGTGTATATGTGCGTGCTAGGTGCATATCTGCACACGCTATGCTTTACTTTGAGGCTTCCTGCCTCTGATTTTGTGTGTGTGTGTGTGTGTGTGTGTGTGTTTGCGCGCAGCAGACATGCCGTCGGCTCTGACAGTCCAAATGGTTAACTCATTTAGGAAGCGGCAGTGCTCTCCTCTCCTTAAGTGAACAAGAGTTCCTTTGATTTAAATGTGTGTGGTGGAGGGTGAGGAGGGGTGGTGAGACAGCCACAGGGCCACAGGGGTGGGGTATGGCGGTGCTGGAATAGGGGAGTGGGGGGTCACAAGGCCCTAATGGATTTAGCATTGACTATCAGCCCTCCACCATCCCCAACCATCCCTGGCCAAATCCAGCCCCCCACCTCCCCTCTCTGTTAGAACTTAACCTCATTTGTAGCCTCTCTCTCTTTCTCTCTTTCTTCTCATCGCTCTTTTTTACTACCCCCCTCCTCTTTCCCTCTCTATTTCTTCATTAGATTAGATCTTGGAGGCTCCCAGACACCAGTAGTCAGTCACCTCTTATTTTGGCCCCCACCGCCCCCACCGCCCCCAGTCGCATTGCATCTCGACCCCCATTTCCCCTCTCTACCCCTTTAATGCAACACAAAATTGATTACTGATCACATTACATCAAAATATACCCATGATACACACGCGCAAACACACACTCTTTTCTGCGCCTTGAGCTGTGCTGAAGACATCATCCTCAGGGAATGTGATGGACTCACTGGTTCTTCCATCCATTCAAACAGAAACAGGGGCTTCACTATGCGGAAGCTAATCTAATAGCGCATCGCTTCTTATAGTAACGTATAGGAAATGTCTCTGTGTCTGTTGTGCCGTGGATGGCAGTGTGACCGAACGATCCAGTTTGACACCATTTTCATTAGAACCACAACCTTTCAAAGTCATAGTTTCTATAAAAATACTGACAAAGGTGACTGATTCTAAAAATATGCTGCGGTTGATTTTTCTATGCAATTTTTTTCATCATAGACTGACTTCCATCCACCTCTTTTGTTAATGAGGTGGAGACTCACAGACACCACAATTTCCATGATTAGATACGCAGTTTGGGAGAGTTCAGCCTATTAATGAGGCTGGTCTCCAAAGTGGGAGATTGTTAGAGTCAGTTGGGTTCTCGCGTTCTCACATGTGGTGAAACTGGGGAAGAATTTGAATTCAGTGAGGGGTGATACTGAGTCAGATCATGCACATGTAGACACAACATGACAAGAAATGTGTTGTGGGGATTTCAGTGCTTTGTTTACAACCCACCGAAAAAATTGTAGCTGAGCCAGTAACCTGATAGAAATGTACTCAACACACCCATCTCATTTTGAATCCGTCCAGACTCTTTTCACACATGGGTGACCTCAGATATTAGCTGAGCTGCCTATTAGGGGTCTCACAGGATGAAGTCCAGGTAATATCTGGGGCGTCTGACTGAAATGTTTGCCTTTTCATGCATGCAGCTCCTCCAGTTAACATCTAGAGAAGATCAGGGCTGTATTGCTTGAGTTTAAGTAGAAAACTAGTAACAGAGACATATTACGGTTGGCTGATGTTAGGCAGCTTCAATCAATATGACATGGTCTCGTTGTATTTAGAGTCTTGTAGGGAGAAAGTTGGGGTTTGGCAGTTTGAACAGGCTTTGGTAGGTTGGGAAAGAGTTTAGGTTGGAGGACTTGTTCTCATAGTGCTCATAATACCATCCTACATTCATTGGTAGCTACTAGAAAATATCATAAACATTTTTCCAAATTAAATTGTAAAACCTAGTAGGTGAAAAATATTTACATATTTACATAAACTTATATAGAAAAGTTTTTGGTCGACTATGAACAATTTAACTGCCTATTACTCACAGTTCTGACATTGAAGAATAACTTTGTTGTCAAAAACTATTAAAAAGACATCACCCAGACAGACGACTTCACTACATGATTTATTTATTTTTTTCCAAAAGTGTGGTTGACATCAATTTTGTCCAAATTGATGCACATTTTCATGACTCCAGCAGAGAACTCACGCATGCACAGTCGAGTGACCGTGATACAAATACTAAATGCAGTTTCTAAGCATGTGGAGCAACGTTTGTATAAAAATAAATGAATCACACATTTTGCACTGTAGAAATATACAATTCAGTGTCTGGATGATGGGTTTTTGGATAAAAACTGGAGGTATAGACAGACTGATGGCTGATGAATAACCAAATGTGAAGAGAGAAGATTCAGTGCTGGTTTTAGCTTCTGTAAAGTTATTGTAGACAGTACGATTAGTTTGGATACCTTTAGTTTTCCATCATATTAAATAACATTTCAGAATTCTGAGAAACCTTTTGAAAACTGGTCAGAACCCAAATGTCTTTCATAAATGTAACGTGGGCTTAAGTGGCAGAAAACAGTGAGGCAAAAAAGATTTCTTGTAGCATTATGTTTTTTTTTTTTGTTGTTGTGGTAATAAATATTTGAATAATGGCCCCAAATAAGTGGTCCAACAGAGTGAATTGACATTTTATGATTAGGGGGTGGTGGCCCCTGTTTTTTAAACATCTCACAAAAATAAAGGAACGAAAAAGACATACATTACATTTGTTGGAGGGGAATTATTTCAACTGAATATGTTCCAGCTTGGTTCAAAAATGGTGAACAGAGATCTGTAGGAAAATGTGAAAAAGAAGGCAAACAAATGGAGTTAGCTCTAAGTTTTGCTGTTAGAGCCGCGATGTAAACAGACAAAAACTCCCTCCAAAAAACTATGCAACAGTAAAATCCATCTAAATAATTCAAGACGAAACCTAAACACACCATAATAAGAATCTATACTCCACAATTGCTTTTTGATAAAAGACATATCAAATCCTTGCCTGGTGTACACGAGGGCCCCATTAATCTTTAGGCCCCAGACCAAGCTATCAAGCTACTGATGAATGAAGCACACAGGAATGTGGAGCACCAAGCATCTCATTCATTTTTTATCCATTATGGTTCTTCCACACAAGCTTCAAAATTATGTTTCAAAAAAAAAAAGACCTGATTTCCTCTGGCAGCCGTTGACATGTCATTCTGTCCACATATGATCCACACATGATTCCTCCCCCCCGTCAAAGTTTCAGTATTCAGTAAATTCTTTACAGTTGACATGATTTCCACGTTAATGTATGTGCACTCAGAGTCTTCCCATAGTGAGCCGAGCTGTGTATGATGTGTGTGAATGTGCATGTCTTGGCCTGAGACTTAGATGGGCAGAGGCAGATGGTATCTTGCATAGTGTCTCCATTTGGTGGGTGCTGTGGCCCCAGTGCTTAGACACACACACAGCAGAGTGGAGCTGCTAACAGAGACCTTGATCCCGATTGCAAACACACTCACTCACATGCCTCACCTATGTACACACTCATTGCTTTTTCTGCCATATGTTTCTATGCAACTGTTGAGTGAATTTAGTTTGCATACTTTTCAAACTTTTACACACAGATAGTTTCATCTGTCTCCGTCATTATTATTGTATTTCTGCTGTTGTTTTAGTTTTTCCATCTCCAAAATCTATTTATTTGTGATAATTTACAGAAATGGATTTTGATGAAGACACAGCAACAAGCAAAACATTTCCACCCTCTATACGTCTCCTTATGACTCAGAAGACCTCTGAGCTGGAATTTGGGCTGATGTAACAAATCACAGTCTTCCTGACATTCTTCTCAAGCAAACATACACATTTTCTCACACTCACACACACACAATCGCACAGACACACACACAAGACACACTCTCACAGGCAGATTCACAAGGAAAACAAAGCCACCAGTCAGGGTAATGGGGCTCTCACGCTACGGCCGAGACCCAGCGTCGCCAGCTCGGAGGGCAGGTGACACTCACATTGAGACATGGAGGGATGGATGCGGAAAGAGACAGAACGGGTGATAAAGAAGAGGAAGGGAGAGAGAGGGGGACAGAGTCAGTGATGACTAAAACACACTGGGGTCAAAATTAGATTTGGCTCCAATGATATAATGTTGCTAACTAGATTTGGCTTATTGGTGCCTGCCCAACATAAATTCCATTGAAGCCATATGGAGAGTGGACGACTGCTCGACACGACCTGGTGTATCTCAGCTGAGAGCAGCTCCAGCAACAATGGCAGTTTCTTAACTCTGTTTATGTGCATCATGTCTTTTCAGAATATATGATATTGTTAAGTGGCGGGACATATTTTGTATTTATTTTTTTGTCTTCATCTTTGGTGCCGAGTGCTTATGGCTGTGGTGTCACATACTGTGCATCAAAGGAGTTTGTACTGGAAGAAACAGCAGACACTGTTTTGCCGAGACCCAAAAATCACTTTAGTGTCCACGTTTATCACTGAGAAATTAAGCTTTTTCATTTCTTTTTGAAGGTGCAGGACTGTCTACATTGCAGGCCAATATTTCATAAATACTGGTTTGTAGTTTATGGTACGATTAATTTCTGCTGGTAATTAAAAAATATGCTTTATATTGAGGTGGGTCAGTTAAATCTCATGTCTTTTTTCGGTTTTACTATTAACAAAGCAAAACTAGTAAACATGATTTGTTTACCTTTCCACTGCATCATCGTGGCACAGGATTAGCGTCCAGTTTTAATTAAACACAACATTTTCATCAGACACTCAAAGTGACAATTATTCTGCTCTATTGTCAATTGAAATCAATCAGTGTGCAACCTGGATTAGATTATTCATCTGTGCCGTAGACCTGTGTTGTCCAAAAACCTTTAAAAGCACATCAGCCAGACACACTGGCCTACTGGGTGACACGTTAACTTAATTTGAAACATATGATGGAGAATGTTTTTTAAAATGTTGCTCTGATAGCTACTAATCCAGTAACTCGGACAGCTTTCTGAAATAAACCGGTCATGCAATAGTGGGAAATAGCAAATATGTTGTTACAGGACCTAAGTAGAAATTTTAAGTAAATAGCCCCATCGGGGCTCAATAAAGTTTTCCACCCAACACAACACAATATTTTGCATTTCCATTTCCATTTAGTCATTTAGCAGATACTTTTATGCAAAGCGACTTACAAGTGAGGTACAAGGCAGCAAAAATCTAAGTCAAGGAGAAAACATCAAAGCAAAGTCCTATCAGAAAAATGTTCACATTTCATAAGATGCAAGTGCAAGAAAGAGCAGAAAAGTTTTTTCGTTTTGTTTTGGGGTTTTTTAAAAATAGATTTAGGTGCATAGGAAGATGAGGAAGACTTCTGTTTTCAGGTTTTGGTTTGGTCTATTTGGTGCAGCAGCTCCTGACAACATTTACATGAAGTGATACATTTTTCAAAAATTCTTATGCCTGCATTTTGTCCAAAAATGGTAAAAGCTCCTAAACATTCAGATCAAACATTGAAAACGAATTGCACATCGGAGCCAAGATAATGCTAATTATTTTTAGTATATAGTTTTTAATATATTATTTGAAGTTAAGTGGTTTAAGTCTTTGGAATATAATATTTCATATGGTCCATTATAAATGTACTTTTTACTTTGATACTTTAGTTACATTTCAGAGCCTGTACTTTCACTTTTACTTGCGTAAGAAAGTTGAGTTAAAAAAGATCAATACTTCTATTTTTACCAAAGTCTTTTCACAAAAGTATCTCTACTTGTATTTGAGTAAACAATGTGTGTACTTTTACGACCTTTGTGTGCATGTGCGAGATCTCCAGTGGAATTCTAGCCACTCTGAGCATTTGGTGGAATCTTTGGGCAAATGTCTCCCCCATTGGAGCCGTGTGTCTGACTCAGGTGTTTTTATTACAGAGGTCTACAGCACAGACTGCTGAACGAATCTTGGTTGCAGACAGACATCGACCATGAGTAGGCACAATGGATTATTAACACTGCTATTAGTTTAAAAATAGTTACACTTTAATGGTTCTTAAACCTCAACTTGCTATTTGCCTTTATCGATAAGCTGAGTCTCTTACTCAGTACTTACATGGTGCAAACAGTGCTTCATTTGTTTTTTTATGATTCTGTGCTGCAGTGTCTGTCTGTGTCTGTGTCTGTGTGTGTGTTTGGGGGAGGGGGGTGATTAATGAGGTGAGGGTACAGAGGACCACCCACAACTACTAAGGCATAACCAGTTCTGTTTTTGGATCCCAGCTCCAAAAACTGGGACTAATAACAATAATAATAATAATAATAATGATTGTAGGTCTGAACCACACAGAGCTGAGCTGGCTCTCGCACTGGGTAACTCAGCACAACTATTTAAAGGCGCTTTAACAACACCAACAAACTGAGAGTGTTGGCCTGAATCTATACTGCATGTGTTTCTATCAGCTACCTGATGGCTATACACAATGCTCTGAAAGCTACTTACAGGTGAACCAAAAATCTAAGCAGCAAATAGTTTTCGTCAGGGAGAAGACAGTGAAGCAAAGTGATATAAAAGAACAGGTTTGAGATATAAACGAGAGTCATTTCTCAACATCCTGAGAGAACAGGAAGTTGCAGGTCCGTCTGCGATCTTTTCCTGTGTGGTGTAGGAACCACCAGACACTGTGGTGTCAGAGCCCACTGGCTGAGTGTAATCATGGAAACGAAGGTGCTGTAGTTGGAGGCCAGAGCTTTGAACCTGACGCAGAGATCTGAACAGTGCTGTGACGTGCTGATGCATTTTGGATCACGTGGAGGGGCTGACTGTGTTTTCTGATGTTGATGTGTAGCAGTTTAGGTCATTTATAGGGGTATAGGGGCTGAGTTTAGACACTGCGTATTGGTGATGGCTAATAGTAAGGGGCAAGCGAACATAATGCATTTCCTTACAAATATAGCTGTACAAATGTTTGTGTGTGAGTGTATTTCCCAGTCATACCCTTGTGACTGGCCTTCACTACCACTAACTTCACTACTTAGAATGTTCTTATTATTTATGAGCTTGCAGGCGGTGGTCCAAACAGGCATCCTGACTTAATAATTGGTCATTTGCTGATGGAGCCTTGACTTTAGGAGTCTGGCCTGGTGACATGCTGTATGTAGACTTTGGAAAAGTTCCATTGTGTTTCTGATGTTATCACTTCAGGGAAAACATTAGCTGTGCCCATATGCCATTGCTGTGTTTGTGTGTGTTTGGGTAGTGCCTGCACGCTACATGTAAGAAGGCCAAATTAGGCCTAAAATAAGAGGTATCTGTTGCTGTAATTGTGGGTTTCCTCTTCAACACATGTATCCATGTATTTATGAATACAGCATTTGTGAGGCTTTGGGTTTTAGCACTTGACCTTGTATCTTAAAGGAACAGCAAATGTTGCTTATCTCCTTCACCCCATTTACTAATCAATATTACACTAGACAGCGTTGCACCTTAATAGCATGCTATTTTTCCATTTGGACCAAGTGTTGATTTTCCATTTGATGAATGTGCACTGTATATTACAATAACCTATCAAATGTAATGCCTTATTGTTTTAATGCCACTGGCAACTGCTAAGAGCCTGTAATCTACCATATGCATCTAAGTGCTGTTGGGCTTCTGACTGGAAAAATGCAATACATTACTCATTACTGTTACTCATTTCTCAAGCACCATAATTGCTTTAGTTATTACTGCCTTTGAGCAGTAATTGGCTCATCTACTCATTATTTTTCTGTTGATTGTTCAGGTTTGGGGCTTGTATTCAAAACAACCTGGAGAATTTCTCTCCATTAAAGTGTTTAAATATTCTCATGTGTTTTGAAAGTTGTTGTCTCAAGGAATATTTTCAGATGGATGGTGTGTGGTTTGGTTTTTCATATTTTCCTTCTAGTTTCATGTGTGTGGATTAAGCCAGATGCACCTGTGTGGATTGCTGTCGTTCTCACAGATTGTGGATTGATGTTAGCTGTTTGGCACTAGTATCTAACCTGCTGGCATGACCACAACATCTGCTGTGATGATAAAAACCAACTCTATCATTTTATGCTGAAAGTTGCTACTGTCATAATTTCACATGATTGTGATGAGCTTTTCCAGGCTAGAGAGTCGGAATCTTGACCATCTTCAGAGTAATGAGGAGGCTGTAATGTAATAAATGTTTATTCTCCACAGTTTATTTATCGTGGTTTTTAGAAATATCATTCACACAAAAGAGGCTTTTCACAGATATCACGATAGATTTGCAGTTGCAGACTTTGATACATTTTTAAATATTCAATGACAGTTAACTTTATCATGCATTTTTGTTTGCACAGTAGAACATCATTTTTCCTAAGTTAGAATTTATCTTGGCATTACATTAAATGCAATTTAGCTGAAAAAATGCACAAATTACAAAATATAAGTTTAATGATTTTACAACTGAGACCAATTTGAGGAAATGCCAGTTACATACAGTTGGATTCAGAACAATATTGATAATTAAGGGATTATTCAATGGATGGCAATGGATTTTCTTCACCTCAAGGACGCTGTACTATTTTCCCTGAAGACAGAGGATGAAACTAAGAGGTGCTGTTTAAAAGCTTATGTTAAGATAAATGTTCTTAACGCATTCTGGGTAGAGCTGATGCACTATGTTCAAAGATGGATTGTGTCTTCAACACTACCCGGTGTTTGTTGTGATTGCAGGGACGTTGGCTTATGAAAGGTGAAGTAAGGCCATAAAGTGCAAACATCAAAGGGGTGAACAGTACGTCGTACGAAAGTAATTGGCATCTACTATTTTCACAAAGCTGTATTATTGACAAATATTAAATGACACAGACATTATTCATCCATCCATGTGAAGCACATTGCATTGTTTTCATCCCTAAGGGACAGAGTGTAGTATCCCAGTTACAGAATATGGCCACTTACTAGTGAAATGTGAGAATTATGTTTTCATAAATTAGTGGAATAAAAACAGACTTTATATTGGCAGAATCTTTCCTTGAAATTAACATTAGCCCATTCATTCAAAAAGCAGAAAAAAAAAACAAAGCCTAATAGTCTTCCAGCAATAACTACTTAGAAAGTATTGATGCCATTACATATCAGCCATGTGATGATCTGAAAAGAATGGAAACCCTCCAGCCAGTTTAATTAAAGCATTCTTTTTAGCTAAGATACAAATATGTGTAGTTTCAATTCCAACTCACTTAGAAAAACTAGCTTACAACTGTTGTCTAGAGATGATCAAACACATTTATATTGAACATAGGGAACATGACCATCCAGCAGTGTTGGGTTTGAACATAGTGTCAAAGTGCTTCTCTTCTCACTCTACAATCTGGACTTCATCTGTGTCTATGAGCTGTCAGAAAAGAAACATCCCATTTGTTTCTATTATATAAAAATGAGTTCCCTTTTTAAGTTTTGTTATTGCATAAATCCTTCCATAGAAAACCTCATTAGTTGCTCTATTAAGGAAACATGAAAAGTAGACTGCAAGCCTGTTCAGACAGCTGTGTGATTTAATGGTTGTACAATACATCCTGTATTTGAATTGGCCCAATACACAAAGCCGCGTTATTATCCTGCTGACTGACTGGTTTCTTCACTATTCAGCCTTGTTTTAGTACACTGATACCCATCATAAGAGCAACAACACACAGCGATATGTGGAGGGGTTGAGGTGGTGTCTGAGCTTGGAGGTCCTTCTTTTCCGATCAGTCAGTACAAATGTCTGCTGGCTTCAGTTCTACACATACAAACAAAACCACACAATCACATACACCAGCAAGAGCAACAAGTGGCTTTAAGCGTGTGGATCCTTCCCTTTACAATAGGAAAAACACACAGTTGCCTTTGAAGTAGTCAATTGTGTGTTTGTTCTGTGAGGTTGAAACTGACAAACGCAAGTTAGAGGTTAGATACCTGAGCTAGGCCCAAAGGGACCCAAGGGATCGGTTCGGGTTTGGACAGAACTTTAGAAATTACGTTTGGGCTTGGTCACGCAGGTCAGGATAAATAGGTGACCTTGTAAATACTGAAAACTCTAAAACAGACTACGGAAATATGTTCATATTCTTTGTTAAAATTTAAAGTGCTATTAAAGTAAAATGACCCTATAATGGCTCTATTACTACTGGTTGAATGTTTATACTAATAAAAACACTGGGCGACTGTGGCGCAGAAAGGCACAGCGGCCTTCCAACCGACATCTGTTGGTTCGATCCCCGGCTCCTCGTGTCACATGTCGAAGTGTCCTTGAGCAAGACACTGAACCCCATCTCGAGTTGCTCCCGGTGAGTGTTGGCCAGCTGCATAGCAGCTCCCCCATCAGTGTGTGTGTGTGTGTGTGTGTGTGTGATTGTGAGTGTGAATGGGTGAATGAGAAGACGTTTAAAGCGCTTTGAGGTAGAAAAGCGCAGAACATTTACCATTTACTATACAAACTCGTTTGCATCAGGTTCGACATGAAATACAGCCTGCTTGACCCCTGAGCTCAGATCGGGCTTGGACAGTAAAATGCTGTCCCGTCCATGCTCTGGTGTGGCTTCCAGGATTCTGCATTTCATATTTAAAATTATGTTGGGTTTGATTTTTGATGTAACACAACAAATGAAATTATACCATACAATATGATACCATGTCATAATATATTGTATCTGATTTCGGCTCAGATATCAGGACCTATCATTAACCTGAGGTTTTGCAGCACAACATTTTGCGGCAGTTATTTAAATGAAACTTTAATTATAATTTAGAATTATATTTAATTATTATAATTATTTAATTATTAATTATTATATAATACCTTTTTAAAATATATATTTCTCTTTCTTCTGGGTCCTCCTGGGTTTCTCTTTTGAAAGTTGGGTCATCCTGGGACTTCTTCAATAAACTCTAGCATTGTGGGGAAAAGAAAGCTTTCATCTTTCTGGCCACCAGGTTATTTTCCTACTTCTAACTTACTGTTGTTCCAGATACAGGCCTCATCGGTGAATGTGAAAATTGAGCTTCCTAAAGACTTGGAGCCATAAAGAAAATATCAATAATGTCATGTCATGGTGCATATGTCCACCTTCCAGTTCCTTTGGCTTTAGATCTCGGATGACTTCACCTGGTCACTAAAGTCCTGCATCCATCCAAAAAGACACAGTAGCTTCCTTTCTTCTTTCTGACCTATAGGAAACCTCACCTGTGTTTCAGGATATGAAAATAATACTATTTATTTGCACTTGTGTTAAGATGCTAGCTGTCATTTATTGGCACTAACTGCACTTGCATGATGCAAATGACATTTTACCTTTACTATGCAAAACAGCAATAAAGTTGACTCAAATATAATTTAGTAAACACTAAGTCACATCTGTAAAATGCTCTCTTTCACAGACAGAGATGATAGGCTCAGACTTTATCCGGCTCATCCAATGCTGATGTGCAAAAGCGCGTAGAGTCTCTATTAACAATACATGTGCTTTGTTACAAAAAATAATTCTTAGATACTTTATTCTGAGGAAAATGATTAGGCTTTGCTACAAAATAAATGCATTGTAAAATGTAGTTTTTCTTCCTTTAAGTCATTAATTTTTAAACTGAATGTTTGGGGCAAAAGTATCTCTGATCACTGGCAACTTTAGCACATCTTTTTAAAAGTCGACAAAAAGCGTTTGTAGGTGAACGTGCTGATTGTTATCCACTGGTCTAACGGAGAACACCACTCTCCTTCTCCTCCATCAGCCAGTTTGAAGGTGACGGCCGCTGCAGTAATGTAACCAGAACAACCGGTTTTACTGCATTCACCTCAGTGCTGTTTACTTTTACCTACTGTATGTTTCTGCTGCTTGGTTGGTTATAAAGTTGTATGACAAGATTTTTAGTTAAAGTATCTCCTCACCCACAAGTTGTTTACATGGGCTGATTAGTATCTCTCTGGCTCTTAAGCAAGCATGCGTTTGTGTTCAACTGAAAGTGCCTGGAACCTTGGATGAAAAAATTATTAGGAAATATACTTTTACATTATCTAAGGTTCAGGTACTTTATTGTAAGATTGTGGTTTTGCAGGCTGCGTTCTGTTTGTTATCTTTCACTGTAGAAGACCCACTTGAGACAAGGTCGAAGTTTTTAGTAGAAAATCTCACCCTACATCTTCAAAATATTTTTCTTCACCAATAATTAATTTTCTAATTACTTCCCAAATTATATTCACTGCCACTACATGTGACATTGGTGTAACTTAACTAAAAGCAGTTGCCCAATAAAAGGTCACAATAGATGGCTGGCACTTAATTTCCCGCATGTCAAGCAGGTCTACGCTAGTAAAACACTTGAAGTTATTGTTTTTCACTTTTTCGGCGAAACATAACAATAAGCAGTTGTCATTGTTTTAGTCAGCAACAGTTGTGGGCCACTGTGGCGCAGAAAGGTGGAGCGGCTGTCCACCAATGCCCCAGTTAGTGGTTCGATCCCCGGCTCCTCCAGTCACATATCAAAGTGTCGTTGAGCAAGACGCTGAACACCAACTTAGTTTCTCCAGTTAGTGTTGGCCAGCTGCATAGCAGCTCCCCCATCAGTGTGTGAGTGGATGAGAAGCAGTGTAAAGCACTTTGAGTACTAATAGGTAGAAAAGCACTATATAAGTGCAGAACATTTCCCATTTAGCAGCAGATATTGGAAGAAACCACATCAACTGTTCAACCTTTACCATGTTGAAGAGTGTCGAACATTCCTTACCAAGGGAAATGTTGGCAGCATTAATTTTCCAACTAAATGTTTTGCAAAGTTTCTGACATAAACCAGTTAGTAGATGAGGGTGATTTATGTGAACTGCCCACCGAAAGCCTCTACACCTGTGCCATGAGAAAAACCTCCCACACAAACTACACTTCTATACTACTAAAGTCCAAGCTAAGATAGATTTTGTAGCCAACGTAATCGCAACCCGAAGATATGTTTATTTAATCTAAACCTAAACCTGCACATACGAGATTCTGTAGTGGAACTTAGGTCTCTAGTGCAAATCTTGCACAATTCTACTTGTTATTGCATTTCCATTTATAAATGTAGCACTTTATCCACTATTGTAGTAAGTTGCATTGGAACATGCTCCATCCCTACAGAATGTAATCACATTAGTAGTTTAGTTTCATTGGAACGTGATGTTTAGTGTAGCCCAAGAGAGATTTCCTCATTTTGTGTTTGGTTTTCATCCATTGACTTTGCCTCTCTTACTCTCAGTAGCTGCTGCTAGTCTCTTTAGCATTGGATGTCTCCAGGTGTATGACCCTCGAGGCAAAGCTTGTTTTTGAAGCCTCCTTTCTACACTGTCTCCTCTCATCCAATCGTCCAGCTGTGCCTGAGAGACTGCGTTTGCACATGTAGCAGCCACTTCTTGCCTCTCAATCTCTCTCTGAAAAAGCTGCTCTTTCCTCCGAACAGGGTGTCTAGTGATTACACCAAAGCTACTCCATCCGTGATGTACCTGCCCTACAATTTGCCTGTATCTAAGCACTGCCTGGGCCTGTAAAACTGCCTAATATGTCCTATGTCCTCCCTGCAGAGACCCCTCCCAGGGTTCCTTGCTGCAGCTCTGTCATAGGGTCACTGATCTGCACTGGTCAAACAGTGACTGGTGGACTGGTAATGGAGGACGTGGAAAAGAACCTGGAGTTGAATGTGTCTGCTTTTTGTTTCCTCGAGCGAACCAAATCTAATAGTTTTGGTTTTGAACATGCGAGTCTGATTTGTCATGAACTCCCAAGTCTTTTCAGTCTGTCCAGAGAGCTCGCTGAATAAATAATGAATCTCACATGCTTACTCAAAATGCCACCCATTGAAGGTTTTTAGTGTCTAACATTTCAATTGGCATAAATATGGCTACCAGCTTTCTCACAGCTTGAATGGACTGTACAGCTGTATGTATATTGAACATAGTATAATTGTGACTATGATCCTAATAGCTGGTCTGATGTACAGACTGAAGTACTCATGCAATGGACCACACACACATTTGGATACTTGACTAACTCAGAATTATTAGTTAATCATTTTGTGACATGCCCGGAGGGCCATGTTGTCCCCTCGCTTTAACCAAAGGGAGAGAAGAAAGAGAGAGAGAGAGAGAGAGAGAACGCAAATGAGTGCACTCTCTCCCTGAAAGCTACACAGTGCTGCCGTGACAGACAGAAAGAACAAATGGGGGGTGGGGGGGGGGGGGGGGGGGAGACAGAGTGAAAGAACAGAAAAGAGAATGTGAAGGCTGGCTGAGGCCGGAGAGTATGGTGCTGAGAGAAGAGACAGCGAGTGTGAAAGCAGTGTGGTCATTATATCTGCCCTTCAGCCCACCCCCATCCCCACCCACCCATCTATCTTCCCAACCTCTCTCTCTCTCTCTCTCTCCCCCTCTCTGTCTCTCCACATTGCGAGGCAAAACTTTGAGCGTAATATGTTGCGACAGTGTGAGACGATGAAGAATAATTCCTGTATTCAGAGCTGCCACTGCTTGCCCCTCCCCCTTTTCCTCCTCCTCCTCTTCATCCTCTCTCTCAACTCCACTGACAAGTCAGGCCTGGCTATCATTGTATCATTTATCTCAGCCTCACTTCTGCCACTCTGCCTTGTTTGCCCAGAGGGAAGTGTGAAAATGTGTGATGTGTGTGTGTGTGTGTGTGTGTGAGTGAGTGAGTATGTGTCTACATGTGTGAGGGAGGGTCTCGGTGTGTGGATGTAATTGTGTGTATATGTGTCCGTGTGTGTTAGTGTCACTCTGTAGTGTTGTGCAGGGCTCCAGCTAACTGCAAATGGGCTTTTGTGGAGTTTTTTGGAGACTGCACTTAGGAACCCGCTCAAGGGAGACACACATACGTACACACACAGGGCTATAAGGCTTCACAGAAAAGGAGGACGAGTGAGAACAGAGTGAGAGAGAATTAAGGCAAAAAAGAGAAAGAGGGAAATGGTGAGAGTGGTGGGAAGCACTTTGTAAAGCCCCGCTCTTGCCTGTTTTGGATAGGTCAGACAACAAGAGGGCTGAGGACACACTTTGTGCAGTGCATCAGAAATGGACTCGTGGCTGAGGGCGATCCACTTCATCCAATCTGCTTCACCACCGTTGGCGCCGGCTGCACACACAAAAACACTTGTTGTTGCTGCGGCGGCTTCTGTCGCTCCACTGACTTGAGCAGTGAACTTGCCGTGATCTGTGACCCATCACTCAAACTGCATCCAGGCCATTTTCTCCAAACTGTCACTCCAGCTGATGCTAATGACTTCTACTGCGTGATACTTGAGTCGTGCAGAGCAAAGCTAATCAAACACACGTGGTGACAATGTGCAGTGCACGTCTTAGCTTTTTGCGCAAAGGTGCCAGTTCAATTCAATTCAACTTTATTTAGATTTAGCGCCAACTCACAACCAAGTCCTCTTAAGGCACTTTACATAAAAAAGTCAAGACTATAAAGCTCCAAAGCTGGGGACACCTGCAGAAAGGGACAGACAGAGGGAGAACAACAACAATAAGAGAAAGAAGACACCAGGTTAATGTCATACAGTGATGAATAAATGTGGGGGGGAGAGGAGAGAGGCAAGAGTTCTTCATTGTTTCCTCTCTACTGACACGTTGACACTAATCTACTGATTTTAAATGTTAAATTGAGACCACAGGTCAGGTTTGACTCAAGACAACATTAGCCAGATATGATCCATGACCCAGTCACTGGAGGCGGCTCAGAAAAGCTCACTGAAAACCCATGTTTGATTCCTTATTCAGGCTGATTCAGCAGTTGCACTTTTTCCATGTGGCCAATAAGATATTAAACATGTAACCTTGTTCCAGTAATCTGTCAGTACAGTTACTGTTCAGTCTCATATTGCTCATCTTATGAAGCTTGAATCGGAAATGATCACAATCAAACATCATCCACTGTTGCAGCTACTCTTCAAACTGTCTGTACAAGGCAAGAAAAGACTGTGTGCTTCACTCACATAAAACTTTTAACGTCTGAAAGGAATTTTAGATCCTCAATGATCTTCAAACACCCACACAGTTTTGTCATGTAGGGAACCGGGTCTGAAACCAACTGAATGATGAATCCAGAGTTGATAAAGTAGGAAGATCCTGAAAGATTTCTTTTAATCTCACAACTGCATTACATTGTGTGTGTATTACTGACTACAGCACCATGAAACGTTTATAATGGAAATACACAAAAGACCTATTGGTGGGAGATCAGGATTTTTTGCACTTTTATAGTACTTTTCTGCCTTATTGATCAAAGCGCTTGAGAGTGTTGATTCATGTTCACCCATTCACACACACACACACACTCAGACATTAAAGCCACTGCACCAGACTTCATCCAAATGAAGAGGAGATGAGATTGATTCGGCAAATAAAGCCTAAATTAGAATTTGGATGGCTCCAAAGCTCCAAAGTGTCTGAGTGACATACATTTTGTCATCCGCTGATGCCTGGATGTATTGTATGCTAAGTGAATATGTGAACACATAATGAATTATCCACAGAAATGTGTTCATGCTTTCACATAGTTTATAAGTATATAAGGCTCGAACTTGACGTGAAGTTATTTAATAAAAAATGAGTGTGAAGAGTATTTAAACTCTCATAGGGCACTCATTGATCCTGCTTTAGGTCAGGTTAAAACACCCCAGAGACCACCAGCTGTGGACTTAAATTGTCTTGAGCAACTAAGAATGTTTATTTGAGAGGATTACTTTCAGTCTTGATTTGCTACCACTAATCTCACGAATCGGTGTTTGTGCAGCATTTGGAAAACACATCCTTAAATTATTTAAATGATGTCGGCTTCTTCCCTAGTTTGAAATTGGACAGCGCATTCTCAACAGAAGATACATTTTAAAAAAAAATGGTTGCATGAATTATTTTTAATCTAATTATGAAACAAAGCAAACTGAATTATATCCATCAAATCAGAGACGGTTTACATACAACGGAACACAACATCATTTTCTCAGGTAGCAGTAAACTCAGACAGCATATAACTCGGTGTAGGCAAAGTGTTTATTTTCACACACATGCCTCAGTCACACCTCAAGCAGATAATGTGTTTTTAGAGCTTTACACACTCGACACACATTCTGCTCACACTCCTTCACACTGACTTTTATGTATACACATCAGTTACAAACACACATCTTTCCTAACATGACCTTGCATGCGAGTATGTGTATCAATAAAATATGGTGGTATGAATAAGTGATAGGATACATAATGGAGAGGCAGATGAGCTGAGCCATGCCAGCTTTCCACAACATTAGAATGTACAATGTCCTACCATGGACATGGGTATGTGTTGGCTAAATAATGCCATAGCAGCCTGCAGCTTCGTGTGATAGTGCTACTTTCAAATTTAGTTTAGTTTTATATCGTGACACCTTTGATTGATGATGTAAAACACCAGTAAACCCAGTGATTGTTTTTCTTTAGGAATAAGTAATAATCTGCTTATCATCCGTGGAGGAAGAGGTTTGCTGCAGTATAAAGGAATAAATTGCTTTGTGACTCATATAGTCACTAGTGCACTATAGGGCAGTGTAAGTTCCTGTTTAAATAACTGAATCAATAGAGTAAATTGTTACTGTGGCTTAGTTACACTATTAATAAATTCCTAATCTCTGGATATTTCATATATGTCGTACAGTACTGTGAGTTTTCTGGGTGTTTCTAATGCAGTGGAGGTGGTCTGAGGTTAAATCAGCTACACAGACTAAACAGTAATGTAACTGAAGCTGGAGCAAGCAATCCGAGGCGCCTCAGTAGCCTGATAGTTAAAGAGTATAACACATACTGTGGTTTGACCCCTGCTCCAGATGACCTTTCTTGCATGATATTTCATCTGGAGGCAACAGTAGACCAGCCTCCTTCGTAGTTGTGCTGTGTTGCAGTGTGACTTTAATCTGTGAAAGTGGATTAATGCAGGCATCAGAGTCAAGTTTCTTCCTCATAGAAAATGAATGTTCATCCAGTGGTCTTCATAGCACATTGGGCAGACTGCATCCTAACACGTTGAATGAAATGAATTGCATGTTCCTGCTGAGTTATCTGCGCTTCATATTTAGCACCACAGAATGTACAGTGAAAATAAAGCTTTTAAATAAATCTAGATTTAAACATAGGATTTTCATTAAACATCAGTCCCTGGTCTCTTTGTATTTCACGACCATAATAGTAAAAAAAATAGTAATTGTGGTAGGTGCAAAAGTTTGGACACTGTTCTCCAGACGTATTAAGTCTCGAGATCTTGTTTAACGTGTTAGAACTTGAAAGGCAGGTCAAGAACCAAACTTACTCTTGTTTTCTTTAACTCTCCTGACTCTTTTCACTGCCCAGGCCTGTTTCCCAACTTTGTTCTCCTTTCTTTGTCTCAGAAGCAGTTTAATCTTAATTCCCTGGGTGTAAAACATTTTCACTGAACTGATTCCCACCACATTATTTAGTTTTTTTTTTTTTTTTTATGCATCAATAGCTCTGCGTTATTAGAAAAATCAAATCAGCTCAGGCTATAAGTGTTTTGTCTAATTCGTGTAGATCAGGGTGAGACCACTTTCACACATTAGCTCATATTAAGGCTCCAACTTTCTGTGGCTTTTGAATTCAGTCAGATCATTTCCTCTATAAGAAGCATCCATTTAGGTATAAGGACACTGTATCTAAAACAGATAGATAATAGAAATTCCTCTGTGTGTTTATGTTCAAGTACAAACTGATACCATGAATCGCTCGGCTGCACATGTGGGATCTGTACATCAACGTACTGTATCTAAGATGAAAGCCCTGCCATGATTATGCCACATTAAAACAATTAGAGCTGATGTAGGAAAAGCACCTGCTCCATGTTGGTGCTATGGAGATAATGTTGTCTCTCTTTTCCACTCCATGTCACTCAAATGCAAACAAAAGCAATACAAGGATGTCTAATTCAGTAATTAGGAAATGAGCCAAAATGATCCTAATGATGAGCACAATCATCTTCTGGCACAGACTGACAGTAATTTGAGAGGAAGATTACAAAAGATATCAAGAGCTTCCTTTTACATTTGTAGCTATTTTAAGTCTCTGATTGGTTTGTGTATGTTGTTTTCTCTTGTTAAGAGGTTAGAAAAAAGTTTCAAATTCAAAAGAGCCACTGAATTGGTTTATGAAGTGGATTAAAACCTCCAATTTAAACTGATTCCCTTGGTTTAAAAATTAAATGTAGTTTGTCATAGTGGAGTTATGCTTCAAAAATATATTGTATGTCTACTGTGGCATTTAATCCATGCTAGTTATTACTTAGCTTATCTACTCCTGTTCTGATAATTAGGGTTTGACCCCTGCATTTTGTGTTTCGGCTCTGCAGTGCCACAGAATTTAGGACCTTGATGCAAGTCCTAAAGCATGCAGTAAAGCGAATTAAGGCCAAAAAAAATACATTTGTTTATTGTGGAAAATGATTCGATGTTAAATATATTTTATGTGTGTGGCCCTCAGTTCTCAGAAATTAGACTCATTGGTTTAATCCAAAGGATGAAAATCAGGTGTGAGCGTGGGAGGATCTGCCCCCTGATTCTGTCCTGTCACTGCCATCACTGAACCTTGGTAATAAATGCAGTCTTTACTTGACAAGGACGGGTGGTTGTCTGGGACATGAGTATGCATGACGCCACACATCTTCTCGGACCTCAGGACTCCAGCTGTCAGACTGGATGAGTGAAGCCGTGAGCTTTTACCTCCACATCCAGCTCTGTCATTCACTGCGGCTGGTCTCTGCTAACTTTGCTGAACTCTGGCCTGAAGCTTGTTCAGTTGCCTGTGTGGTCTGTGTCAGTTCGCTTAGTGGTGCTGCTCCTGCCTGTCCTGCTCTAGGCTCAGGGCCCACACCACTGAGGGTTCACGGGGTTCATCTGATTTCACAAAAATATATATAACTCAAAAAGCATAAGTCTTAGCTTGAGGAAGGTTGAAGAATCTAAATCAGGTGCAGAATAGTCCTCTCCCCTTCTCCGTGGGTAATGCCATGAATCTTGCTAAGCATCTTCTGACCAGTCTCTCATGCCAACTTTCAAACCAGCTTATAATCATTTAAACAAATAAGACTTTGACACTTATGCACAAATCTTTTGTTCTTGTGTCCATGAGTGTTTGCAGCGTCCATTGCAGTTGTGCTGTAGCAAAATGTGGATTTACCAGAACTAGTTGTTCAGTATTTATGTTCCACCAGTATTTTTCTTCCGTTGTAAATGTGCCAATTTCTCGTGTCTGTTTGATGAAAGTGCTTCATATGAAACTTGTTATATGTTCAAATGCAGGAGTGTTAGATTTGTCCTCTTGAAAAACGAAAAGCTGCTCTTCTGTACATAAAATCCGGCTCCTCTGTCTTGCAGCTTCTGAATTCAGGATCCTGCTCCTTTACACAGACAGGCTGAACCTTTTCCCTTTCCCTTATTGCTGACTGCTTCGTTCACTGTTTTGTTTGTGACTGTGAGTTTATAGTATGCTTTCGTGTGTCTGTCAAGGTTAACCTGTACACAAGTGCTCACAGTACACCGGTGCTGTGCGTAATGGAGGCTTGTTTGTCTTCTAACCAGCTCTGTAGCTCTACATGACTTTGCTTTCATTTGCTGCTGTTTTGGATTCACACTTGTTCCAAGAAAAACACGGCAGAGAGCAGCATGTGTTTGTGTGTTTGATGGGTTTTACTACCTTTACACAAGGAAATTGCACCACTTTTAACACGTTAACAAAACAGCATTGGATTCAGTAAAGTAATGTTGTAACTGAATCCGAGACAACTGTTGACATCAGTTTCAAAGTGTAACAACAATCAGAAACAGTAGACAGCTAATATTAGAATAATTAATCATTGTAGCTGTTTTAATACAACAGTCCTTTTCCCTGCCATGATTCCTTTTTGGTACAGATTTTCAGAATGTGCAATCGTCAGAATACCATGCTGGAACATTTATTAGAGGAATTGATAAGCTCTGCAATTCCCATGCGTTGAACAATTTGCAACCAGTTTTTAACTGAAACTGCTTGGGTTTTATTTTATATTTTTACAAATAACATACACACACATATGCTTTAAGTTGGCATGGTTGTGGGGCTGGTCAGGTGTGTGATGTGATGATGAGTGACAGCCTCCTGACGCTGTGCTGTCCGTCCATTTCCTGAGCTGACATCAACACCAGCAACCTCTTTCAGCTGAGACTAGCTCTCCTGTCCAAAACAATTGACTGGGGTCTCCCAACATGCCTGTCAAGAGACATCAAACCATGTGTATGTGATCAGGTTAAGATATTTCAGTGGTTTATACAGAATGTGGCCTCTATTCCACTACGGGCAGTTTGTACATGAAGTGCTTACACAGAACTATTTGAATGTGCTTATTCTCGATACACAGTCTTTTTAAAATGCTTACACGAGCCCCAAGTGTTCAACCTCTGAACAGACGTCACCCTGCATCATCAGAGGTAACGGAGGTAGAAGCTAGATACAGACGGTGACAGATATAAGAAAGACAGGCTCCTCAGTGCTCCTTGACATAAACTCTCCAACATTTTCTCATCAAATAATATAGTGATGACCTTCAATTTAAATGTGAATTCTGCTATTTTTGGTTGGTTTGGTTGGTCTTCAATGTTTGTTCTACAAAGAAAATCACTTCCCATAGCCAAGAACTCTGCTCTTGTCACATAAAGTGTAATAATCATGGTAACTGCTGCAAACTTGCACCATCACCAAAAAATGTTTCGGTGGTAATTACATTTTTAGATTTGCTAACCTGGAAGTTTATTTAAAGTTTGACTGCTTGAGGCTCTTGCTTTTCTGCCCAGTTAGAGCTTTTTTGGATGTATTTGGCATTGTTGGCCTGTGTACTTGGCTTTAGAAAGTCCTCTCATCGATTTGCAGTTACTGTGTTTAATCTACAAATTAAACTATTTCATTATTTGTATTTGATAGACCAGTCCGTCCCAAGTTTAGGAGCAGTCTATAAAAGCACTTCCATACAGTGTCCAGTGTCGAGGCGGCTGTCAGTCGGCTCTGGATAAGTACCCAGTCAAAGCCTGGGTCACCACTAGGTTTTCATTACAGGCCTAATTCAAAGCGGCCCACGTAGAGTGTCAAGAGTGTCCCAGCATGTTGTTGGCATCCCTTGTAACACACTCTAATGAGCAGCCGCTGGGAAAGCTGTGGTCAGCTGTGTATATAGAGCTGGTGCAGCCTGGAATATATGGTCAGAGAAGACGAAGAGAAAGTCCCTGTTCAAAGGCCTGAATTAGCCCCATGAATCACTTACTTTCTTTTTCATTTGCTGCTTAATCACGCAACCTGTTGAGTATCATGATTAATGGGACTAGCTGCTGACTGTGGTTTGCCCTGTGGAATTCAAGAATGAGGCCGTCTTTCTCACTCCACTCCCTGGTATATAAGGACCCTGTTAGGGGGTTTGTAAAGGTGTTTAAAGCACGACCGGTGGATCATCAGCCAAGGTGTTGATGAATTCTGGACCACAGCAGTAACCAAGTACCTTTAGTCAACTGGCAAAGAGGAAGGAATACAGAAGTGATTCATCGAGCTCGATCCCAAGAGTTTGAGCACTGAATAAACAGATGGAGATCTGACAATCCAACATTTGAACGCGGCACATGTCGTCTATCCTGTGTCTCCAGCCGCCTTAATGTGCTCTGGCCTTCATAAATGAGGGTGTGTTAAGCCTGGCTTTTCACAGTCCATCGGGATGATCTCTGGTATATGTTAATGAGCTTTCCCACTAATGTGGTCTCGACTGGATAGCTTTCTAAGGATTGTGCAGAGCAAGGCTTCACATATTGGTGCTGACATGGTTTCATGTGGAAAACATCTGGAAGACCTTATAATTAATGATATTTTACATTTATTATTTTTGTAGTTGAGCTTAGTACTGTACCTTTAGCTGTAGCATGGCAGTGCTATATAGGAAGAACATTTGGGGTTAGAAATAGGTAGTTGCAGAACTACGAATAAAAAAGGATAAAATTATTATCTGGTGCACTGACTCTAGTTTTTATGGAGTAAAACATTAAATATCTGTCATCAGTGCTGGACTGGAATAAAAAATCAGCTTGAAAATATTCTATTATATACTATATACAGTTTCCTTTTATTTTAATGATATTTCTCTGAAGATGTCTTTTTTTCCCTCTCGCTCTGCTTCTGACGGCATCTGCATTCGCTCTACTTCCATCTGTGTCTCTCACATGGAGGGGGACATAAAAGTTAGAAAAAGCATGATGTAATTGGGCCAATTGAAGATGATTGACAAACCAGTGAACCAATCATGACGACTCCCACTGTCCCCTGGGCTCAGTCAAAAGCCCAAACCCATTGGCCAGAAGAGAGGATGCCCGTTATTCCGAATGGCCAGTCCATGCCTGCTTAGCATCTTCATCATCGAGTTCAGAGACCCTATATCCTAAATCCTAATGTTCATGAACTGAAGTGCATTTCAAATCTGTGTATTTAATTTGAGTTTTCTGTTTATTTTGAATATGTTTTCTTGATAGCAGTGACTAAACCAGCACAAATGAGACAGTTCTGGGTTCATTATTCGACAGCCAGAAGGAACCTGTATTCAGTCCAACACCAGTGTGTATGAGGTGGGTATGCACCTCTGCATAAGTGTGAGCGCGTGGGACGGACTGTTAGAGGTTGGAATGTGACGTGAGAGCACTAATCAGAGGCAGCTGGGCCAACGGTGAGATTAAAGTTAAAACACAAAAACAATCAGCTGTGATAAGTATACCATCGCTATGGGTTACCGCCCCCACCCCAACCTCTCACGGGATAGATGGATGGATAGATGGGTGAGTGGATGAGTAGGTTGGAGGATGGGGCTGTGCCCGGCCCAGCTGGCAGAGACCCTCTGATTAACAGGTCCTTTGTTTTCTCTTTGATCCCTTCCTGCCTATCACACCCACCAGCACATTGGCAACCAGGGCCACAGGAACAGCTCTGTATATGTAGCTGTGTTTCCCTTCCTGTTTATCTGAGCTTATGAGGACCAGAGTCCTCAAAAGGATATGACGAGCCATGACCTCAATTTATCGGTGACTTCGCTAGGACTCATGACTAGTAGTAGTAGGGCGACTGTGAGCGGTTGTCCACAAATTCTAGTTGTTGGTTCGATTCCTGGCTCCTCCGGTCACATGTCGAAGTGTCCTTGAGCAAGACACTGAACCCCAACTTAGTTGCTCCCGGTGAGTGTTGGCCAGCTGCATAGCAGCTCCCCCATCGTTGTGTGTGTGTGTGAGTGTGAATGGGTGAATAAGAAGCAGTGTAAAGCGCTTTGAGTGCCGATAGGTAGAAAAGTGATATATAAGTGCAGAACATTTACAACTGAGTTTTACACGTTGCATTCAGGAGAAGATTTAGCTTTTGTATAAAGATGAAAGCGTGTTTGCTGGAGTCTGTGTATGTGTCTGTGTGAGCGCATAAGAGGATTAAGGCCTGTTCACAGCCGAGGCTGCAGACTGGACCGTGTCTGACCGTTCCCCTGTATGTCCAATTGCTTGATGAGGTATTAACTTGCCACGATGTTGTATTACATATCTCAGACTGTGCGAGGACCCACCTACCAAAAACAGCAATATTTTCCTCTTTCCTCACAGACACACACACACACACCCTCTAACTCCGGCCTGAAAAACCTCCTGTTATCTCCAGCTGTGGCATCCGCTGCTGTTTTACTGATAGCTTTTTCAACTCGGTATCTTGTGTTGACTTGCACTCTCGTTTGAAGTCTGGCCACTGGTGTCGTCCCAGAATACAACTCCAGTTCTAAAAGCTCTAGTCAACACCAGCAACAGAATGACTCTCAAGATTAGGCCACACACATGCCGATAACTGGAAAAAACCTGTCTTAGAAAATGTTATTGTAGTGACCTGTAGTGGTCAAAATGCCTTCTCCTGATAAGAATAAAGCTCTGGAGAAAGCACTGCACACTTATATGTTGCATTTAAGATGCTGATCAGCTTTCAGATTTTAAAATCTTATAATTGTTGCCTTAGAAACCTTGGAAAATTGCATTTTTAAAGATATACCACTTTATATTAGCAAAAACTGTTTTGATCTGGCTCAGATGAGCCATCTTTTAAAAGCCTATATCATCAAACCGTACAGTGGTTTTCCATTTCTTCATTGGCCTCCCTCCAGAGCAACATTATCTGCACATCAAGTCGAACAAAATCACCTTGTAAATAACCATATTACTTTACCCAGTGACATCAGCCCCAGAGGAAAACAGCCCCAACATTAGAGCTCTAGGGGATTGTGTTGGGGGCGTGAGAGGTTAAGACTAGTTGAATAGCTGGTAGGCATCACACAATGAGGTGGATTAGGCAACACTAGAAAGGGCCTTTAGGGCTTTACCGGGGTGTTCAGCAGCTTAAAGCGCCTACAATAACTAGCCGGAGTTGGCAAAAAGACTCACTAGAAAAAGGGAAGGGGCAAGTGGCCGGTGATCAGCAAGACTGTGGTAACAAGAGGCAAGGTATCGCATTTTCATCTAAAGAGCTATAAATGGTTAAAACGAAGCATAGCAGCATGTTGGTAAAGAAGCGCCGGGTCGTCCGGATGACCCCTGAATGTCACATTGGGAGACAGTGGCATCAAGGCAAGGAGATGGTGAATATGAGCAGTAGGGGGCTGCAGACGAGAGGTGAGGCTTAGTCTCAGTGGCTCCAGCACTTGTCTCTGTTTGCCTGGAGCCGTGGCTGGAAAAATGATATCATTACTGATGACCCATATTCTTACAGATAAAATCCAGCACTGTGTTGCGTGTGTGTGTGTGTGTGTGTGTGTACTGTTGGACATATTGTGAGACAGAAAGTACAGAACTCAATCAGAGTGAGTTGATCAAATTCTCAGCTGCCTTTAACTTTATCATTTCCACCTACACATTAGCTGTGTGCTGCAGCGCAGTATTACTGCATGTTATACTTCCATTCTTCAAAGACCTCTTCCACCATGGCACAATTTCAAAACCACCTAATTAGTAACCCCAACCAAGCAGGAGTAGTGTGACCCTGCATTCGTCACCTCTGCCTGGGATTACTGTAGCTTTGGGGGATTTAATGAAGAGGTGAATGGTAGGGTGGGCTGGGGGATGTTGGGATAACTCGGAGTGGCACATGGTGTGTTAGCCTGGAAAATAATAGTGTGGTTTGTATTAGGTTTCCTTGGCTAAAGTAAGGATCTCCCACTTCCTGCATGCCCTCTGAGACAAAGACAGTATCAGTATTTGTTTAATATGTCCTGCAAATGTTGATAAGGACCCACTGTGGTGCAGTACAGCATAAGTTTGAAAAGGAGAATTAAGCCTCCAGTTCATCTCAAGGGTACTGATGTGTCCTGCAGTCGGTCTTTGATAGGCAGGGGTCCACAGCATCACCTCCAAGTGCAAAAAGAATTCATAGCATGAGATTCTGGCAGAGAAAAGACTTCAGCAGTGGAAACCAAAGGTCCCAGCAGATCACAGCTACAGCTAGAATATACACCATTTATACTCTGGTGTTTAATGATGGTGCAGGCCTGTGTGTCACCAGGGGCAGATCTAGACTTTTTCATCGGGGTGAAAAGACTGGGACACAAACAGAAAACAGGATAAAAATGAAGTAAAAGTTTTTATACTCAATTTTAAAACCCTTTTCAGAAAGTTTGTTCACACAGTGTTTGTTCAGTGTACGTACCATTTTCAACTCTGTGCTATAAATAATCATAAAGAATGAATAAATAGTTGGGTACAGGTCAAAATCCATCCTTTTACACAGATAATTTTTTCCTTGCCTCCCCCTCAACAGCTGCTGTTGATTTTGGTCCCATGGAAGTTTTAACGTGATTCCACATATTTATCAAAGAAATTCTGGATAAATATGTTGGGGTAACAGTCTCTGCCAGTGACAGGAACATAATCAACATTAGAAAGGCCGGTTCTATAATTGGACTGATTCCTCGTCCATTGTTTAAATTGATTGCGATTGAAAAGACTAGAAATACAGCATTTTCTGTCTGGATATTTTACAAACTAAAAAGTGTGATGAGTGACCCCTTTCGGATGCAGAGGTGTCCCACAAAACAAGGCTTAGAGGCTCTTTTGTGCTTGGTGTGAAATTTCCCATTGAGACAAATAATGCACATAGAGGTTGGCATTAATGTTCTTAATGTAAATTTGTTTATTTTTAAAAAATTTTTTATCTTGCTTCGGCTAGATATGGGAAATGATTGGCCCTGAACTCCACTGTCTCCTTTTTGACTGTATTATGTGGCATTGATGCTTTATGTCGGTGCGGCTGTGAGCTGCCATGTTGTTGTGCAGCTATGATGTCTGTCTATCTATACACGTACACTTTAACCCACCAACTATATGCAAATATGAGTCCACATACGAGCACCGACACAACATCTTAAATTTTGTGCGCGCGTGAGTCTTTAAAAGGACCGACGGTTCTTTCTGTATAAGCCTGAATGGTCCTCACATGCATCATCACAGGTTGGCTTCTGTTGAGGCATCAGGATTATCCTTTTTCCAAATGCCAATAGATAATTTAATTTAATCCACACTGCACAACATGGCAGATGTGTGTGTTTGTGTGAGAGAGAGAGATGCACATTAAATTAATCTGGAATTGTGCTTCTGCAAAGATGTTGTAGCTCAGTGTAGATTAGAAGCTCACAGAGAAGTCAACGCAAACACACACCTTTTTCAGCTGAGCTCGTGATGTGAACCTGTGTGTTAAAGAAACCGACTGTTCATTCCAGCTCCTCTTTGGAGGCAGAATGAAGAAGACAAAACTTAAAGGTATAGAAGACACACAACTAAGTGCTTTGTCTGGAGAAGTGCACTATGTCCCTCACTGTCAAATATGAGCCTGTGGCCCTAATGTGGAGCTGAAGGTCTTTTTGAATGAGCCTGTTTGATGAACCCACATGAAAAGGAATAGTAACCATGTGCACTTTTGTCAACTCCTGCTCTCAATTTGTTGATGACAGTCATGCTCCTGCACTGCTGTACCTCCGCAGGGCGTCGACTACTGTCAGCGGAGCAGCCAGGCACCAGGAGCATATTAAATGCAGCTACATGGCTGATGGATGTCACAGTACACTACATGCATCACAGTCTTAATAATGTGCTGCCACCTCCGTGCACGCCATTCTGTCCACATATCGAAGGATATGGTTTACAGCATGTAATAATGGTAATACATTCCTTATGGAGAGATCCTCACCAGAGCGGCTTGAGGGACGATGAAGGGATGGAGGGCTGTGGAGTAGAGAAGAATGTTGGGCGCAGCGGTCACTTTGGTTGTGGTCCCAGAATAACTTACGTTCACTGATGCTATGGGTTAATCCAACAGACATCCACTTCCTATGTTTGTAACACACATGCAACTCCATTGTGGTCTGATCAGTTTCATGGCAAAGCCACAAGAAGAGACATTCGGACATCACTCTTACCTTTACTAATCAGCCTTAACATTAATACCACCTGCTGGTTGTGATCAACAAGCCCTCCAACCTTAATGCCGACATGCTCGTTTGTCCCCTCGCTCTCGTCCATTTGCTGAAATCGTTCCACCATGTATGAAGGCAGGCTGCACATCTTTTGGGACTAGGCATCAGTATTGAGGGCTAGTTTCACTGGTTTTTGTTTTTTTTTGCCGCACAAACACAGGCCTTGCAAACACAGCACTTTGGGTAAGTTCCAGCACAAAAACATCACGGTTAGGTGAAAAAATAATAATGTTTTGTATCACGTGTGTCTTGTGACTTGTTGCAACAACAGCAGAAGCAGTAGTTACACAGTGGACTGTA
The DNA here is from genome assembly GCF_033026475.1 of Channa argus. NCBI lineage: Eukaryota > Metazoa > Chordata > Actinopteri > Anabantiformes > Channidae > Channa > Channa argus. The sequence continues at coordinate 1,950,542 of NC_090202.1, read as the reverse complement.
GTCTGATGTGTGAAAGTCCTGCGTTTGAGAGTCTAAATACTATGGGATGGTCTTACACTCACTACAGCCTTTTGGCAGCCAGTATAAATGACCTTCTCTGTCATAAGTCACAGGAGGACAGTCTCATGTTAATGGTGTGGAGACATGGACACTGGCTGGTGTGTGGTTACACAGCCCTGTATACAGCAAGCTGTGTGATTGGACACCTGTTTGATACTGTTTAACAGTAAAAAGGATGATTTGGGTTTATTAAGCTACGTGTTTTTACCACCAGCTCTGTCTATTATAATCACAGTATCCCCAAGAACTGGCCGTTAGATGACCTGAACCACCAGCTGAATTTGTTCTTATACAGCCATAAATGAAGCAGGTCACAGTTTATTTAGGATGGATACAAACCTGAAACTACAGCTTTTATGAATCTGTTTTGAACGAATAATACACACACAGGCAAAAGGAGCCAATGAGAGAACCAAACTAAATCTTCAGCCTTTACACAGCTACGATACGTATATACTAATAACTTTGTTTGATTTGAATGACTTTTTTAACTCTCTTCAAACTCTTTTAACTTAAAAAAATGTGTCAAAATAAAACTCTATAAACATAGTAATTTATGTTATCAACAGCATTAAATTCAATATTGTTATAATACTTTGCTTACTTTGTGGAGTACATTTGTACTTTAGGTACATTTAAGAGCGTGTACTTTTGTCACCTCTGTTGGTACTTATACATGACTTTTATTATCAAAAATATAGTTTTTTAAATGACTAACTTATAATTTAAATTCTCTTTTCTGCAGTGTAAAGTGCTTTGTTTGCCAATAGGTAGAAAAGCGCTATATAAGTGCAGAACATTTACCATTTGCACGTGATAAAAGAAAATGAAGTAAAGACATCACAGAGATTTCAGTGGCATCTTTTGGTAAACAACTCTCGGTATATGATGCTTGATGTTATGGACATGTTTTAGTCATTTAGATTCAGTCTTGAGTGAAATAGTAGAATGTCTGTGAGTGCTGTAGCTCCATAGGGTTAAGTAACCTCGAACTTGGCAGACAGTTGCAGGTCTGACAAATGTTCCCTCTTGTTGTGCTCTGTAACAGCCGACGCCTCTGTCCCTCTGTGTCTTTTCATCTCTCTCCTCCTGCAGAGCTGCAGAGGGAAGGCAGCATCGAGACCCTCAGTAACAGCTCAGGTTCGACCAGTGGCAGCATCCCACGCAACTTCGAGGGCTACCGTTCCCCCCTGCCCACCAACGAGAGCCAACCACTCAGCCTTTTCCCCACCAACTTCCCCTAGAGTGCTATCTCTGCCCCACCATAAGGCACACTTGACCGCTGGCCTCCATGTATCTGTCCACTCAGCATCATGGTGACAAACTAACATGTACTGAAGCCAAACTGAGTCTACAATTTTTGTTTCTCTCTGCTGTTTATTTTGTCTTTTATCCCAGCTCCACTCAGTACTTACATGGGATTTCTTGGATTGGATTTGAAGGCTGATGTCTTTATTGAAGCTGCCAATTGCTGCAAATGTGCAGGTTTCCAAACATTTGAAATCGACTATTTTAATGCCAAACTCATTCCAATGGGAAAGAAAAGATTACGGATACTATTATGTTGCATTCAGTCAGTGGGAACAGCTGGACACATTTTCTCAGACTTCTGAAAACACAGTTCTTTGAAGATTAATTGAACTGTTGCCGAACAGTTAATCAAATTAAAGTGCAGGAAATTGAAAGTGGAGACAAAATGCAGCTGATACAGTTGTGGTCAGGAAAAAATATTTGATTTTTAACAGCATCAGCCCAAAAAATCAGTCCAGGCCTGCTCATTACCTTTTCGTTGCCAGTTTACACAGACCTTGGAGACCAACCGTCCTCTCGTCACTGCAGCTGATGTCTGCTGTGTCCTCAGCCCACCATCTTTTTGTATGCGCATGTGTGTGTACATGTGTGTTTTAAGTTTTATGGGATTCCTATTGTCTGAATGAGCCCCAACAAAGGAAAAATAATCAATGATCTGCAGCAGCTCCTTATCCCTGTGTGAGTGTGTTTGTGTGTGTGTGTGCGTGCGTGCGTGTGTGTGTATCCTCATGGCCTCTGGCTAAACGTTTTTCATTCAATTTGGTCCTTTCATGCCTTTAATTTTCATGTAATTACATTTGACAAAAGATGCAGTAATGAGACGACACTATTACTACGCAGCTGAAGTCATTTAAATGTTTACAGTGGAAGTGAAATTTGTTCCTAAAGTCATTTACATCTCTTCCCTACTTTTCCACATAGTACATTTTAATCCAACAGATTAATAGAGGAGTTGTGAGGCTTTATATTATATTTTGCTATTAGCAACTTTTGACCAAAATCTTTGTCCTATTCTAGTTATACATGTGCAGCAGAGAATATTTGGGGGGACTTCTTACTTTTTTTCTCAGAAATCTTAGTTTAAACTCAAATTTCAGACTTTTTTTTTTAGTTTAACGTCAGAGAGAATTGTGGTCGGAGTTTGAAGGCATTATGAATAAAAATTCTGACGTAAAAGTCTGAGAAGGCAGAAATATTTTCCGGTGGCCTCTGTATCCTCTAAAAATGTATTTTGTTTAAATGTATTTGCCCATAGCAGAAGGTCCATTAAACCTACTTTGCCCGTTAATTGTTCTTTGCAAAACATCAAAAAAATTAAAAAAAAGACAGTTTACGGAAAAGGTGTACTAGTAGTAACCACATGTGTGTTGGAGTGTTGTTGGACTGCATGACATGAAAGCCTGGCTAAGTCTCCATGTTCAGGGCAAATGCTTGTTGACAGACAGATTAGATTTGTACAGTACTGACTTCTTTTTTGCAGCATTGGTGCAAATAAAAGCCGAATAAAACTTGTGGAAACGAAGCTGTCTGTTCTTCCTTTCGCACTCTGATTGCCAAAAGTTGTGTTGATTAAATTTCGACCACAGCAGTGACCATCAGCTCACAGTACCACGAGTAATTAGTACCATATTTTTTAACAGGCAGTAAAATGTTGTTAAAGGGACTTTTTACGGGCAGCTCTGGCTCTTTGTTCTGAGAGAGCTGAGAAACGAGAAGGCATGTTTATTCCTCTGCTAATCAGCAAAACTCCTCTCAAGGCTTCTAAGATTCTTTGCTTTCTGTGTAGTTGAACTGAGGGTATTTCAAGTCATTGTAATCAGACTAGCAGCAGATAATTCTTTGTCGGCTTTATTTGAGCCTGCTGTTGTTCATAACTCGATAGTCATAATTTTATGAGTCCTTTCCCAGCTATAATAAAAATGAGCAGAAAAAAGTTGTCACGAACAATTAAATGAATATCTTTTGGTTGTGACTAATACATTTTCCTAATAAAAACAATGGGACTATATTGCTCTTTATATAATCTGAAAATAAATTTGCAATATGAGCTGGAGAACTGCACAAACATGTTAAGAAAAAGAACCATTAAAGGGCTTATATGTAAGACTCCCTTATCAATAAGGTAGAAATAGCCTTTATTCAACAAGTCAGAGGAGAAAAATACAGTTTGCACTTGAAACTTTTCAACAGAATATTACAAAAATGTAGCTCCACGAGTACAAAGCATAAATGGAAAGTTCTCCTTAAAGAAAGGACATCACACACAAAAAACTGGGAAACTTACATCTGTTATGTCAGTGTGAAATCCAAAGCTGTATTTAAAAAATTGTTAGCAAGTATGTTGTCATGGTATTAAACCAGGAGCAACCTGAGCAAAGTTACTGTTTCTTCGAAGAACTTAAAATACAGAAACTGTGATTTCGCCGTACTTAGACAGTTTCATTCAAATTACTGAGGTCTCGTAGTTTTACTCACCATTCTAAATATGAGCATCTGCTTCCTGACATTAAAATGAAGCACGGTTTGATGATTCCAAAGCCCGTCGTCCAGCCTCTGGCAGGAATACTGCTTGGTATTGAGTCCCAACCTATAAACTTTCAACAAGAGCTAACTGAACCTTTACCAATAGCCCCGAGACGAACTGAAGCAGTGAAAATCCAACCGGGCAAAACCTGATGGTGACATCAGAGTTCAACAATGGTTCATTAGTTTGGTTTGAGTAACTGACTCAGAGGTTGGACATTTTAACCAGAACATTGAACACATACACTGTGATGCTAACACATTTAGCAATTACCATCAGGCTCCATATTAAGTGTTTAGCCTCAGGTGTATAGTGAGAGCAGGTCGGCTTTCTGTGTTGTTGCTTTTTACAGTAAAATCAGTGTTTGGCGGTAGGTGCACATCAAAATAGCTGGTGCAACCACATGTGATTGTGTTTTCTGACTTCTCTCAGCACATCCAGCCTGGATTTGACCCTTACATCATTTCTGGATGTTCACCTTCATGGTCAGTGCCAACAGTTGGTGCCTGTGTTACAAGTGTGCAACTTGCAAATCTAATTTGTACGTGTTGCCACTTGCAACATAATCATCACCCTAAAGAAAATACTGCACATGAAATTAACAAGAACATTAATTGTATCATTTTTTTCCACTTTACAGCAAACTGCTACTTTAGGATACAGCATGTGACAACATGGTGCGAAGGCTTTTCTCAAAAATCTCTATCATATTTCATACTTACTAAATCCTTTTTTACTGTATTTTTCATTCATTTTAATCATTTGTAGCTTTAACCATTAAAACCGTAATAGAGGCCATAAAATCTTGCAAATTAATCAAAAATCAACAATTTTTTTATTTATATACATTGAAGTTAAACAATGTATATATGTAAAACATTTTGACACAGTATAGAATCACAGGCAGAAAACACACAAACTCATCTCATTGATTTTGTGATTTGATTTAGAATTTCACATTTAAGACTTTTCTTTAAAATGAGGTAATCTGGCTGCTAAATATCACACACTATTCTGAAGGTTTTATTGTGTATTTCTTCAGTTACCTACATATCATTTAACATTTAACTTTGAAACTCTTAACACAGTTAAATGACAGTAAATGTAATTTTGGCTGCATGAAACAGACAGCAGAACATGGCAGACGTGCTACTAAAGTAAAGTGCCAGAGATCACTGTCCACAGACTCCCTGTTTTACAGCTAAAGTGCACTGGACTGTGTGGAACTTACCCTGGATCACATCATCTTCACACTGAATCCTTAAACACCACCCAGTCTGCCCTGGGAATGGAAACACAGCAGGAGAATCTCAGGTTGGTTTGCAATGCACATTTAGTCCAGGACAAGTCTTTAACATTAAACTGCTTACATGGTATAGAAGTAAAGACTAATACACATGTTCAGATTCAGAGGAAGTGAGATTCTTTGTGGGCGCTACATCATTTAGAATAATGCTGCTTAAACTGCACACTTTACCTGCTGCGGGAAATAAAATGTGAATGTGTGAATTTCCCGTTGGGATGAATAAATTATCTTTCTATCTGTCTTAAATTTGTGAATTTACTGGTTTAAATGAGCCTGATTAATGCAAATAAATAGAATTATTTACACTGTCACGCAGAATAAATGGTGCTGAAATTAAACTCTCGCAGATTGCTGCATCAGACCATGTCCATACCCCCTGCAGGGCCCCTGGGCATCTTTGAGCGACGTGTTGAGGTGACCCTGGCACACAGACAGCTTTGTCACCGCTCAGTGTATAGACGTGGACCTGTACAGTGGAACGTCTGTCCAGGACAAAGCTGGAGATGTGCTCACTAATCTGAGCTCAGTGTGCTGCTGTCAGGTTGATGGAGATTAGATGTAAATCGGGAACATGAGCAGGATTTTTTTCTGGATCAGCTTCGGTTTCATCTGCCATATTTATCCTTCAAGGGCTTCTCCAGCTTCACTGGACTTACAGGCACTTTGAAAACTTCCCTATAAAGTCTAACAATATTTAGAAACACAACAACAAAGTGTCTCAGCCTCACGTACATTTTATTTTGTCTATTTGAATTTATAGATTGCAACATTATCGAATATTTTAAGGAAAAAGCTTCATTTGCATCGCATTGAACTCGATTTCCAATCGTATCTATATCTAATTACGTATCTACTATCTGATTACTGAACTAATAAAATTGTATTCATTTTATAATAACGGTGAAAATTAATAAATCTTAAATAAAGTCACAATTTCGATCTTCGTTTACGTGAAATTGGTCGAAACATGTTTTGAACAACAAGAGGCCTGTCAGAGCTGATTTGGATCATGGAGGTGCTTTAACAATAATCTAAATAACCCAGAAATGAGCACGAACATATGACGGAAATATGACTATTTATTCAAATTCACGCTGGGATCCAGTTTCGACGTTTTGTTGTAGACGTTTTTGGAGATGTGATGTGTGTCCTCCTCCTCTCTAGGAATGGAAGGCTTCCGGCCTGCAGGTAGCGTCCCCCTGCTCCTCCGCAGCTCCTCAGTCAGTGTCCGGAGCGCTGCAGCTGCTAATTCCCGTTTGTCCTGCAAAACACACAACCGATTTAAAAAAAAAATAAAAAATAAAAAAGCAATTGGCTGATGAATAATATTAAAAGCGACAGGACTCTGCTGAACACAGACACACACTCAGCATCAGCCCCGCTCTTTGCTGAAGCAGGTAAAGAGAAAATACATCTGCACACTTGTAAAAATACAAAGACAGGTCATTTATGCTGATTAAAATCTGTTTACTTCGAAAATGAACGTCTTTTTTGCGTCAATCATTTAAAACAAATACATAAACAAATAGACCTCTAGAATTAAAATATGAAAGCAATTTGTTTTTAAAATCCGCCACTTGGAAAAATCTTTTTAGAGAAATTAGTTTTTTAATCGGAGGCCTGTATCAGTCTGTGAATCCACAGCATGTGCGCAAAAAGTGGTTTTATATAAATGAGATCAAAATCAAATTGTTTGTTTGTTTTTTGGTTGTTTGTGTCTTTGTTCGGTTTTTTCCGTTTAGCAAACAAACAAACAAACTTAATATGGGTTTACATGGGGATTTAAATTAAAACCCGACTTTATTTATTAAGGTAGGATGTTAAATCTGAGACGGTCCTTTTATTCTGATGAGGTGCGTTGTGCACAGGACGCGTCACAACTATTATCACACACAGAGCGAAGTCATTCACCTGTGGAGACGCTGATGTTTCTTCTTTCAGCCGCTTGCAAAATGAGGTTCAGGGCCACTTAAGGGTCTCTTAGGCTTTGTTAGGGCTCACTTTTAGCACAATTAAAAGAACTTCAGGAAAAGAATTAGGTAATAATAAATATTACACGTTTGAAAAGATCCCATTAAATATAGTAAATCTATTTTAAGGCTCTGTGAGACTGAACCTTATCAGACTTATTAATAAGTGTCTATAGCATTAAATGTGGTAAATGTGTTGGCTGCTGTGACGCCTGTGGATGTGACAGCTCCGTCCTCTGCCCCCACCCCCCACCCCCCGGCGACTATAGCGCCTCCACCTGGTGGTCTACCGTTTAGTCAGACGCACCCACAGCTTCCATAACCGTCTGCAGCTCAGATCCATGACAGACAGGTAACTGGATATAAGTGGTTGTAGTTTATGATTAAGTTTGTCATGGAGTCATGTTCAGTTAAAAAAGATTTGCTTTATAACAGAGCTGGAATACATCAGGTATTAGTCCAGGCCCAGAAAGCATCTATTTCATAGCATTGTTTAAAGAATACAGCGTGTTGTTCAGTATGTACGATGTGTGTGTGTGTGTGTGTGTGTGTGTGTGTGTGTGTGTGTGTGTGTGTGTGTGTGTGTGTGTGTGTGTGTGTGTGTGTGTGTGTGTGTGAGAGAGAGAGAGAGAGAGAGTGAGAGAGAGACAGATAGAGACAGTTGGGAAGGGGCTGAGGAAACAGTTTTGCTCTTCCTACAAGTGAGAACTGATATGTTTAATTTAGGAGAGTGAACTGGAGGAGCTGGAGGAAGTGGAGAAGATGGGGGAGAGGAGGAGGAGGAGGAGTAGGGGGGGATAGAAGGAGAAAAACAGAAAAAGAGTAGGAGGAGAAGAAGGAGAGGAGGAGAAGAGGAGGAGGAGGAGAAGGCCGATGGTCGCCGGGTTTCCATGTGACAAGGGGAAATATGAGGGACTTTGACAGGTCTTAAACGGTCTGGCGCCAAGGCCCCAGTCTAGCCGCTAAATATAGCCGGAGAGATGATGCAGGGAGATGGGAGGAGAAGATGGGGAGATGAAAAGAAGAAAGAAACAATGTCGAGGGGAGGAAGAAAATAACAATTCTTGATTCTAGACGAATGTGGCGAAAAACTGTCTCGTTATGTTGTAATTAGAGCGTGTTTGGTTTGGGTCACTGACAGAAAGACGCGTCTTACGCGCATATTCTCTGGAGCTTCTGTATTGTGTTGTCGTGTACTGTCAATGTGTCCTGAACGGACGGATCAAGGACACAGAGGCTGTAGTCACACTCCTACTGTACGGAAACACTCATGCAAGCGGCTGATTTACTTTAAACACGACCCCCACTGCGGCGTGACGGACAACACTTCAAATGTTTTAGGTTATGTCTCTTCCTAAAATATTTGATTATAGCTAAATATTTATAGATAAAAAAATGTCAATATAATAAACTATGTCCCAAATACTATATATGTTATCAAATACTTTCTCCTGTTTTACAATGGAGAACATGCACCTTTAAAGTCGTTTCTAATTGAATCCATGTGGCCAATTCGCACGTTTTTCCTCTCCATCATCACACTTCTACCAACTGACACCCAGGGAGTCTGAAGTTCATATTTACTTTTATTTTCATTAGTCCTCAATATTCCCTAATATTCACTTATAATGTTCACTCATCAGCACAATGCCACCTTCCTTGCAGCTCTACCCTCCCTCGACTTAATGACTTTTAAATCACGCGCAAAGGAGATTCCTGCACCGCTGACGGCACAGAACAAATAAATGGGGAACTAATTTGCACAAGCATTGTTGATACGATTATCCATTTGACTATTCCGGCAGAAAAACCGTTATCCACCTCCATATGTTGCTAATCTTTTCTTTCTCCCTCTCTTTCTCCACAGTAAAGCTTCATGCACATTGCTGCCACGGCCTTTCACAAATCTGAGGCTGCATCACTGCAAACTAATTCCAGCAGATTCACACTACAATATCACAAACTGGGACGACATTCTGATGATTTGACTTTCTGGGGAAAAGCTGATGCTCCCTGGCATTTATTCCCAATACCAGCCAGGCTGAAAATATACGTTTCCACATTGTCACTGAGCGCTCGCTGCTCCTGATGTTTGTGACGCCTTGGATGCTCCAGGGACTTGTGTGATTCCTCGGCTTTGTAGAAACTGACTTCCGTCAGGTTTGGTCGCGCTCTGTTGTCTCGGAGTTGCTCCTGTTTGACCTGCTGACTCTTAAAGCATGGGTGTATCAATCTGATGGAAGCCGAGCAACAAGTGTGTAACACGGTGGAGATGTGCAAACACTCCACGCTCTTAAGTCTCTTACAGCGCTGGATCTGACACACAGGTGCGACAGCGACATGCGGAAACTTTCTGGAGTGTGTGGTCACGTTAGGAAGCCCGAATGCACCTTGTGTCTTTTCAATTAATATGAATCAACTGGATGGTTTTACTGCTCTGTGCTGGCTGATTATTAAACGCATCAGATACATTTTATGTTTTAATGTTTGGCTTTACAAATATGATTCAATATATTTTATGGTCATAATAGATTTGTATGTCTGTCAGCAAAGCCGCAGACACGCGGCAAAGTTCCAGGGGTGAATAGGAAATGCGCAGTTGTCTCTAACAGCGCGATGCACGAAGATCATCACTTTTTGTTTCAGTTTTTCTCGAAGTGACGCCTGTGGCCCACATCACGGTCCATCCGAGCCGGTGAGAGCAGCTGCTTTCCCCAATAACAACACACACACACACACACACAAGCACTCACATCTGACACCGAGTCATGACCGAGGCAGAGAAGTGGAGTGGAGCCGCAGATGAGGCTGCTGGGGGCCGGAGGGGCTCGCACATGCAGGACTTCAGGGTAAATATGAAGAGACAAGAGATTGTTCCTGTTGCGACGCATCAGCCGACTGGCGCCGAGCGGCTCCTTAACAAACGGAGTCCAAGTTAATCAAGAGCTGCAACGCTGTTTTTTGTAGTTTTTTTTTAGAGGAGTTCAGCAGAGCAGAGTGGAGGGAGACTGGTTGAGAGCTACCCCCACCCCCCCCACACACACACACCGCCCCCACCCCGGTTCCCGGAGTCCCGCACTGTCTTTGGTTTGACAAAATACAACCTGCCGGAGATTACACGCCGCCACGGCCTGTCCTCAGCTCTGAGACGGAGCACTAAATCATCTCCGCGCTGCGACGGTTTGATGTGGAAATACAAGCGTCAAACAGCCACAGAGACAACTGCATTACCCACTAACAGTTAGACATAAAAAGAAATGTGACTTTGTCTGCAGCCAAACAAGGAAGAGTTTGAATCGAAGTGTGCACTTACCACGCTCCTTCCTCCTGATCCTCCTCTCCAAACTCATTTATCACCATTCATCTGGTTTCCTCTTTTACCTAAACGTAGCATCTGGGTTTGTCTTTTCCAGCCTCGTCTCTTTATTACGCTGCTGCTGCTGCTGCTGCTGCTGCTGCCGCCGCCGCCTCCCCGTCAACTCGATCAGGAACACGCACAGATAAATGGCTCTCGCGTGTGGGAGCCGGGGGCTGGATGAGGCTGAAGTGAGTGTACACACACAGCTAACACAGCCCGGGCTGTAGTGGAAGGCAAATCCAGCCCAGCCGTCACAACAGGAACATAACATGGAATAATTACACGTCTGCTGTTAATAGAGAGCGGCAGAGAGAAGAGCAGCTCCATGAGACAAATCTCTCCGGAATGCAGATCATTAGCTGCAAGGCGGGGATTTACTGTTGGGAGTTGTTGCTAAAGACAGTGGTGAACGTGGAGAAGTGGAGCTGTTCCTCGGTATAAAGGTGAGTATTGGGACAGTGAGTGTGGACAGGTTGGTTTCACCGAAGGCGACATTGTAAAAACGCAAGCCGAGAGAGGTGATGCCTCCACCGGCCAAGAACTGGGCGCTGACCCGGTGTTGGCTTGGAAATGGGGGTGGGATTTCCCGATCTTTCCTGTCATTGGTTAATATTTTATTCTGTTGACATGTTTTCTTACTGCTAATGCTTCCGACACCTTCTTGTCCCCCCCCTCCTCTCCCAGAGTCTGGCCGGAGCTGTCAGAACCACGCCTATAGGGGCCCACAATTGGTCCAGAAAGCGTAAAATCAGCAATCAAAGGGGCTTGGTTCATTAGTGTTGGGGATGGAGGCAGGAAGGACATGTGAGATAGTCACAGATCTGCAGTGAACGGGGCCACATCTCTCCAGTCAGTGTGGGATGACTGAGGCAGAGAAACTGTTTCTTTCTCAGAGAGGCACACAGCGCAGCCGGGCTCTGCCTTCACAGCGCCGCTTCTGCTGAAGGACTCGGCGGAGGAACCGAAGGAAAAGCACATAAACAGCAACTCTGTTTTTTTTTTTTTTTCTTTCTTCTCTTTACCCTGATAACGCGTTGTGTGCGTGTGTGTGTATGTGTGTGTGTGAGTGAGACAAGGCGCTGTACTCTGCTGTAGCGCCTTCCACAAATTAAGTGCTCGCGAAGCGCGGAGCTAAACCGGAGGTTGAGGAAAATACCACTAAAATATCCATTATTTCATTTCGCTTTTTGTGGATGCACCGATGAGAGATCCAGTTTTTACAGGGACTGCAATGGCTTATCACCCTTTCCACGCACACCGGCCGACTGACTTCCCCATGTCCGCCTTCTTAGCGGCCGCGCAGCCTTCCTTCTTCCCGGCGCTCAGCCTGCCTCCCGGGGCGCTCACCAAGCCCATCCCAGACCACGGCCTGGCCGGGGCGGCGGAGGCTGGGCTTCACCCGGCCCTCAGCCACCATCAGGCGGCTCATCTTCGCAGCATGAAAAGCCTAGAGCCCGAGGAGGAAGTGGACGACGACCCCAAAGTTACACTGGAAGCCAAGGATCTTTGGGACCAGTTTCATAAGCTCGGGACGGAGATGGTTATTACGAAGTCCGGAAGGTAGGAAATAGCCAGTACCGATTTCATTTATTTTTTATAGGAGCCCCGTCAGTTTTTGTGTATTTGTGTAAAATCCCAGTATTTACGGTGGTAAATGGCAGCGTGTGCGTCAGGCCTTTGGTAGTCGGGATTTCTTTTCCCATAGATTACTACCAGTTTATTGTACCGTGAATGAAAACACACAAGAAAACTCCTTAATGCAACAAGAATATGTTGTGTTTACGTCGCATCAAACACGAAGTTTTTCGTATTTCAACAGATTTCACGTCCAATAACTGTGTATTTTAAAGGCTTCATTATTCGGAATAATTCACTGAAAAACTACCGTTCATTTTGGAAATATTTGTAAAAAATTTCTGGACTGCTTAATGGACAAATTCTGGATATTTGGACGGGGGGGGGGGGGGGGGGGGGGGGGGAAATGTGGCTTGAGCTTAAATCAGGTTTTTTCTCCCAAACTATGTTGTGTAGAAGTAGCAGAGCTCCTGGGTTTGATAAACAGGCTGTCACTTCAAAAAGCACCAACGTAAAGTACCGTGGTCATAAATATACTGCTCAGCTTTGGACAACACACGCAGTCAGACCGAGACACCAGCGCGCACACACACACACAGACAACACACTGCTGTCCCCTTCTTGCGTGCAACACTGGAGAATAATATCCAGAATATTTTTACTCCTGCGTCGCCCTCAGAGTGTGTTTTATCAGATGCTAATCTGATGTGCTCACGGCGTGTTCCTCTCTCTCTCTCTCTCTCTGCAGACGGATGTTCCCTCCGTTCAAAGTGCGAATAAACGGGCTTGATAAAAAAGCCAAATACATCCTGCTGATGGACATCGTGGCGGCAGACGACTGCCGCTACAAGTTCCACAACTCCCGCTGGATGGTGGCGGGCAAGGCCGACCCGGAGATGCCCAAGAGGATGTACATCCACCCGGACAGCCCGGCCACCGGCGAGCAGTGGATGGCCAAGCCCGTTGCTTTCCATAAACTCAAGCTGACCAACAACATCTCAGACAAACATGGATTTGTAAGTGCTGTGAGTTTTGTTTTGGTTTTTTTTTAATAAGCCAGACTAGATATTTTTAAATATATTTCATGCTACGTGAGGCGTTTGCCAGTGGAATAGACAGGGCAGAGTGTTTTGAGTGGAGATTAATTTTTCATGAAGCATATGTGAAAAATGGGTCGCTGCAGGAGCAATTTAATAAAAGAAAAAAGCTGAAAATAAATAAAAACAGAAAGCGTGCGTTGACCCCCCCCAAACCGCAAGACTAAACGCAGGATGAATATGAGGCAGAATAAAGGAAAAAAAAAATCTATGCGTTAAAAGATGATGTGCGTCATTACGTCAAAAGCAGTTGTCATTTCGTCGTCATTTGACTTCGCACCCGCACGGACGCACACACACACACACACACACACACAGCTTGTGTTTCCTTCTAAGTCTTCAAAATATTATCAGCATGCATCCAAATATTCAAACCGAGACCCCCACTCGGTGCAGCCGCTCGGGCCCGAGTCAAAGTCGACTGTCCTCCCTGAGCCTTATTGTCTCTCGTGCACACCGTGGCTTCGTTTGGAATCAAATAAATTAAATAAATCTGAATATTTGAGCTGAATGTTTGCAAAGCTGGGGATTAACTGCTTTATGGTAAAAATCGGGTCACTGAGAATTGACATGTCTGATGTCGCTCTCAGTCAGTCAGACAGTATATTGCTGTATATTCAGTATCATTTGGTAAATAATAACATGGTATTGTATAGTGTGTGTTGTTGCTTCAGCAGTATTGTGCGGTACTGTGTGGTCTTGATGCTTCATTGTTTGCGCGTCTTCTCCAAAATCGTCCTGCACGCGTTTCCATGTATTTCAAATGATTTTACTCTTGTAATAATCTGAATATAAACTGGAAACAAGCGGCTCAGGAAGAAACGATATTTTGCCAAAGACTGGCAGCCAGAGTTTGACTCCTACTGGATACAAATTCAACATTTACATATGAGCCTAAAGAATTTGCAAACTGTTCCAAGAATGATTTCTTTTTATTTACAGATCTTTTCCGTTTTTATAGATCTACTGGTTTAACACGTTGTCTTTCTATATTAATGTTACATGTTGCGCCCCAAATAACTCATTCATTTGCACCTTTATAACCTGGCCTTTCTTTTTTATTTGTTTATTTTATTTTAAAAATTATTCTATGATAAAACCAGTGAGAAACGTTCGATGTGGTGTTTGTCAGAATAGACAGAGCCTCGGGCTGTAATTCATAGCTGGTAACATGACTGTAGCGCTTGTTGTACATTTAAAATAAATGAAAGTGAGGACCTTTGTAGTTTTTGTCCTAAACGAAACCGGATCAAATCAGATTGTTTCTGTAGTTCTGAGCCCTCGTGACAACATGTGTGGCCTAGTGAGGTTTTTCCCTTTGCTCCGCACTAATTATAGACAAGTCTGCTTACACAGTAATTGTCAGAGCATCAGTAACAATGGGCTGGATGATCCGCGTCAACAGATTCTGTCTAGTGTCGCGTTTTAATGTGGAGAAAACGTTCAAGCCACATCAAATTCTTGATATTTACCTGACTCCTGTGTGTGTGTGTGTGTGTGTGTGTGTGTGTGTGTGTGTGTGTGTGTGTGTGTGTGTGTGTGTGTGTGTGTGTGTGTGTGTGTGTGTGTGTGTGTGTGTGCGCGCGCGATTGTCGGTCCAGACCATCCTGAACTCCATGCACAAGTACCAGCCCAGGTTCCACATAGTGCGGGCCAACGACATCCTGAAGCTCCCATACAGCACCTTCAGGACATACGTGTTCCCGGAGACCGAGTTCGTGGCTGTGACAGCCTACCAGAACGACAAGGTGAGTCAAGCTACGGCTCTTAATGGGGCTGCTTTTGCATAATAAATGTCCTACATGTGTCCCCTCCCCCAGCGCCGAGCCCTGAAGACTTAATCTGATTTTGTAGGTCGCCTAATTTCCCCGCAGAGCACTCCCATGTCCCACTTGATTGTTAATTGCTGCTTTAGTCTTGGAGCACATATTTTGGACGGTGCAGGCCGAGAGCTGAGCGCTGCCTTATCTGCTGCTCAGGAGCTCTCACCCTGACCAGAAGTGAAAGCATCCGATGTGTCAATGCGCTATGTTGTGGGGCAGCGTTTCACTTTGCGTCCTGACACTAAGGGCTTCCGTAATTTCGATTTCAGAGCGTGTCCAAACAATCGGTATTTGGGTAGAAGTTGTGTATATATTTCGATATTTGATGGCATTATTATAAGCCGCTCCGCTGGCTCTTAATCCTCACCATGAAGCTAATTGGAAATTGTATCCAGGAAGGTCGGACAGTTGAGGGGGTTGGTGGGGGGGGGGGGGGGGGGGGGTCATAAAAGTTTATAGCAAGGAGTCACCATCGATTAGAGGGCATTTAAAACGCTGGTCACCCTGCAGCCACAGTGGACAGATGCTGCAACAACTCTCTCTCTGATCAAATGACAAAAAAGCGCAGGGCCACTGAAGGGGGTCCAGGAGCCTAGGAGCTGCACCCGCAGGCCTGTCCTGGCCCAATGGCCCTACGTGCAGCCACACCAGCCTCATCCACATGGAGACGTATCTTGAAGCAGCAGTGATGCAAACCCAGTTATTAATTATTGACAATATAGTCATCTGTTCAACCATTGCTCCCTCTGCCTTTTTTTGTGGGGGATCGGAGGCTTCTGTGGCCCCATGGACGAATATTTCGTGGCAGAATTTCTCTCCTGGGGCCTATGAGAATTCTGCCTCATCTTTACGCTTTTATTAATAATGCAAATCTGAGGCCCGCAGTGACTCCTGCACAACACACTGGTTTCTGTGTGTGTTAATCCGAACGAATTGTTCTGCCCGAATACTATGTGCCAGGTGAACACGTGGGACTTTATACTGTTTTTATAGGATTACATTCAATGGGTTCTGGTGTTTTTTCTCAGATAACGCAGCTGAAGATTGACAACAACCCTTTTGCCAAAGGATTCAGAGACACGGGCAATGGACGGAGGGAGAAAAGGTAACAACATCTGTTAAACACCTGTTCCACGTTTGTAATAATTTTTGCCTATTATTATTATTATTATTATTATTATTATTATTATTATTATTATTATTATTATTATTATTATTATTATTATTATTATTATTGCAGAAAGCAGCTGACCATGCCATCGCTGCGGATGTACGAGGACCAATGCAAGGCGGACCGGGATGGCGCAGACTCGGACGCCTCCTCCAGTGAAGCTCCGACCACCAGGGACGCCGTCCACTCCCCGCTGGGAGCCGGTACCAGCCCGCTGAGGTTCAGCAGACCCAGTCGAGGTGAGCTTGTTATTTTTCGTCAGTGGTGTGTGAATATGAAATACAGACTTATATTCGGCCTTTGAAAGCCACGTGATGCTGTTGTACTCGCGAATTTAAGTCTTTTAAATTGGCTAAAATATGATTATGTTTGGAGGAGCCGCAACGTGAGGAAAACATGTTCCATTACCGTCTTGGAAAAATATAAATGTTTAAGATCATTTACACTGGGCTGCGTGATGAGGTGAATTTAGGCCCAATGACCATGGCACAGCCTAATCTGCAACCTGTATGCTGGATTTATTTATGCTTTATGTATTTATGTATTCCACACCTGAAATCCCATCACATCAGCCACTGTAGCGGTTTATAGCATTGAATTCCAGGAACACACTGTGTTCAGCAGCTAAATTCAGTATCATGAATATGTCACAAACTGTGTATATGTGTTTAAATGAGCCTAAATTTTTACTGGAGTGCAAATTGAAGTATTCGAAATAATATAATAATAACTCTTTATACATGACTACTATTTACTTGAATAAGACTTTTTTAATCTCATTTTGATTTTATTTGTTCTGATCACATTGTTTTACAAGGTCTCCGCCGCTTTACTATATGTAAACCTTTATTTACCTTTATGTCACTCTGTCTGTATTTTATATGTAGACCACATGTTCATTTTTTACGGTCTGAAGTGTGCAGGGTGAATTTTGTGTGTGTGTGTAGATCACTGGTGTGTATTTTTGGGACAATGATAAAAGCTCAGCATTCTTCTGTGATTTCTGTGCTGTAGATGAGAAAGCCTGCACTGACAGCGAACAGGAGCTGGAGCATCATGACGAGCACTGCACCGGCTCCAACAGCCCTGGACCTGAACCTGTGTCCCCGTACAGCTCCAGGTGTGAGGAACGCATGCGGGACAGGCCTAGCATGGAAAAGAAGGACGACTCCATATTCAGTATAAGGAACCTTGAGAAGGACAAATCGGAGAGCAGGCACAGGAAGGACACCGTGGATGCAGTGACAAAAGACTCAGAGGCCGGAGGCATCAGTGCCACTAAGGAGGCCTTCTCCCCTCTCATGGTCCAGACTGAGAGCCCCTCGCACTTCAGCCCAGGCCACTTACAAAGCCTGGCACTGTCTGGCCTGCATAGTCAGCAGTTCTTTAACCCTCTGAACACCGGATCGCCGCTGTTGTTTCACCCTGGGCAGTTTGCCATGGCCCCTGGAGCCTTTTCTGCCATGGGCATGGGGCATCTATTGGCCTCTGTATCTGGAGCAAGTGGTTTGGAAAATGGCAACCTCTCCACCCAGGGCACGGGAGGAACTGCCAGCCCCTTCCCCTTCCATCTGTCCCAGCACATGCTCGCCTCTCAGGTAAGGAAAGTGATTGAGTTTAACTGTGCACCTGTAGCACTGAGCACTGAGCATAACTGTTCACATCACGCTCACCCTGTACAGTGCAGCACCGGCAGTAGTTCCTTTTGTATCAATCCAAGATGGCGTGAAGAAGTAGAAATAAATATAAAAGTCATGTATTTGCTACAAGCTAACAATGGGACTTGTTTCCACCCAAAAATAAAATATATTTTGACCTATTCATTCCATATGCTGTGTTTTCCTTAAGGTCTGTTCTAAATAATGTGAGGTGCAGATGGAAAGTAGAATTGGTGACGTGTACATTCTCTTTCATATTTCAGGGCATCCCAATGCCTCCATTTGGAGGGCTTTTCCCATACCCCTACACCTACATGGCAGCGGCTGCAGCAGCGGCCTCAGCCTCGGCCCTCCCCACCACCAGCACCTCCAGCCCGCTCTCCAGGAACCCCTTCCTGGGCTCATCCCGGCCTCGGCTCCGCTTCAACCCTTATCAGCTTCCAGTGTCACTGCCTCAGAGCTCCAGCCTGCTCACCACAGGCCTGCCTGGCAGCCTAAATCCAGGCTCTGAATCCTCCAAACCAGGAAGCAGGGAGACCAGTCCAGCCCCAGAACATCACAGCAACCACAAAACAGGAGGGTCAAGTGGGAAGGATGCATCTCCCAAAACCTCCATAAAGGACTCTGTGAATGAGCTGCAAAGTATTCAGAGACTGGTGAGTGGCCTGGAGGGCCAAAGGGAGCCATCCCCAACTGCAGACTCTCCCAAGTGATATAAAGACTCTGTCAGGGATGACGTCTTGGCTTGAATACCAGATGACTATAAGTGCATATGTCCTGTACAGCACATTACAGAGACTGGGATTAAGTTTGACCGATACAGATCAGTAAATGCCGATAAGTGAACATTTTCCAAACACAGCTGCAGAGAGACAGAAATGTAGTCCAAAGAAAAGTGGAACAACTTTAACATTTACAGGTGTTAGAAATGAAACGTCATACATTTCAACTGGTATCCTCAGACATGAAAACTCCTTTGAGATGAATGAAAACACATGCGTTCACAGAAATAAATAAGTAAATAAATTCAACGGGCAAACAATTCAAAGGCATGGGAACAATTTAGATAATAAAATACAAAATAAAATTAAAAAAAAAAAACCTACCAGAACTTAAAGACGTGTCCTAGAGAGTAATACTAATCATTTCCACTACAAAAACATGAAATGAATCCAACTTTATCGTCAGGTGGACCACGCAAGGCCAGTATCGGCCCCATATATTGGTCTCCCCCTGCCCGAGAGCCTGAAGCGCCACAGACTGAGCGGCGCACAGTGGAAAGTGTGTGTGTTGAGTTTGTTAACTTGAAGCATTTGAGCATCAAGGCCTGGTTGTGAAACACCAAGCCGATCCCTGAACAGGAGCCTCTTCACGCCGACAGGCAGGTCAAGCTGCATCCAAAAACTTTTTTTCCAGGCCTGAATATTTCAAAAGGGATGGAAGGTTCCGTCAGCCAGAGAGACAGACACAGAGAGAGAAAGATCCGCTTATCATTTCATGCCAGAAAAAAATGTTTCTGAACTATTTATGTAATTAAGAATAAAAAAAAACAATATGTAAATAAAGCTAAGATCCAAGAATATGCAATTGGTATTAATTTATTCAAGGCTGTATATTAGCGTGTATATATTTCGAATTTAACTTGTTGCTTTTTTCTCTTTCTCCTCCTCCTCCTCCTCCTCTTCTCTCCCTCCTCGTCTACTCTCCCCATTTTACAAGAACATATACTGTACATGAAAGCTATTTAGCGCTTGTTGGTTTGAAAAAAAAAAACTGTGTATGAAGCATCGCTGATTTTTAGGAGGCGTGTGTGCCATGTTTTAGTCTGCATCCACCGACACATACAGAGGAAACCGCGAAAAGATTCAAAAACACCTCAGGTTATTTCACTCCAACCAGGAGACATTCAAAGCAATTCCTCCAACGGGCGCATCAATCATTCGATTCATAAATATATTTAAAGATGAAAGTATCTTGTTTATGCTGGTTGTCCGGGTATTTTTTTTTTCTTTTTTGATTGTCTCACAATTTCAATAAAAAAATCGTTGTGCTTAAAACTTGTAGGCCTATTATTATTATTATTATTATTATTATTATTATTATTATTATTATTATTATTGTTGTTGTTGTTGTTTTTTATTCGTACTTTTTTTTTTAAATTGTATTGTTGTCCGAATCATGTAATTGGAGCTAAACTGCTATAGATTATGCTGAACATAGTTTATGAAGTACACACACGCGGCGCAGTAGCGCCCTCTGTTGGACAAACGCTAAACAGGAAAAAAGCTGCTCTTAGCTTTGCTGATTTGTGAGAAAAGGCAATTGGGGTTTAAAAACATTTGACATTTCAAATTTGAACATTTCTTGTTGCACTGTATGCAGTAATTACAACATTAAACACTGAGTAATATATTTTCATTTTAATAATAATAATAATAATTCTAAATAAAACAAATAGATGTTAATTTCCAGTTGAACATAGCGCCAGTAGCAGGACTCAGTACCAGCAGTACGTCCATTGATTGTCTTTCTGTGTCCAGGTCTATTCTGAGCAGGGCCTCAGTCACCGTCGAGCAGCATTTCCTTTAGCATTGTGTGCCCCGGTGGTATTTTTAGAAAGAGTCGAGTAATGCACGTATTTATAGGAAGAACTTTCTCTGCTCTGCTCACGCACATCCTCTGCAGCCGGACGTCAACTGTTAACTGTTTCAATCAGGGAGGCTTTGCTCGGAGCATCACGAAACACGGTTTACCCGCCTGATATTAGGTCAGATGTGTTCTGATAGGTGGACTCTAAGCATGTGGGAAGCAGCATCAGTTTATCATCAAATTATCGTATTATTATTATTATTATTATTATTATTATTATTATTATTATTATTATTATAGTATAGTGATATTAAGGTCGAATTCTGTTTGGTACCAAAGTCACAAAGTGTGTGTGTGTGTGTGTGTGTGTGTGTGTGTGTGTGCGCGCATGATGCAGCAGCAGCCGCATTGTGTGGCTGTGTGTGTCTCAGTTTAAAGGGTTAAGCAGGGGGAGTTTAGGGCAGCAGACAGCCTTTTGTCCGGGACCCGGCGCCTGTCGCCTGCCTGCTGGCCACAGCCTCTACACCGACCGCTTCCTAATTAGAGCGTCCCCCTTCACCCCCTCAGCCTCGGCCTCCTCCGCCTCCACCTCCTCTTCCTCCTCTCCTTCATCTTCATTTTCTTTTCTTTCTGCAGCCATAATCACAAAACTCTCATTCTATTACCGGGGCCATTGTTGCCACTTTGTTATCTTCAATTAACAGGGAGAGCGACTGGACCTCGCACTCTGGGAGAAAGAAGTATTTGTCTAAATCAATCAGTCAATGAGTGATCAATAGGCCCCCGTGGAGGCCCCGTGGATCATCACTAATGGCTGGTGACGGCGTGGGCTAAAAGGGCCAAGATTATTCACAACTTTGTTAGCTGATCAGTGTAGGCCTGTGTTCTTATTTGAGGTTTTGTAGGGCAACAAAGGTTCCACGGTTGGTCTCAGCGGCAGGGGCAGGGCCACAAAAATCTGATTGGCTGCGCGAGGTGCCATCCCCTGCCAGAGTGCGAAGGTGCTACCTGCTGCAGGACTTTCTACAAATCTGAGGCTAAACTGAACTACTTTCAATATTAATAAATAAAAGTGATTACGATTTTTTTCATCTATTTTGTTGCAAGCAGGCAAATTATCCCTCCAGAGAATAAGCTTTTACCTCTTCACTATTAGATGTTTCTGACTATTTGGAGGTAAATATAGTGGACTACATAAAATACACAAGTTCCGTATTTGAACACATCATCAATACTTTACAGTTTATTATATGACAAGGTTTTTAAATTCAAGTTTGGAATCTTTTTAATAATTTCCCAAATGTGTCACCCTACTTTGAGTATGTGCCCAGTGTGGCCTAACCAATAAAAGGTTTCTGGACCCCCCCCCCCCCCCCCTCCTCAGCAGAAAAACATTTCACTGTGTGGACACACACACACACACACACACACACACACACACACACACACACACACACACACACAAACAAATACTCTGCTAGTGGATTGAAGGTTATTTATTTAACTCCACATTGGGACTTTGGTCATTTAGAAAAATCTTACATTTGCTCCACTGGATATGTGGTAAAATGGTTTTAATCCTTCAGAAAACTTAGTGGTATAAATAACAACATACACTTATTTAACTACTACTTGTAAAAAAATTTTTCATTTTTCATTTACTTTTCATATTTTTTTGAATGCTTCCATTTGGAGCAACTTCATTGAGTTAATAGTTTCAGATGCAACTTTTACACTCAAATTGTTCTCGTAAAAAAACTTTACATGTAAAATCTGCCCATAAATACAATTCATATTTACAGTTTTAAATACTCCAAGTGTGTTAAATTTGTAGATTAGCACCAATCTGACAAACAGCAACAAAGGAAAACAGCACACTGTACATACTGATGCATAAGTAATAATAAACAAACATATTTTCAAATATATTATAATAGTTTATTGTTAACAGGACACTTTTTGGACCACTCAAAATTCTTTAATAATATTTTACTCATATGTACGTTTACTTGAGTAAAATTTTAAATGAAACATTTGTAATTGGGTATTTTTATATCCAAGACTAAATACTTCTAATGAAATTACATATGCACTTTGTTGCAATCAATTAAAGGTTTTCAAGTAAGAAGAAATATTATATAACATATTAATAGCTAATATTTTTTAATGTTTTGTACTTTTTAATAATGTTATTCTGTGTTTGGTATAAAAACCTGTTGTACTGATGTGATTTGTGAGGTGCGTCATGACATCATAGTAAACTCATACAATGAGGAAGAAAAAGCCTTCACCTGGTCGTCAGCCTGCCTGCTGCTGCTGCTCTGTCTGATCCCTGGACACTGACTGATTTGGAAATTGAATGCTTTTAAGTGGCACTAGAAACAGATGAAAGCCATTATATTTGACAACTATGTAGAAATTAAAAATGTCAAATTCTTAGTCTGGCCAAGTTGTTAAATAAACCTCTGAGAGAGTTTATACCAATAAATTCTGTTTGTAAGTAGCTACAGGTTGACTAAATGCTTTTCATTTGGGAATGAAATGTCAGTATCAGCACAATATATCGGTGTGACAGTGCTGGGAAAAAGCCCAGAAACCTGTATGTTGTCTACAGAGTGCATATTGTTATGCTGCAGCTTTGCAGCCTACGCTGACTGCTCTGCTACCCACAGTGCAGGCTGTCAATTGGCTGCTCAGCTCAGGTGCAGCCTTCGCACTGGTCCACAGTGGTCCAATCACAGTGGTCCTCCTTAGAAGGCAGGGCGGGGGAGGCACACACCATACAGCCTCTTACCTCACTGCAACACTTCCACAAGCAGATACGTCACTCACACACACACACACACACAGACTCCAACCATCAGTGCAACAGATCAATTAAACACACCTAATAAACGCACCTATAAAATCTGGGCCACCAGGACCTTCAGCATGTAGACTCTGTATGTGAAGAGGAACCTACCATGCAACAATCATATCCGAATAACATTTACCGAGACCCCCATTATGTGCACGTAGTTTTTCTTTCTGCTGTGGTGTAAAGTGTAATAGTGACAAGCAGGCAAAATGACAACTGAGCATGCACGTGTGAGTATGTGAGTGCCACAGCTCCACAGCATGCAGGCCCATCGCCCCCTCCTGGACACCGAGGAAGGAGAGGGAGAGTTCATGACTTCTGTCTGACAAGAGTTCACACAGACTGTAAACCGCCTACTGCTATGATTTCATATTGCTGCTCTCGTCTTTCTTTGGTGGCTTTAATCATCGTGCCAGCACAGGACGACCTGCTTACACATGGAGATCCTGCCTAGATTTACCCGCTGGGCACAATGCATTGAATTATGGAATGAGAAGGAGCATTTATTGGTGTGAATTAGTGTTTCCCTCTGCCCTTTGGTTTATATTATGATAGCTGACAAACGTTTATTAATACAAATATGATTTTGTACTGTCTGCCAAAAATATTTATTGTGTTTTGTTCCTTTTTTTACTTTTTCTTGGTGAAATGACAAATAATGCCTCCCTGCCTTTCTTTTCCGTTTGCATGCAGACTGCGTGCAGACGGTGTATTTATGAAGTGATAACACATAGCTGGAGTAGTTGGCCCAGCACTTCCTGCACCATCAGACGGTCACACCTGTACTGGTGTAATGTCCACAACTACCAACCACTAGGTGGCGCACTTACTCACTTTACAAGTCTCATCATTGCATTATCAAATGTTGAAACACAGAACTGGAATACTGTGCGCCACTAGAGAAATACAAATTAATTAGAGATGCTCATTATGATGTCACAATGGACTAATTTACCACTCTTCATAGTTATGGTCATACTCATGCTCAATCCTCATTGACAATGACACTTTGAAATGTGTCAGCGTGTGCATGCAGCGCTCAGAATAGTTTGTTTTTATTATATGAAGACATTTATTTAGTCATTTCATTTGACATATACATATTAACTAAATTCTCATTCTTACAGATGTTGTTGATGTAACACACATTGTAAATTGTTCAGCATGTTACATATACAGTATTATTGCTCCTGCTTGTGTTGCTCTTATAACAGAGGACTTTAATGGCTGAAAGAGATTTGCTGATAATTTGTTACAATGTGACATGTTTTATAATCACTTTTTTTTTTTTTTTTGTGGAGTTAGTTTAGGAGCATGTTAGTAATGGACACAACTATCATCTCAGGAGCAGAGAAGTTTCTTTATTAACAATAAAAACTGTGAACATGTCACTGTTGCAGACTCTCACCAGGTGCAACCTGAGCGTCACATAACAGGTCAATGGAATAATGCATAAAACCTGCAGTCAAACATGGTGGTGGAAACACTGGGGTGTGGGGATGTTTTGCCTATTGTGGGGTTGGTGATTTTCACAGGGCGAACAATATGCAGACCGTGGAGCAGTGCCAGACTGTTCAGCAGAGTCGTTTCTTCTGGTTTAGAGCTGCGGTCAAGAGGATTCATTTGATCCTAAAAATACTGTACATCAAAGCTCTGCCAGGTCTGTTCAGTTTTAAGACGGAGTAATGAATGGTGAGCTGCTCGGCTTCCTATTCAGACCTCAGCCCCAATAAACCTGTTTATGAAGAACTGAGAAGGTAAAATGTACAGGTTTTTACAGAACTCTGGAATAATGTGGAAGAAATAAGAAAAGTAGACATATAACACACAAAGACATATAAGGCATATGTCTATAAGAAACATGAAGACATCTGAGTATCGTGCATTCTGCAAAACAATAAAAATATATGTTTTGATTATGTTTAGACGGCATAGAAACGCTATGCGCCTGTTTGCACACTCTCCTGTTGTTACCCCAGCATTATTTGAAATAAATTTAACATGTAAGAGTTCAATGTGAAGACTGTGTACCATGGTACATCCTCCTATGACCTGCTGCTCTGAAGACAAATTACGAAGTGAAAGATGTCGAATGGAAAAGCTGTAAATCAGAGCAAAGCCAAACACTGCAGGGAAGCTAATGAAGTGGCTGGCGAAGGCCACGCTGGGCAACCTCCATCTTGTCACTCATTACTGCTAAAGGAAACATTGGAGGCTCGCATGGAAACGCTTTTCACCGTCTCAGATCAAACAGCAGCGGGAGCCTGCACCCGCCGTGCTCCGAGCCCATATCTCAAACACAATACTGTTTGCGGGCCTTCGCTAAAGTGAACTTTTGATCAAGCCTTAGTCCTTGAAGACATGTTTAATGAGGGCAGCTATGTGGGATATGTGTGTCTGACCCCGGAGAAATCATTTGCTCTGATGGCACTAAGAGGCCTGGCCTCCACACACTGAGATGAGCACAAGAGATTAAAGAAGACTAACAGTCTCTGTCACAATGAACAGATGCCTGGGCCAAGTCAAGACACTGAGACTAAACCCGCCATCTCTTCTAAAAACATACAATCCCCCCAACACTCGTCCAAGCTCCGGCCCATGTAAAATGCACCCAGGTCTGCATAAACTCTGAGCTGCTCCACAGACGTGTGGTGTACTCACACTGGAGTTTGATGGATGATGCTCCTTCTGTAGAAACACTGACAGTATACAGTATTTCTAAGTGTTTATTAACAAATGACATGTTAGCCAGTTGTAAACATGACGACGTTGGAGATACCTGAGGAGACTGAAGTGTGTGATGCTCTGACTGTTTTGCCTGCCTGCTGATAGTTCGGTCAATAAAGAGTTAGAGATGGTAGAGACCAAAAGTAGAGCAAAAAGAGTGGGAATGTTGGACTAGGAGAACAATGTCTTATCATTATGAATGTATCACCCTAAAACTGCTGGATTTATAAATGTCATCTTAGCACAATGAGGGTTGATATGTTTTATTGTGGGCAAACAAAGTTTAAACTTTAATGCACATGGATGTACAATGCACCATCCTGTCACTACTTCTACTTTATTCCACTGATCTACAGGTGGCTGTTAGACAATGGAGTCAGGGGGAAATAAAACTGTAAACACCTGTAAATTATTATAAATCATTTTTCAAGAAGAAATTACTTTGCAAATCTAATATGACTAGACAGACTAGTTTGGTGAGTTACACTGAAGGTCCACATGGCATTTTCAACAACAGATCCAGCGACTGCATGGACCTGTATGGAACTTTATGCTTCAGGTTTATTATGACCACTCTCATCAGTGTAAGTTCATTTCACAGCTGGAACAGCAATATTTGCACTATGGGAACAACTGTGTCTGATATTGATGCTACAGGTACACTTGGTGGCGTCATCATTTAGCGCTACGGAAATGATTTTATATACACACAAAAAATGTGTAAATGCAAAAAAAGGCACAATTTATCAGGGTAAGGTTAAGTTACAAGATCAATTACATGAAAATAAATGCTACAAACAGTGAAGTCACACACGTATTCCTTACTGTAATAACCACATGTGTTACCCTGTCCACCACCTTTCGAGATTTTTTAGGACGCATATAGGTCAAATACTGAAGTGGTTTTCTTTGTACTACCCTGAAAGCTCAGAGCATCAGTCACCTGCATGTAACGTAAGCGAACATGGATGAAGCGGTGGGGACTGACGCCCCGGGAATAAGAATGGGCTGTGCGTGTAACAAAAATTGCTTGTGAAAACTTGAGTGTGATTTCGCCTATATGATCATTAGTTGCTGGAATACATTGATCTCTAAATGTAACTTTTAACTATTACAGTGAGATAAGCAACACCAACTATTTTAAAAGACATAAAATACAATGTCCAACCAAGTTAGGCTAGAGGACCATCATCACTTGAGAAAATGCTGAAGGGGAGAGTGAGATAAGTTGTTTGGATAAGAAGAGCAGGAAACAGTCTCTGTCGACAGGCCTGGAGGACATTTAACCTGCATGTAACAGTCCAGTGTACACTGTATAAATGCATCCATGCCAGGACTTTACATATCACATATTGGCATCATGTGGGACATCTCTGTCTTCTCTTCAGGGTTCTTATGCTACAGGAGAACAAAGGCTGAGCACAAGGGAAAAAAGTCTTTTAGATCACTGCTGACAAGTCCCTCACACCCAATAAAAGCAGAGATATAGTGAAGTGTAGCAGGACAAATGGCTGCCTGACTTCTACCGCCGGAGCAGACTAAAGCTGGCAAAGTTAAAGCTAAGAAGATGGGGACAACAACTAGTCCCTGAACTCCCTGAGTCCCATTTCATTTTAATGACCCATACCAACCAACGGGAAAGAATTCAGACGAGCTTGTCCCTGTCACAAATGTCTCTGCTTGTCACTGGCAAAAACACACTGCTGTTTTATATTTAGCTCGCCAACCGTTACAGTGACAGAGGTCCAACGACAGGGGGAGTTTCAGTAACATCAGAAACTGAACATCTCAGTGAAGAAACCTGAAAACCAAAGATGTGAAACCCACATGGCTGCACGGGGTTAAGAGTTTTCAGTCTTTATGGCATGCTTACCAATGCCTGGTGATCAGGATTGATGAAGACTTACAAGTCTCAGGTTTTTTAAAATGAATTCTAGTCCAACTGGTTCAGTTTCCTACAGATTGAAGTCTTTGGATTAATCCAATAAGAGGCAGCCATGTCTGACCGACATCTGCTATTAGAAAACCACATAAAAGCCAGCAGTGAAAGTCCAAACGCGTCACTTCCATATTCAGTGCACATGGAAAAGTGCACTTTTTTTTTCACTGAAGAACCGAAAAAAGGCTTGTTGATCATTTGGATGCAGGAAAAAGACAACAGGGGATCTCGAAGGTTCCATCATGGGAGGTCTGGGCAACGATTTCCACCATTCAGGCCTGTGAAGCCTGCAGGATAACCAGGTCCCATGTCTGCCCTGTCACATGTTCAGGGATCAGAGGAATGGGGGAGCTGGAGTGTGTATGTGAGTGTAAGTAAGACTATGGGTTTGACCAAATGTTGAACCGAGCAGCACATGATGCCTATGTACTGCCAGCCAGCCAACTTCTAAAGTCCAAATGAAGCAGCAATTGACCCTGACACTAATATCATCAAGCTGCACTCCGAATTAAATGGTCACAGTGCAAACATGGCGCCTACTTCAAAGACTACAGGGGCTTACTTCTGAAAAACAAAGGGCACGACACTGTTTAAAAATGAGCACTGGAGAACCAGTGAGACGCCAGAGCTTATGAGGTGGAGCAGAGAGAAAGGGGCAAGATAAACAGGAGCCGTTTTATAGCAGTTGTAACCCTGATTGTCTGCTTTAAGACAAGTTTTAGTACAGTTCTTACTCAAAGACCAGACTCTTTCAATTTCACTCCTTTTAATTTGTCCAAAAAAAAAAAAAATCCATATTTAGCTGTTATACCACCAGAGAAATCTGAAGTTTGAGCCTGTGGAGGAGCAAGGTGTGATGATCATTCTTTAGTTTTATATTTTATATTTATGGGACTATTTTACCACCACACACCGCACATCTGAACATGCATACAGTGGATTACGAGGTGAAAGGGGGTCATACATACATTTTAAACACTAGGCCCAACAATCTTGGTGCTGTTATAACACATTGTTCAGGGCTGTCACACTTTTGCCAGTTTTCCACCATTATATGTAAGAAAATGTAGAACATTTGTAGAAGTAGAATCTCAGCTTTAGACCATCCTAGACAGCTTTAAACCAGAGGTACCAGGGAGGCAAACCAGCTACCCCCTCCCCCATACATACATTTTAATGCCATAAAATGTATGTATGAGCACTTTTGCTGTTATTTGATGAAGAAAACTGAAGAAATTCAGTAAGATATCTGCGCATTCATCAGCTGGTTTCCTAAACTATTTAATTTGTTCAGACTGTTCCAGCTCATGTTTGGTGATAAATTGCATTATAAATCATGGAATTTCTGCAGGTCTAAGTACAGAGTTAATTACTGTGAGCAGAGCCATGAACATGAATAGGGAGTATTAATAAGTCCACGTTTCCCCAGAGAAATTCTAACCTCCTAACAGACCCCAAAATAATAAATCATAATTCTCTAAATTTCAATGCTTTTTGACATTATATTTTTCATGTGAACTTTCAGGTAAATCAGAGGTAAACTGGTAGTGTATCATAGTATTCTCTATAATGTCAAGGATGTATTTCTGATTAAGAAAACTAAACTAATTCATCTAGTAGCTTCAGTTACTTGTCCATTAGAGGGTCACAGGCGGCTCAGACTGATCCACCGAGAGACAGGTGATCTGTTACTGTGTGTTGTTTCTCTGTAATTGTTCAGATTTAGGAAACAGAATCAGTACTGAAGATGTGGCCTCAGTGTCATATGCTTGAGTGCTGAGCAACTGACAAATAACATCCAAGAATTGCACAGTATGATCAATAATTCAGAAGCGTTGACTGTTATCAAACCATTCAATTGGCTTGTTATCAGTTGTAATCAGCCCATAACTGTGGTTCGGTAGGTGGCCTTTTACCAGTCATATGATAGAGGGATGACATCTAGTGACCTTAGTAAGTATGACAGAGAGAGGGGGAGTGAATGGAGGTGAAATATTTTAAAGGCAGAGAAAGTGTGTTGGATGTTTAATGTCAAAACCGAGGACTGTGAATTGGAGCAGAGCAGTTTGTTTCCCATTCTCACACTAAATGTTTTAACCCAAATCAAAATCTTTTCCTGAACCCAGCCCTGATGTTTTTATGCCTAAGCCTAAGAAATATATATTTTTTTAACTTTGACAGCATAGTGCACTATAGCAACCTCCTGACCTCACTAAGAGATAGAGGGTTTCCTACTGAGTCATAATTAATAATTATAGGCTGATAAGAACTGATAATGGACCAGTGAAGGATTGGGTGCAGCAGTAATTCACTTTCTGGGATGAAGTACCCTCTACATATTCAATCATTTGGAAAAAAATCTGATGCATAAAATTTAAGTTCACAACACCCATTTTCACCAACACTTCACAGTAGCAAACAAAACATTGTGATTAGTCGTGACATGAGAAATCACAATGTGGATATTTAGAGATGATTGGAAATGGACATGGCCACCAAATTAATATTCTAGTAAGTCATTCTATGTGGAAAACTATTTCTACTAGTCAAAGTTGAATTGCCTGTGACCTTCAGCAGATCCATGAGTTTGGACGGTTTGGGAAATTGCAAAAGTGTGTGTTTAGCTGCTGATGGAAATATAGAGGACGTTGACATACTATGAGTTAGCTCTTAGTCCTGCATTCTTTGTGGATTACTTAAAGGTGGATACTCAGACTCAATGTTGTGCATGTAAGCAGAGCTGGTTTGTACCAACCATGAACATCAAGGATTTAACTACCACCCTCTCTTATTAATGTGTAGGAGATTTAACGGCGCTAAATAAATAGGAAATGATTTTATGTGTCAGTAAACTATGAAAATCTTTTATTTAAGGAATTATTCATTAATCAGTGAAGTATGATATGATTATGTCTATCAAGTTAACAAAGGTTTTAATGTCTGCCACTTGAGGCATAGATGCCTACAGACGTCCTCACACTGCAGGAAAAAACACCCAGCCAACTTCCAAATGTGTCAAACCACCGTTTGGGACTTTTGCAGAAACCCAAACCACTGCTTCTCCAATAATTGGCCACAGAGGATTAAGAACGGATTCTAATGTGACCACAGAGCTTAATCCCTTTATATAATGAAGATGGGACATATTCAAAACAACAATACAGCACATCCCATGGAGCTTAGTGTCACACGCATATAAAATTAAAACCATCTCCTTAAGGCGGTACATTTTAAGTAGCAGCCTTTCCTAGTTGAACCGAATCACCTCGGACTATAAATTTTCGGATTTATAGAGCTGCACTAAAACAGTTCGGAAAGTTAAACTCAAACATTCCAGCACAACAACAATGAAACATCTAGGACCTTAGAGTTAGAACCCAGAATAATGTGTAGTAAGAATCCAGCTCCAGCTTGGAGTAATGTCAGAATTTTGAGTGTGTAAAAATATCCATTTTATAGTTCACTCAAATTATCCCACAGGGCAACACTAAAAGTAGGACATGGCATATGTACTGTCTGTGATACAGTTGAAGTTGAAGCGGGTAAGTGAGGATATTTGGCCAAACATGTTACTGAGTTTTCATTTGTTGAACAGTTTAACACAGTCCATTGAGTTGAATTTCAAATATTCCCAACAAAGCAGGTATTTCTGCATCTTTGTCCCTGTCAAACTGTAACAGACTAGGACTAGTTAGCTCTGATACAGGAACAATCACTGTCTGCTAAAAACGCATCAATAATAAACTTATATCATACGTGTTCCCGTAAAGTTCTTATGATTTTATGGTTGATGGTTATCTTTTATAAGATTCTCATTTTAAAGCTCGTGGTGCTAACATTAGCTTCATTAGCTGTTGAGCTAACTGATTAACGTTGCTAGGAACATTTGTCATTTCAGCCAAAAAAGTGAATAGTTGCACAGATATAAAAGAAAAGACTGATTTGAGGTAGCAGTTAGCTTACAAGCATTTTGTTCATTTATTTATGGCTGCCAGGGCACAATAGAAGCATTGATCTACTGTAATATAATGTTATTTCCTGTGCGTTTGGTCTCTGAAGAAAATATAGCTGCTTTGTGATCTACTATGCTCCAAAAGCTGAGGGAAACTGTGGTGCTGGGCGATTATCGTTTGTGGGTTTAAAACATTTCACATGACCCAGTTGTTCTACTAAAACTTCGAACTACTGTAGCTTTAACTGACGCACAAAAACTCCCTTAAATCAAAGTGTCAAATGTCTGGAACAACTATTTAATGTGGACTTTAGAAAAGCTAATATGTATGTGCTGAAACGTGTGCAATGTGCTGGAGGTTAACAATGAAGAACAGGGACAGTGAGGACAGAAATCTCCACCTTTTCTGTGACGTACTGCGACCACTTAGGCCTCAACATTGGCCAAGACGAGAGAAATAACCAATCAGTGGTAAGTGTGAAGAATGAGGAAGGGGGGACGGGAAAAACTGTATCCACCTCCTCCACCATATCGACTGTGGAAGAAGCAAGGAGGCCTGGAGCAGGCGGAGGAAGAAATGTGGCGGTGTGCATTGGCCAGATCCCACTTCCCCACCTCCTGCCAATTACACAAGAAAATGTTTTGCCAGGGAGAGAAAAGGCCAGACTCCCACCACTGTAAATCTGACACCACCCCCCCAACACCCCAACCTCCTTCAGCCACGACTCCAACAGCAACTGCAGTTCTAATGAATGAAATCAAAAAATGGAAATTGTTCCACTGCACCACGTTAAAGATGAACCACAGAGTGTAATACAAAAGAGTGAGAGTAACATTATTTCATTAGCAATAAACTATGCACTAAACTTCAGATCATGAAAGACATTTGAAAGACTTATTTATTATAAAAGATTATTTTTATAAAAGATTTATTTTACATTTGAATAGAACATTTCATTTGCAGTAGTTTGATCTTTTATTTAGTTATACAATTAATTTGGTTCTTCTATCATATATAATCACCCTGTTTTTCATTTTTCATGTAACAGTAACAGTGGGTTTTGCAGTGATTATTTAGGATCATTTTCTCAGTTAAATTTTAAATTGAAAAAAAAAAAATCTTAATTCAGGGCTTTTAGTTTTGTTCTCATTTAACACAAGTGTATTATTTACAATTATATACATGGAGTAGATTTAATATAACCTTATTTGTAGTTATGGATTCAATGGGGGCGTTAATCCTGCTGCTGCCTGAACACAGTTTTTGCTGTTGTATTCCCATGAGAATATAGAGCATTGTCTGAAGCCAGTGGTTGATAAAGTACTCAGATCATTTACTTAAACGTAGCAATAAAGTAAAAATACTAAATAATGTGTAGTGTTGCAATTAAAATGGCAATGATCATGGATTATGAATTCGAAAAAATGTGAATTCCTTTACATATCATTGGATAGTTTTTCAGTTTCCTTCTGAGGAGAAAGAAACTAATTTCATATGTAACTAATATGTGAGTTATCACATAAATGTAGTGACGTAAAAGTATAATATTTCCCTTTATAGTAAAGTTAGTAAAGTCAAAGTGTGAAGTAGCATAACATTCAAGTAAAGTAGAAATATTTTCAAACTTGTACCTAAAGTAAAGCTTTTACTTGTCATCACTATCTGAAACAATATGAAAATGCACATGTGGAGCCTTAAACGAGGCACTAAACTGTACCAGCCATCACCGAACTGAAGTCATTTTTCCTAGTCCGACACTTGTGTCGGACTAACTGCAGCTGAAGCCGCCTCCTGCTCCGACCACGTGATAGTGGGAGTGTGTGGAGGTTCGATTCCCTTTGCTGAACCTCTGCTCAATTCTACTGCTATAAAGAAAAAGATCTAACTTTTTGATTGTAGCTGATATTTGCAGAAGTGCCGCATGAGGCTCTGGCACAGTAAGGACTGACGTTCCCCAAGAGGAGAAGAGACTGGAGGAGCACAGAGGTCAGGCCAAACTTAGACCACAGAACAAGGTAAGAACAAAGATATGAATTAGAAGCTTTTTTTAATGGGCCGCAGCCAAATTTAAATTGTTCCTTCTACTATGAAGTCTGGTGCATTTCACTCAGCCTTATATGCTTCAAGATGCACAATAAAACATTTAGTAATATGGCTATGAATATATATATATTTGAAGTTCGTTTCCCCGAATGTATTATGAGCACAGTCTCTCAGGAGTTCAGCCTTTGGTCTAATTGAGTTCCAGCTAAATGAACTGAGGAACTGTCTCATTGAAGGCATTTGCTAAAATGAATGCAGCACTATGTTAGTAAGGATGGTTTCTGTGGTGAGGAGAGAAATTAGTGGATTGAACACTTCTCAGCTTTCACTCAACAAGCAAATCAAAGGTTTAAGGAGATAAATATGAAATAATGAAAGAAAATGATCAAACAATTTAGGTTGGGGTGTTTGGAATTAAGCGGGGCAGGGTGACAGCGTGCGTGTAGTTTATCGTTTGAGGTCGGAGAATAATAAAGCAGCCAGCAGCAGCTCAGTCTCCACTTTTCAGCAGTTAGAGAAAGGAGTAGTTGAGCGTCTGTCAGCGGCCGGCTGCTTGGAAAGGCAGCGGAGCAGAACTGCAAACACACACACACACGCGCGCGCGCGCACGTCAGAATGACATACGGTGGCGGTTTACTCGCTCATGTCACCAGATATATGTCACACTGGCACCTGATTTATAGATGCGCTGTGACTTAGGCTTCATTTCCAAACCACAAGCGCATATTTCAACTACAAATACAGCTCGCCCGTCATCCGCCACCGAGAGGCTGCGCGTGTGATGATGAGGAAAATGATGATGGTGAATATGATGGCTGGTGGTGGGCTGTGACACACAAACACACACACACACACACACACACGTGCCACAGAATAAGTGGCGCTGTAAGGATTTTCTTGAATCAGGTGATGAAGTAGCAGGAAAGATCAGTGAGGAATCACCTGGAGGTACATGGAAGTCTGCGTAAACGTTTTCCATTTTTAAACAAACCAGTTACGTTTCTTCAGTTCGGACTGTATATTTTTTAGGTTGCTTTATTATTGTGTGTAGATTTTTGTATTTATGAAATCAAGCCCTTGAGGGGCCCCGCTTTTAACCTGCGGTTACTGAAGTCCCTGGAAATAGCTTACTGTACATATTTGAATAAATAATTCAGAATTGTTAATATGCCGCTGGCACGTAGTTTATTGTTGAAAACATAATGAAGTGTGACCTAAACAGCCAAGGATGCACTGTGAGGGATGAAAACCTGTGGTAAGAAAAGCCTTCAGTAACAACTCGGTGCTTAGTTGGCCTCCATCTTCACTGGGCCCATGTTGTACTTTTCAAAGGAGCAACAGGTAATTTTTCAAAAATACTTTTTATTGTTTGTTTTGATTATTTACCGCATTTTTATACAGCTGATGTACACTGTATTTCTGTAGATGGAAAAGGCCAATACGTGCGGTTACGTGTCATTTGGATGATTTTTATTATGATTCGATTGTACTGAAATGTAAAGTGTTAGAAATAATCCAGGATGTTTTATATTTTACAATACATATTTGGAAAAGCGTATTACTGAAGGACCTAATGCAAATAATTGCTGGGTTATCTTCTTTACCCATTAGCCTGTTATTTTATGCTTTTATTGTGGCAACAGGGGATTGATGCTGCAGTCACGTCTATAACTGTGCAGTGACGCCTGTAAGGACCCTGCTGACCTTAAGTCACGATATGAGCGTCTTCATTTTACAGTTAAACCCTCACTGTCCAAACGCACGGTGATGGGACAAGTCCAAAACAAACAATGGGCTGCAAAACTCCATGTTGGGTTATTGGACACATATTAGGCCTGGGTGCAGATGGCGGTGGTGGTGAGTGTGTGTCCAGTGTCTGGAAGTTACCGAGGCCCAAAGGAGGCACCGTGCGTCTCCCCCGTCGCAGCTTCACGGCCACGCCGGGGAGAGGAGCAGGGGGGACAGACTTTCGTCCTGCTGTTTTCACACATCAAGGGGGACGATGTGTGTCTGTGTGGGGAGGGAGCTGGGTGTTGTGCCTTGTGATTCCAAGAACCCCCCCCTCCACCCACCCAGATGGGATAGAACCTCGCACAGGCGCAGAATGCAGCTCGGTGCTCGGAGAAGCTGAAATGCTCTACGGCAGCCAGTGGCTCACACCGACACTTCCCTGAGGACATCCGCCGTTGCAGCCTCCAGAGTCCCGCTTGAGGTCATCCGTTTTTTTAAAACCACGTGTAGGCGCTGCAGGAAGGGAAACACCCTGCTGTTTACAGGCTGCACAGAGCTGCGCGGCGAAGGGATGGATTTAAGCAGATGATAGCTGCCTGCACGAGGTACAGTAGAGACAGACGTCTGCGCTGCTGATTAGCTGACTGTAAATTGATTATCTGCTGATTATCTGCTTGCTTGTAAATAGCGCTGTTTGTTTCAGGCGGGTGCATTAAGGAGACATTGTCAGAGGATAGGAAGACTTTCAAATCCAGTGCCATGCTCTGAGGGGAAATCAGCTGAGATAATTAGACTAGTGAACTTCCGCTGCACGACAGTTCGACATGTAGGATTTTAATGGGACAGTGATGAGCAGAAAGACTGTGGAAGGAGAAACGCAGCAACCGAGAGGCTAAAACCGCCCATCAAATTAGAAATTAAAATTATAGCCTACTGTCTTTATTTATGTTATGTGCGTTGTTTTCTGCCTAGATATGTCTTTAGGTTTTTATCTCTAAATTTATTTATGATAATAATACATTTATGATAACTCATGTATTTATTACCGTGACGTTATAACCAAATAACGGTCTAATTTACAAATGTAGGCTTTATTTTTTCTTATTATGAGATTTAAAAAAAGCACTGGCCTTCTTATAACTACACTCATAATAACTGCCTAATATTAATAATAACACTGACATCAATATAATAATAATAATAATAATAATAATAATAATAATAATAGTAACCTTTACATTTTATTGCGCAACACTGGCCTATACAGTTATTAGCAGAAGTCTGTTTTAATGTAGGCAATGTTTAAAGGGTTTTTAAGGGTGTGAGCATTTTGTCATTTCAAATTTTCTTTTACGTTCACTGAGAGTTGGTTGAGAGTTTTTCATGGTTCCATTATTAATTACTCTAAAGTGGCGGTGGAGCAGACGGATTTCTACGATGAAGCAGCCGTTGATTAGCACTGAATTCACTGTGGGACTTTCTTTAAACCTTCCCGTGAAAGTTACTGTCACGCGGAGAATTTTGTTTAAATTCAGTGCCAAGATTTCACTTTAATCTGTCGGTTATATTCAATCATTTTACTGTAATTTTACAAAAGCTCTATTTATAGGCTTTAGTCAGTCTGTAGTTAGCTGCAATTAAAAGCTGAACTTTGCATTTGATTTGAAATGCTGGCAGATATTTAACGTTCTTTATTTACTCATTTGTTCTCTAAAATTATATGTTTTTTGGATTTAAAATTCTTTACTGCTGGATGCTCAGGATTTCTTGCATAAGAGCAGCAGACACAAAATGGAGGTAATGAGGTATGAGGCATATTACTGAGCTGTCTCAGTAATATGCCTCATACGTCAGACAACACGCACACAACTCGTGTATATATATTTCTTTAGCTCTTTAAGGTTGTTTCCATGAACTTCTTTGACTATCTGCACATGCTAGTCTGCGCATCTCTTGAGAGGATTTGAATACTGTGGTCAGGTCATTAGATCATTCTGATCGAGGCCTGACCATGTGACCTTTGGTACTAGCAGCTGAGCTTTACACTACACTTGAAGCCAAATATGCACCAGGCAGAGTTGTGCTTTCTTCACAATTTGCTAAAATTAATGTTCTGTTTTGTTACAGATTTTCCTGGTGCAGTGTTTTTGCATAAGAACACCGATGTCATGTTTTGTCTGTTCTGCTGTAATATTTTATGAGCAGATTCATTCAAAGCAATCATTTCTTATGGAACCAATATAAGGCACAAACCCGACTCTCTTGATTATTTGGCACATTTAAATAAAATCAGTATGCACTTAAATCACATTGATGCCAGGAATTTGTTTTTATTTTTATGTGGTGTCGACAGGTATCAATACCCTGAATGACTTCGAACTAAAGGTCCACAGTGACAGAGCAGGGTTCTGGCTCACATTGCTCATTTAAACAGGACCGGTTTTATCTTTATTAGCTTTCACAAACGTCTCCTTCAGTTTACACTGGATGCCGCCTCTCCACTTTCATTGCTAAGAGAGTGGGCGCTCTGTGTTTACAGTCCCACATCGGCAGTGTGCAATCTTGAGGAATGAGCCACGCTGGAGTTTCAGTGGCAGACAGAAGAAAGCAACAGGTTTTACACTGACTTGATTTGGGTATTATTTTCATTACTACTTTATTATTATTATTTTTGGCTTATTTCCTATAGCAAGATGAGTAGTTACGACAGGTCAGAAGGCTATAAAGTTTTAGGGGAGTAATGAGAATTACAGAAGCTGAAATAATTTATTGTACTATATGGAATTCAGCAGTTTGAAGTGAAGACTTTTAAGTTCATATAACAAATTTCATTTGTTATAAATGTTTTTAAAATAGAAATTGAGTTAGTCTGTCACCAATGGTGCCCGTGTTAAGCAGAAAACAGTGTCTGTAGTGTGGAATAGTGACACATTCAAGGGTGTGAGGCCCAGAGCAGACGGATAAGACACAGATGCGGGTTATGAAAAAGTGGGAAAGTAAATCTGCAGTGGTTCTGTAGGTGTGAGAGACTACAGCACATCGCCAACATAATGGGGACGAAAAAGATGTCCTCCATTTACCTTCTCCCTAAACTGATCTTACATGATCTTTCTTGTCTTTTATTTTGTACTTTCATCTTATTGTCAACTGCTTTTGATCGTTGCCTACTACGATAAGCAAAAATCTATTTTTAATTTGATGTTTAGCTTTTTCATCTAGATCAACAGAATTATACTAGAACATAGCAGTCGTTTTCAGACGAAGGCAAGAAAGGGGAATCGGGGGGATTTTGTCTTTACATTCACATATGTTGTGTACCTATAAAAATAATGGGCAGTATGTTGACATTATTATAAAATGAGTGCTGTAAATAAGATATTACTAAGGGTACATTTTAGAGGCATTTTAGTAAAGTGTAGTTCAAATTGTTTTGCAGAGTCCGAGAGTAAAATAGGACGGAAAAGATTATGGCATGATGTCAGATATGATGTCAGATAAAGTTCTAGCTTCTCTCATATCATAATTAAACATTCTTATAATTTTTTACATTTTTAAAACAATGCTTCTTAGGCAAGTGTGACTTTTGTACAGCCATTAGTATTATAATTAATAATTTGTTTATGATCTCAGTTAAAATTCAGGAATGTAGACTTTGTGTGCACAGCTTTGGTCCCTTTTCTTCAAAGGTCTAGTTCCTTTAGTATTCTTGTAATCTATACTACGTTGGTATAAAATAAACTGCACAACTTCTCCACACGTAAAATGAATAGATTTTGAATTAAATGCTCCGGATCTTGTGAAATTTGCCCTTTATTTGCACCCAATGTTCAATTGAAAGGCTATTGCCATAACAGTGTGTTTAGGCTGCACCTTTTCGGTGCATTGAAGCAGTGAAGTAACCAGTATTACCTTTCTATTGTATGGGGTCAATAACACGTATTATTTGAGGTTCTGAATAATATCTGAAAAGTGTCAAATGACAAGTCTATAGTACGCCGGACATTCACAGCCGGTCCCTGATAACAGCTGAGTATTTTCCTAAATCCGGCAGAGATGCTGCAGGAGAAGGCTTCAGCTGTGACGGATGAATGCATGAGCCGAGTCCAGACCAGCGTGGAGACGGATCTCCTTCCAGACCAGTCGCAGCAGGGCCTATCTTCTGCAAGTGCCATTCCCAGCTGCAGTGAGCCTGAGCAGGTACCCACAAGGACAACTAATGCCAGTGGCTGATGATTACGACTGCAGACTGTGAAATTATTGATTATCAATAAATGAAAAAACTGTAGATTCAGCTTTTTAAATTTTACGTCACTCATATTTTTACTTGTTAGCAATTTTCATTGGAGAAATACATGGTATTGATACATTTTTTAAAATGTTCATTTTATCACTAAAATGCAGCAAAAAGCTGGAGTGAGTTTTTAGTTTGACAATAACTAATTTAATTAATACGTCTCTAATGTGCTTTATAGGCAAATTCTTGAAACAACGGGTAGAGTGTTTTTTTTGTAAGAGTGATTGTATGTCTTTTTTTAGAGCATTGAGAATATCAAGGTCATCCTTCATGAGAGGGAATTGTGGAAGAAGTTCCATGAAGTTGGCACAGAGATGATCATTACAAAAGCAGGAAGGTCAGTGAAGCAGCGGCCACAACATCTGTTGATACAGCGCGGATGGAAAAATCATTAGTTATTTGTAGCTTAAACAGTTTTCTTACATTTTATCCACTGTCAAAAAAAAAAAAGTGGCGCAATTTTCGCACTTTCGCACAAAAATATAAAGCAAATGAGATCTGTGTGCATCAGATCTCATTTCCATCTCCATTCCACTTTAAGAAAAGCCCTTAATTATCAGTGGTGGAAGTATAGTTAGATCTTCCACATTAGCAAAAGTAGCAACACCACACTGCAAAAGACCCATATTCAAAACTTTACCCATACTGCATATTTTATTTTATTGGATGTCTTATGGTAATGAATTACAGTGCAAGGATTACCACAGTGGAGTACTTCAATGGGCTACATTTGGGTAGTTTCATCTATAAAAAATGCAACAGTCACGGAGTAAAACTACAATAATCTCCGCAGAAATGTGATGTGGAACAAACTCATACAGTTAGGTAGCAAAACATTGAAATGTTTACATAAAGAACAAATACCTCCAAAATACATCATCGATATAATTCTTGTAGATGTTACATCATTTATCATCTTTCAGGAAGAGACAGAAAGTTCCTGCAGTAGTGACTTCATAATTGAAAACACAAATGACTGCATGGCTTGTTGGATTTAATGTGACCTGAGGATTAGATAGTGAGGCCTTTGGACATTAGCCAGAGAGAGAGTACACTCTCAAGTCGCCCTCTGCCTCTCATTCCTCATGAAGTGTCTTTTTTTTTTCCTAGTAAAAAAATGTAAAAGGTCACCATATTTTTTCTTCAATGCTGCATATCTGTAAGAGATGGGCTTTCCCTTGTCCAGCTGATAAAGTGGGCTCTGAATTCCTAAAGCCCTTTGAAGGGCTGTGAGGTTTAGTCATGCAGCTGTGCTGGGAACCTGTGTGGGTGCACTACAGTCTGCAGCAGACACACTTAAGGTCACAAAGAAACTGGCTTTGTCTCTCAGAAGTAACAGCTCTGTTTGATTTAATGATAACAATGTGGTAAAATAGAGCACTGCTTTACACTTTCTATCATCAAGGGCCTGGTGGCTCAGTGGTAGAACATTGAGGCCGTGCGTTTGATCCCACCCCGCCAGGTGTGGCCCTACTTAGCCACCAAGGTTCCCGACCCCAGATGAAAGGGGAAAGTTGTGGCAGGAAGGGCATCCGGTGTAAAAACTCATGCCGACTCAACGTGCGGAACATGCTGTGGGAACAAGCGAAAAGCTGTTGAACACATTCTATTATCAAAATGCAGTCATAGGATGTTGCAAATTTCCATCCAAAGCCCCAAAAAAATCAAACTTATGCCAAACATTATCATGTTTTAGAAAGTGCATGCACACAGCTTCCTTGCAGTCTCGTAATTTCTGAGTTATTACAATGCACCATAGTGGTGGACCAACCAAGAGCCAAACTCTTGCTTGCCTGATAAAGCAGATGAATCATATGTGGTTGCGATTGTAGACTATGGGGGGCCCCAGGCGAAGAAGTCTATAGAGGGGCCCCAAACCAACACCTTCTCCTTTTTTTCTCTTGTTAAGGTAGTTAGCTGTGTAAAGAGTTGCTTATATAGCGCTTTTATCCAAAGTGCTTTACAATGTTGATTCCCATTCAACCATTCACACACACACTCACACACCGATGGCGGTGGCTGCCATGCAAGGTGCTCACCTGACCCACCGGGAGCAACTTGGGGGTTCAGTGTCTTGCCCAAGGACACTTCAACATGTAGCCGGGAGCAGGGATCGAACCACTGACCCTGTGGTCAAAGAGTAGGAGCTTTTGGAGGCAGCAGTGGTGGCTACATAGTGCGTTTATGAGAGGTTTCATAGGTTTTAACAATGTCACTGCAACATTTGTCAATACAAGTGGCCACAATAGGTAAAAATAGCTTTTACCCATTTTATATTTTTGGGGGGGCATATGCCTTGTGTGTCTCTCCTGATAATACACCTCTATTATATGATATGTGCCAAGACATTTGACTAAGTCTTTTCTTTTTAATGAGTAATATTTGAACAAACTGGTTTCCTGGAAAAGAGGTGTTGGGTGGGTGGATTTCTAATTAGCTACAACAGCACGATGATTTCTTGCAACAACATAGAGACAGATTTACCAATAGCATAAGGGGGTTTATGTCATATCTTGTTGATTTTTATCATTTATTTAATAACCTCTTAAGAGGGTCCCAAAAGTACAAGCTTAGATAACATGAAAGCAGGAGGCCTGTAGAAAAACTCTCCACTTTGATTTTTCTGTACAGTGCATTTCTCTCTACAGCTTCAAGGTGTCACATTCACAATTAATTAAAAGCATATGATACAATAATACACAAAATGAAGAATCAAAAAGATAGAAAGCATGCTGAAAAAATGCTGTTTAGTAATGGGAGTGCGTGAGTATAGGGTTCTGTGTGGAAATGAAAGGTCAAGGGTCAAGAGAAAAGAGTGAAAACAATGTAGAGTGTGGGTCTGCAGGGTGTTGAGTCTGATGGGAGTAGAAAGCCTGTCAGAGCAAGGGGTGAAAAAGACATTTAATAGCGCTGTCAAAATGTTAAGTGTTATGTGTATCATTTTAAACATTAAACGATAAATTGACTGTCAGTTTAAACTGCTGAGAGTCAGGATTAACTTTGTTTTGTAATGTTTTTCAGAAGGGTCTGAAATGGCTCAAATTCAGCTGAAATGTGTTCTGAGAGCCTCAAAAGTATTTGGACAGGAAGATACATTTCAAAACACAACACCAAAATTCCCAATAAACAGATTTCTGTAAAATTGGGATTATTATTATTCTTTATATTAATAATGAATTAGGTGTAGGCAGGTACAGCAAGATTCCAACAATTTGAGAAACAGCTGAAATCTTTGAGAATAATTAAAAAATAGGTTTTTGTAGTTTTACAAGACACAATTTATGCATAAATTTGCACGTGTTTGCCTAATATATAAAACAAATATGTAGCGT
Source organism: Channa argus (assembly GCF_033026475.1). Classification (NCBI taxonomy): domain Eukaryota; kingdom Metazoa; phylum Chordata; class Actinopteri; order Anabantiformes; family Channidae; genus Channa; species Channa argus. Next base: position 1,907,224 of record NC_090202.1, on the reverse strand, counting down.
TATGATCCATGTATGAAACTGAAGTCATACGTAAAAGTTAGCTGTAGCTGTTGCTTATGACTTTTCCAGGTTTTAGCAGTCAGAAATACCAACGGACATAACAAAATATAGGTCTGGGATCTTCTGGTATAACACGCGAGAAGATCAGTGCAGAAGTGACGGTGGATGTGGACCAACCAGGCTGTCACCTAGCGATCCCACATTTTCTCCGACACTCTGAGCTGAAACCAGCCAGGTCCATTCCGGTGCAGCACCTAACTGAACCTAGATGACTTGTTATTGTGAGTGTCATTGTCCAGGCGTTACATTCTCTTTTCAAAGCCCCCAGGGCAGCTCTTCCCTCACTCTCCCTCTTTGTACACAGCCCGTCAAGAGAGCAGTGGCGGGTTGATAAGAGGAATCTGCCGCCCACAATAGACCGAGTCTGCTAGGTTGTAGCGCTTCATCATCCCCCCCAACACTCCTTTTGATCTCACCGTGGTACTGGAGATTCCCAGAGAGGGAAAGGATCACCGGAGGGCCTAAACATGTGGGGTTGTTAAGAGAAACAGCTGTCTGGGCACAGAAACACACACGCCCTGACACTGATATCATACACACACTCTCTGACTTTCATTTCTCATGCTTACGTATGTATATCTTCATGTTGTCTACTTTTGAAAATAAGACAATTGAACAGTATCAATTTTTTGGTATAATCCCAATACCAAAGAAGTTGGGAGGATGTGTAAACATAAGTAAAAACAGATTGCAATGATTTGCAAATCCCATATTATAAAAGTGTCTTCCAAGTGACTAAATGTAAATGTACACAGAACTCAATATGGGACCAGTGTGAAAAAATCACTACCTTTAGTGGTGGCACAAAGCAAATGCCATGATTTGCAAATCTCATCAACCTATATTTTATTCACAATAAAACATAAACAACATTTCAGATGTTTAAACATTTGACCATTTCAAGGAAAATATTAGCTTATTTTCAATTTGATGGCAGCAACACATCTCAAAAAAGTTGAAACAGGGTGATGTTGACCATTGAGTATCCTCCCCTCTTCATTTAACAACTGTCTATAAATGTCTGGGAAGTGAGGAGAGCATCCGCTGGAGTTTGAGGAGAGGAATGATGTCTCATTCTTGTCTGATGCAGGATTCTAGCTGCTCAACAGTCCTGGGATTTTTCGTTTTATGATGCACCAAGTGTTGAAAGGTCTAGATTGCAGGCAGGCCAGTTCAGCACACGGACTCTTCTCCTGCGAAGCCATGCTGTTGTGATGGATGCAGTATGTGGTTTAAGCATTGTCTTGCTCAAATATGCAAGGTCTTCCCTGAAAGAGACATTGTCTGGATATGTACTGTTCAGCATTGATGGAGCCTTCCCAGATGTGTGAGCTGCTCACACCATAGGCACTAATACACCCACATACCATCAGAGATGTTTGAACTGTCTGCTGATAACACGCTGGATGGTCCCTCAGTCCATTTTAAATAAGCTCTGGTCCGGAGAACACGGTGGTGTTTCTGGATCATGTTTACATATGGCTTCTCCTTTGCATGATACAAGGTGTTTTGGAAGTTGTCCTGAGCCCATGCAGTGATGTCAAGTAGCGAATCCTGCCTTTTTCAATGCAGTGCCTAGTGAGGGCTTCCAGTTTTAACAGAGATTCCTCCTGATTCTCTAAATCTTCTGATGATATTACACACTGCAGATGGTGGGATCTTCAAAGTCCTCACAATTTTACATTGAGAAACATTTTTCTGAAATTGTTCCACAATTTCCACAATGGTGTCCTTTGTGGCAAATTCATGAACCTCTGCTCATCTTTACATTCAAGAGGCTCTGCCTCTCTGAAATGCTCCTTTTATAACCAGTTATGTGACTGATCTGTTGCCAATTAACCTAAATAGTTGTTAAATGCTCCTCCATTTGCTTTTGATTTGCAGCAATCAGTCCCTTTTGTTGCCCCTCTCTTAACTTTTTTGAGATGTGTTGCTGCCAACAAATTCCAAATGAGCTAATATTTTCTATGAAATGGTAAAATGTGTCAATTTCAACATCTGATATGTTGTTTATCTTCTATTGTAAATATAATATAGGTTGATGAGATTTGCAAATCATTGCATTTGCTTTGTGCCACCACTAAGTGTGGTAAAGGTTTTTTCAAACTGGTCCCATATTAAGTTCTGTGTACATTTACATTTAGTCACTTAGCAGACGCTTTTATCCAAAGTGACTTACAAGTGAGGTATAAGGCAGCAAAAATCTGAGTCAAGGAGAAAACATCAAAGCAAAGTTCAATCAGAAAAGTGTTCACATTTCATAAGATGCAATTATAAGAATGAGCAGAAAGGACGTTTTTTTTTAGGAATAGGAAGGTGCGGAGGAGTTTCAGCAGTTTTTTGAATATTGGGAGTGAGTTTGATGAGCGTGCAGGGTTTGGTAACTCTTTCCACCATCGTGGGATCATTGGGCTAGAGAGTTTTGCTTGTGGTGCTGGGACCAGAAGACATTGTTCATTGTCAGATTGCAGTGGACGGGAGGGATTGTAGACCTGAATGAGGGAGTTGAAGTAAGCAGGAGCTGTTGAGCTGATCCCCCTGTGGGTGAGAGACAGAGCTTTGAACCTAATGCAGGCAGCTAGAGGAAGCCAGTGTAAAGATCTGAAGAGTGGTGTGACATGAGTCCTTTTAGGCTGGAACCGGTAACCCTATTAACAAATCGATGCAGTAATCAAGACGAGATATGACCAGCACCTGTGCAATGTCTGGGTTGTATATTCCGTGAGGTAGGGTCTGATATTTCTGATGCGTAAAAGGGGGCTTCAGTGATTGGGGATATTTTAAAAATGTTTTATTTTGTATCCACTGTGGTTGTTCCTCATGGGGGGACTCTCCCATGTAAATGAGTATTTCTGACAAATGGACACAGGCCCAGGAGCCCCCTCCCCGCTGTATGTCTTGACTGGTAATATGTCAAGAATGACCATAAGCAGTCAAAGGTTTCCCTAAAAAAACATCTCACACTGTTGATTACCAAAAGAAGATTATCAAATGATTATCAAAATGATCCTAAAAACAACACCAAGATGTCCAGGAAGGCTTTGTTTCATATTCCAGCCATGATAGCAACCTTAGAACACTGGGGCGTAAGTTAGCAAAATCTTATGTGACAAAGAAAGTTATAACCAGGGACCTGTTTACTGAATTACTTGGTTCTACTAAACCAATTTTGAAACAAATCTACAATTATTAAACCTAGTTACTGCAATTTCAGTTGAAATTAAAATGAAGAATACTGCATGTGCAAACTGCCAGCAGTTAAAGTCATTAAACAATTCAATTAAGCGTCTTAAGCGTTATGAAGCGTCTGTGGTTACATAGACCCATACACAGCATAACGCACTGTGTGTTCTGACACCTGTGGATCAAAAGTGAGACTAAAGAAAAGATTCAGGGGTGAGCAGGAGAGAGAGAGAGCAACACTGAATATTGGATCTCTTATGTCCTACTGGGCACCAGGTCCTGCTGTTTTATATCTGACTTTTCTTTGAAACCAGACTCACAATCACATATGGCCAGTTATACAATATAACAAATTGTCTGTCATCTAATTTAAAAGTCATTAGAGGTTTCAACACATAGATGAAATTGACTGTGTTGCTGCTAAAAAGAAATCATAAAAACATTGAACAATGAAATAATAAAAAAAAAAACAAAACAATAAAAACCTCCCATTACATTTAACTATCTTTATCTGTACTTTTACCAAAGTGGCTTTTTAAAATTCTAAATTCCAAATACTGTTTAAATGTGTGAAAAATGATGATCAAACAATGTTGATGCATCTGACCCATTCCATGCTATGTTGCCCTGTCGGTAAATTGAGCTGGTGTTGGTTGCAGATGCAAAACTACGTAAACCTTTCTCAATGTTAATAAGAAAAACACTTGACAATCTGTGGAAAATGCATAAATTTGACAGCACATTTGCTACTAATTTGGTGCTAAGCTAATTTGACATTAACCTTTAAGATGTGACCATTGCATTTTCAATCAGTACAAGTAAATTACACATCTGTATTGTAATTAAAAAAAGTCTCTCAAGCATTTGTTTACCTTCTTCTGGAAGCAGCAACAATAAATAAAGCCGCGGTAATTATACATTAAGATGTATTTCTTCAATTACATTTTGGCTGATTTTAGAATAATTAAACATGTGAAAGACACAATCCAAATCCTGCCCACTATACTCTGCAAATGGCCAGATGTGAAGAGGTGTGAAAGTAGGCGTTGCCCATCTGAGTAATTATATCGAACCAAGATGTACTTTGAGTGTTTGGCCAGAAAGAGTTACTTAAAAAGTGTCTAGCAGCAGAGCACTTAGTTGAAGGACTCTATTTCTTAAACGAATCCAAGGGGCACATGTGCTGACATAGGCCTCCATCTGCTGTGTCTGTATGATGTGAGCCGAGCCAGAGATGAGCAGAGGTCTGTTTTGAATGTTCCTCTAGGATTAACCCATCTTTCAGTGAGGATGATACCAGGACTGATCTCCTCTTCTGATTGGATTTGAAGCCTAAGAGAGAGATTTAAATTACCTGCCCTCAATCCCCGTCCCCTCTCTCTCTCTTACGTGAGGGAGTATTTACAGTAACATGATCGGATGGTGTCGGGCACTAAGAGCCTTTTGAAGATGGACATTTGCACCAATCAAAACAGCAAGTACGAAGACAAGGGTTTTGATGCTATGCCATCCTCCCAGAAAGCATACAAGGCTTCTATAAGTGTGTGCTGCGATGTTTGAACACGTTGCTATAGACACCACCCAAAGATAAACTGCAGGCCTTTTTGAATGCAGCCTCTTGAGCAATGACACGTCAGCTGTCTAAACTGTTGTCCAATCTGGTCTGCCATTAAAAACCACTTAGAGCTTTATAAGGGGGCGCAGAACCCTTTGAAAAGTTTTCTTTGGTCCAGATGAGATGAAATTGTTTTTGGTTTTCCAGACAAGGTCAGGAAAGGAAGCTCCCTTCAAGTGTTTTTATGGCCTTGACTGCAATATTAGCATATTCTGTCTTTTAGCTTCAAGCCATTTAAAAGATGAAAGATTGTGAGTGTGTTCACATTTATAGCTATTACACGTATAAAAAGATTTCAGTCTTTTCCCAAATAAATGTCTGCAGTAAGACCAATTGTTTACAGGACAGAAATGGGAAGATTATGACAGTAAGTAAAGATGAAAAACGCTTTGGCAAATCGCTCCTCTTTCATAATGTGGTTTGTTGGGTTCCATGTGTTGAAGTAGGTTTGATCCCCTTAATGTTTAGGTACAGGTTATTTTGGGTTTTAAATTAAGAGGTCTTCACACCCTACTTGTCTGTTGGTCCCATCATCATGGGACCTTCCGCCTCCCAATCCCTTAAGAACATTAATGAGCTGCAGTTGGTGAGCTAATCGGAGCTTCATCTGCACTATCTGTGACAATATTACACTTACCACACACACACACACAACTGTTTTTAATGGTGCACAGGATCCTTTCCTAAGCAGATAATCTGGGTGAGGTAGCTATCAGTCAGCTATCAGCCAATATCAGGCCATCGGTAAGCATCTGTCGCCCTTGTTGTTGCAGTGTGTCCCGCGTCATGGACACAGAAGCTTGTTGGTGGCTTTACAGTGACCACTCTGACTGAATGTTAGTGAATCCGTGCGAGAAGAGACCAAGGGCTGTAATATCCAATCAGACATATTCTCAGTTATAGGTAGCTGTAACCCATCTGTGCTGAGTGAGAGAGGTGGTTTACAGTTTGTATATTCTAGGTTTTCCATTTCGTCTTCCTCTCACTCAAGCACAGAAAATACAAACTAGCTGGCTGTTGACTTTAGTGTGTTAAGTAATAAGTGCCACTTATTAGCTGAGACAAAGGTGATGAAACAGTTGGCCACTGTTGCATTTAGCTCTTTGATGTGTCTCGGTGAAAAGGAGACTGTTTTTACAAACCTATGGGGAAATAGAAAAGTATGATCGTTTAGATCACATCTCAAAGGTTCCTAAACCCACTGATTTCTGTTTAAGTACTGTCCATAAGGCAAGATGTTAAAGAATTCAGTGAGAATTTCCCTATTAACACTAAATAAGGTGAACTTACTATGTATGATTGTGGTGTGTTCTCTTTAAAAAAAAAAGTTCATGCACAACAAATGCAGGAAACTGTAATGGCTTCCCTATACAATCCTTTAACAGGCGGATGTTTCCTAGCTACAAGGTCAAAGTGACCAGGATGAACCCCAAAACCAAGTACATCCTGCTAATTGACATTGTTCCAGCTGATGACCACCGCTACAAGTTCTGTGATAACAAGTGGTAAGTGAATCTACAGTACTTGAGTCTAATACATAGTGAATGTACTATATATCTGTTCCTGCAGGTATTTCCATCCATCGAGGCATCAATAATTTGAACCGCTTATCCTGTTCTGGGTCTTGGGGGGGCTGGAGACACCCTGAACAATAATGCTTAACCTAATCTATCGCAGGGCCAACACAGAGAGACAACCATTCACACAGGCAACATGCATGTCTTTATACTGAGGGAGGAAACCCATGCAAACTCAACACAGAGGCTGCAGCTTGTAGGCTTAGAAACCACAACACACTGATGGATTTTTATGACCTTTTTTGGTTTTTATTTATTGCCTTTTGAAAAATGAAATGCCACTGGCCTTTAAGAGCAGTTACATACCGAATGCAGTGCAGTGAAAGCCTTTTTTCCCCGTCTCAGTTTTTTTGCACATGTCTCAATGTGACGACAGGATGGTGGCTGGAAAGGCAGAACCAGCAATGCCGGGACGACTCTATGTGCACCCAGATTCCCCTGCCACAGGAGCTCACTGGATGAGGCAATTGGTATCATTTCAAAAACTCAAGCTAACAAACAATCACCTGGACCCTTTTGGGCATGTAAGTACCTGCCGGAAAGCTTTGCTTTTAATTATCCTACCGTCCGTTTAGGTACAGTTTCATTTTGCTCATGTGATTTCCCAAACCTGAGAAGATGACTACTTCTCTCGACAGTTGTACGATGGTGTCAATCAGTACCACACATCATATAGATCAATAACCTGAATAAGTATGAGAATGAATAACCCATCTGGCATAAGCTTCTCTTAATGAATTTATAATAGATTGTTGCTTTTTACATTACAGCTCATTAAAAACAGGGTAATAGTAATGACATAATAGGTGAGGTAATATTTCGGTAATGCATGTGGCCAGGAAACTGCCTGTAAAATGCAGGAAAACTGTTCACCAAATGAAATGACTGACTGATGAACACTCTCTGTTGGAAAAAAAATATGAATAAGATGAGTTTAGAATGATAACTGAAGTTGAGATGAGAAAAGTTTCTGTAAGAAAGTGAAGGAGTGCATAGGAGAGAGAGAGAAGAGTGCGACTTTGGCAGTGCTCCCCAGGAGGATTCTGGGATAGCTTGTCTGAAGCCATCCCATCAGTGGGCAGGCTCATTAGGTTCATAACCTCTCAGATCAGTGGCAAGGCTGGCTGTCAGGTTGAGTTGAGTGCCTGGCCAGTGATAAGAGCGAGTAATGAGGACTGAGCAACTTAGAGCCCAGGCTGAGCCCAGATGATGCCCAGAACAGGAAGTGGAGAAGAGTAGTATTTCATGCACTGGTATGAAGGAACTCTCATTCTATTCAAATATGCAAGTAACAGAAGATGATTAGAAGATAAATTGGTGCACGTTACCAATTTAACAATTGTTCTTTCTTTTCTTCTTCTCTGCTACTAAAAAATGCAGACTGCTTTAGTTTAGTTATATAAATATGAATACGTAACTTCTATAGTACCATATAACCACTTCACCACCAGGTTAGGTTTAGGCATAAAAACGTTATAGATAGGTTTTTAAAAAATGAGTTTAAAGAGGGATTTGGGTGAATATAACATTTACTCTCCATTCAGCAATGTCTCCCACCTCAAAGTCCACTGATTTGAGTCCCTGTCCTCATCTTGAGGCAGACAGTCACTCCGACCTCTGTAGCAGTTACTCCAAGTAGCAGAAGCTTTGCCTACACAACCATAAAAATGACCCATTGACTGCTTTGAAAACAGACTAATTGGTCACTACTCACAATTCATCATGTCCAGGGCCAATGTTCAGTAACACTGCAGGATGTACTATGAGGCGATAACAGACTAATGCACGACTGGGATTTGCATCCCACGAAACATTAAATAGACACTGCTGGAAAATAATTTACATCACAGAAGCATTTTTTCTTGCAATAGAGCAATTTACAGCAGAAAGAATATTCAAAATTGATACTGGACGTAATCAATTGATGTTGCATTGCCTAACAACAGCATTGGCTCATAATGTTCTTGGGTAATAAAATAATATTTATTGTCCTTCCATAGCTTACTGAGTCTTAGTGTATCAAGAAAGTTTAAAACAAATTCTGTCAGGACGTATGTCTTACGTCAGGACGATCCCAGGCACCCAAGAATCTTCAGTGACACCCTTACACAGCAGCCAGGCAGCAAAGTAGACAAAGGTCAACACAAAGTCTCCAGTGAAGCAGCCAATAACGTATCTCTGTCTCCAGCCTCCCTCAGCAACAGGAGCCTATGAGCATGGCTGTTTGGTGTTGAACCTGAACCGAGCTCCCTGTGTCCTCTTCAACCTGTGCCTCTCTTTGAGAGCCCCCTGAAGGCAAAGGCTCCTCATGAGAGTGTGTGGCCAATGAGGAGGTGAGCCGAGGCACAGAGATTGATCCTTATCATCCTTGACAGAGCTGGACTGGTGATGACCCTGCCCCACTGTGGCTAACGCTTCACTGGGCACAGCACTGGGCTGCTGTAAACAGATTGATGCTAGTGAGCTAACCTGCAGCCAAGCAAACAGCCTAAACACTGAGTGGGCTCCACACATGCTACCAGCTGTAAGGATACACAACACTCACATTCCATATCAGGAGCAATGGTGATGAAAACTGCAGAGAAAGCGTTGACTGAACTGATACAAAGGTTATGACAGCTTTCCTTGAGATGCCATTAGAAATTGTGTTATAGTTAGGTTTTCATTCCCTGGGCTCAGTCCTGCTTTCTTTTTTAAAGCTTATGTCGTAGACTATAGCTTCAACGTTGTAAGGCAGCATTGTGGAGTGAAAATGTACTGATCATTATAGACAGTGTGTGGATGATATTCACAATATTGAGGGAGTCAAATCCTTTTGAGTCCAATAACTGATGACAATGACTCTAATTTTTGGATAGTTATATCACAATTTGTTGTTGATTTCCACACCGATGGTGTTATCTTGCTTTGTTTAGATTTAATTGTTTAATTTTAATATTTCCAAACCTACAGTTTAGTCTTGGAATTTGGAATTCACCATTCGGCATATGGGTGTAAAAAGAGTGAGCAAGGAAGAGTGACAAAGACCTACTGCTTAGCTTTCCACTGCGAGTATTCAGCTGATAAGAACTGAAAATACAGAAAAATGTAATTGTTGGGTTAAAATCGACTAATGCAATCATACACTGAGTTTTTGAATTGAGTTTTGAATCTGTCTGCCAACTGTTGAAACACATAGATAGACAGAGAGGGGACTTTCTGATGGTTCCTCCACTGTAGAGGGGACTTTTATCATTCTTTTCTGTCCCTGTGGGCAGCAGGAGCAGGGGACGGTTGGCCGTCCAACTATGGCTTAACGTGAGTAATGAGACACATTTTTCTAACGACATCCTCCTACTTACAGCACAACGTAAGGGCCTGACCTCCACTTGTGGCTTAGGCCATTTAGCTGTGTGTGCATGAGCCTGTAGACAGCAGACAAGTATCCCACATCTGTAAAATCACACTGGCCTAACATGGCTTTGAACTACAATACTACAGCTTCAGTCCATTGTGTCCCACCAGTTTTATCCTTGTCAGTAATGTATCACCTAGTGTCTCTGTAAAATATTGTAACCTGGTCCTCGTGTTGTAATATCTAATTAAATGTTCAAATGTGAATAACAGACAAAATGATGACATTACACATCTTTATCAATTTCAAATGTTTGATTATTGCAGTCACACATAGAGAAAGGTGTGCTGGGCTCCCAGAATAAGGTCAACTGGAAAAAACAATCCAACACTTGCTTCTCTACACCTTCAATAGACCATCATAGCACTGGAAATACAGCTGCAACAAATAAAAGGCATTATGTGCATATTTTGTTGGCCTTACTTCTAAAGCATTAATAATAATGTGGTCTATTGTTATTGCTTGCTCATTAGCCGGCCACAGGCAGCGGGTGAGCTTAACTTACATCCATCAAATATGTGTCCATGAATTTTACTAGCAGCAGCTGTGTTTTCCATTAAGTGACATGTATGCGAAGAATCTTTAGGTTAAGTGCTATGTGGTGCAGGAAGGTGGAGCGGTTGTCCACCAATCTCACAGTTGTTGGTTCGATCCCCGGCTCCTCCGGTCACATGTCGAAGTGTCCTTGAGCAAGACACTGAATCCCAACTTAGTTGCTCCCGGTGAGTGTGTGAATGGGTGAATAAGAAGCAGTGTAAAGTGTTTCAATGCCAATAGGTAGAAAAGTGCTATAAGTACAGACCATGTTATAGCTGCACTTATACACATACGCTTTATTTTCAGGACTGCTTTGCCATCTCTATTGTAAACCAGGAGATCTATTGATATTAAATATATTTAAGAATAATTTTAATTCGAAATACACAAAAAAGGCTAAAGCAACGACCTGCGACATCATGAGCTGCTGGTGATTATTATTTGCTTGTTGAACACGTTTTCTTGCCATTTCTATCTGCTGAGAATTAAATGCTATGCCTCTGTCATTTTTCAGTAACTTTACTCTACATGACGGACTGCTTTCGATTTATGACTCAGGTCTCAAACTCATATCCGTCTCAATGTTTACTTGATCAGTAGCTGCTCTATCTCACTGTAGAATAAAAACACTGCTTATGCCTCTGAATGAAACAAGTGCTGATTTGATAACTTGGAATACGCAATATGTCAATCACAATAGTTGTCTGAGGACTTTGTTGCTCCATAAAAATGAAAATGAAATGTTCCCTTCTCTTCTACTAGATCATCCTGAATTCTATGCACAAGTACCAGCCCAGGTTACACATAGTCAAAGCTGATGAAAACAACGCGTTCGGATCCAAGAACACTGCCTACTGCACTCATGTCTTCCATGAGACGGCCTTCATTTCCGTAACCTCGTATCAAAACCACAAGGTACAGCAACCCAACAGTGCAGATCAAGTTAGGATAAAGGAAAAAAATGGGTTCCTTACTTTTATAAATATACTGTAAGTCTGCTTTTGTACCATTTTCTGCTGTCACACATACTGTACACATGTTAAACATTGGATGGTATTTAATGATAACTTTACTAACTTCCTCATTCAGACATTAAAACAACACAATATCCCTCTGCTCCTATTTAGTTTTTGTCAGTCTGCGCTGTAGATCTATTGTTGCACTAAGATGATTAAAGACACATCGGCCAGACAAACTGCTCCACTGGGTGACATGTTTCTCTATTCCAAAATGTGTTGAAAAAATTCATTGACAAACGCTGCCCCAGAGTTCCCATAACTTAAGCCAGTTCAGCACAAATGTGCAAACTCTCTCTCTGTGGAATTTGGAAAAAAGAACCAGTTCACCCAGTGGTGTGGGGGTTTTCCTGTGACTCTAAAAAGTCAGCTAATCCGGGTTGCACTTTCATGGACACCACTGCTGCTGCTGCACGTAACCTGTCCTCTGAATCCGTGACCCCGTTTCTTTCATTTTGTTACATATGGGTTTAATAAGAATAAGAGCTTTAATAGGATTTTTCCCCCCCTAGATAACTCAGCTAAAGATAGAAAACAATCCATTTGCCAAAGGATTCCGAGGTAGTGAAGAAGGAGATCTGCGTGTTTCAAGACTTCAGGGGTATGTTTACACAAAAACAAGCCAGGAAAAACGATTTCTATTAACGTATGTAGCACACAAGAAATTCTAAAATGACAATAGTTTCTCAGGAGGGTTTCTGTGTCTGCATACACTGTATGAATGGACCTTTTTTACTTGACAGACAGTGCTGAGTGCAATGGTGAGCAGAGCAAAATGACTGTGTTTCTTCTCACTTGTTACTCATGATGTTTAGGAAAGAATTTCCAGTGATTTCAAAGAACATGGTTCGCCAGAGGCTCATCTCCTCACACAGCCACCTTGCAGGGAGACTTGGAGCAGGAGTACTAGCAGGGCACTCTCAAGTCCTATCTTCTTACCAGTATGAGACTGGCTTTCCTTTGCCTAACTCAGACCCCCAAGATCCAACCTCAAACCAGTTCCCTCAGAGCAGAGATCCCAGCCTTCTGTACCACTGCTTTAAACACAGAGGTATCATATAGATCCGCACACTGTACCCAGTAAGTGCTCGGCCTTCTTTGAAAATCAATGCAGCTAACTATGTCACTTTGCAGATAATGGTCGACACCTGGAGCTTGGATGTAAGCGCTCGTATCTGGAGACATCATCAGCAGGCACAGAGGAGCATTACTTTCGTTCAGCTCCCTCGTATGAATCATCTTTACTGTCTCACCCTTACTGCGCTGAGGGAATCAGCTCTAGGGAAGCCTGTATGTACGGGAGCATGGAAACAGAATCCGGAGCTGGAGCGGGGGACACAGACGACATGGCTAACTCCCCGTCAATAAATTGCAACGTGTGGGCTACAGTGCCGCCGTACCCTCGTTACAGCGTGGAAGGCATCGCATACCAGCCGTTCACTGCTCACTTCACCAGCGCTGCCACACATAGTCCTGTAGTACCACACCCCACGACATCTATGGTTCCAAGGTCACAGGGTGATTTGGGTGTCTACAACTCTGCATCAGTGCAGCGAGACCTGTCTGTTATACATCCATCTTCCTCCTCTTCATCATGTTCTCCAGTTGTTCCAGGATCGAGAGATAGGTCAGGTCATCCATCGCTGTACCACAAGAAGCCAGAGTCACCGCTCCGGCCTCATCGAGATTTCTCAGCTTATCCCACACAAGGCTCTATATCCATCCGGGATCCTCTCTGTCAGTACCAAGTGGAGCTGAACAGTGCAGGGAGTCACTGGACTGACAGCTAATGTTGAGCATCGGAAAATGTACACATTTTAAATTAATCAAGGTTTCCAAAACCCAATCGTGGGATGCCAGTGCCGAGCAGTGGTAATGAACTACTGTCATCATCATTGCCAAGTTCCCTCCAAAACCATTTAGGTCCATGAAAGCACTATGACATACAACACAGTATTTGGAGAACTGCAGCTCTTGTGATGTATAGCATAGACTGTGTACTGTAAGCCTGAAATCAGAAACAGCCAAGGTGGTTTTGTCACATTCAAGCAGCACAAACTAGGAAAATATATTAAAGAGAGCATTAAACTTAAAGGTAGATGAAGTGTTAAAGTTAGCCAGTAATATGCAACAACTATCTCAGTAGTGTTAGATAAGCTGAAGCAGCTCTACTAAAATTGTCACTTTCTACGTCATGCTACTCAGACCTTGATGCTTCATCTTGAAAAGTGATAATGTCAGTGCCTCGATGGCAGAAATGAATGCTGTGCCATCTACACCCTCATTAAGTCTCTATTCCAACTGAGCTGACAGGCTAAATACAAATTTAATGAGCCGGTGCATATTTCTGCCATCACTACAGTACATCCATCCATCCCAGGGTTGCATGCAGGGGGAGAAGCCAGTCAGCTGGGGATTCAAACCAAGGACCTTCTAGCTGTGAGGCAGCAGCGCTAACCACTCCACCACTGCCATGCTGCCAGTACCGTATATGCAGGATTTAGTAAAATGAATTATAGTAACTGTGGTAAGCGAGGAACATTTTAGCTTGCTCTGATGTGAAGTGTCACCGGTTGGATCTCTAAGAGAAGGGTTAACACCCAAGAAAGATAGAATCTCATCAGCCTTGGGGATTTCTAAAAGTCAGGCTTTGAGTCTTAATTATTTACATGTGCCAAAATGAAATCTACTGCAATATAAATTTGAAAGTTAAAAAAAAAAAAAAAAAAAACTGTGAAGATTGAGACCTGACATATCCGTCAAGAATTTGTGCATCACAAAGAATAATATGTGCAAAGACAGTAAATTAGCAATCAATGCAAGGCCGTCTTTTCCCATGGAGTACAGAGAATTTAATCAAGTGAAAGGTGAACAAAAGCATCCATCACCAGAGTGTTGGTTACCGTTTGAAAAGCTCTCTGCTAGCTGTTGCTAGCACTCCTGTAAGGCTGCATGAAGATCGTGACAAAAGTAACTGAGCCACTTTACTGTGGCCGGTTGTAAAAGCTTGGCTGCGCACTCGTGACTCCAAACAATATTCTAGTTAAATAGGACAGCAATGAACTCAGAGGCAGAGCCAGATGGGAGCTTAAAGAACTATTGTTAAGCCACGGCGAGCACCGGAAAAGAGAGAAGCACACAAATCCCACTCCCAAATGACTTCGACTTGGAGAGATGCTGAATGGAAAGCAGCCAGAACAGGCAGGGAGGTTGACAGCAAATTGACATGATATGTTGGTGACCTCGTACATAGTTGCAGTGTCTTTTTATTTCCTGTTGTTAAGTTCAATATAACATTTTTTGAAACTGCCATTTTGGAGACGTCATAAATAAAGATTTTCCTGCCTCTCATTGTTTGCTATTTTCAATTCTAGACAAACATTGTACTACAAACTACAATGTACTGATTGTTATTAACCATTGTTAGTACCTGAGGCTTTGCATATAGTATTATGTAGTATTTAAAAATCAAACTCAATCAAACTCCATAAATTCAACTTTCATATGTGAAATAGCACAGTTATACTCTTCTGGTAACAAATGACAAAAACGACCTCCAACATGAAATCAAATAAATTGTTCTTGTCAAGAAGAACTAGAATTCAGATACTGCACTCTAGCAAAAGGCTTCCTTAAGTGCACTATATGTAATTGAATGAGTTTTTAAACGTCCTCATTGCTGTTTTTCCGAATATTCCAGAAGCCTCGGGACAATGAATTACTACTGCAGTTATTCACCTGGTTTCGCTGTAGCCATGATTTAGAATTTATAAAGAGCACTGCTGGGCCACTACACGGTTCTGTCCAATAGAATCAAAAAGCAGCACTTACAAAAGAGTTTCCACTAGAGTACTGAGCAGTAAATGCAATTAAAAGTCAAGGTAAAGCAGCTTTGTCATAAGAAATGTAGAGACAGCAGGATGAGTAGCTCAGCATATGGTGGGCTGCTTTCTCTCACACAAAGCTCTCATCAGATCATGAGTTATGCTGATGGCCAGGTCCTGGTTCGTGTCAGCATCTCTTCCTCTATCCTCTATCTCTATCTCAGCGGTTGATGCATTTCACATGAAGGGAGACTCTTCACAGAGAGTGACCGGACAAATCAACACATCATCAGCTAGCTGTTTTCAAATGCATTCATTTAGCCATTACAGTACATTTTCTGTCAGCAATGCTACTCTTGAACCCGAGCTCCAAATCTCAACTATGAGTCATATACATGTTGTAGAGTAAGATTTAAATGGAAGAGGTTGCCATCTTGCTCCACTTGCTCATCAATCCACACATAATAATCTACAAGCTTGTGGGAGTTTTAGTTGTGGCTTTTTGTTGCTCTTTTGTTTCTCTCTCTAGCTTCCAGTTACCCAAACCGGTCGAGGCAGATGGACGTCCACCCTGAGCCTGGTTCTGCTGGAGCTTTCTTCCATTAAAGGGAGTTTTTCCTTTCCACTGGTGCCTAGAGCTTGTTCAGAAAGTTGAATCCAATTTCAAACTTTGTGTTTTGCAGGTGTACAGAAACACTTGTGAGGATTTGTTCAGTGGTCTGAGGGACCCCACCCCAGTCACACCTCCTTCCAAAATGCACTGATAATAAGCAAACAAACGCATTTTTTAAACACCAAAGTAAATCTTGTCTTCATGTATGTACTGATTTCACCGCTAAACAATGAAAAATATTAATATGAAATATAATTGTTTTGATTGATTTTTTTTAACCGTAGATAAAATACAGAGCCATGTTTGTTGTACACTGACTTTTTGATGTTCATTAAATGTGTCTTTCTGACACGTAGATTGATGAATTTTATCCATTTAAAACTAAATTTAAAACAAAGTCTACAAAAAGATGAAGGGTTTGAATCCTTTTTCTGAAGTCTTTCTGTATTCAAGAGCTTTTAAATAAAAAAAACACGTATAGTTTCTTTTATCTGCTGTTTTAAGCTGCTCGTCCTTTGTCATTTATTGTTGTCAGACTTCAGGAGAAACAAACTGATGCCACTGTTTGCCTGGAAGTTCTGACACAATACACTGAAAAAACATCAGCATGTTTTGTTCAGCTGTAATATAAAGCATGTGATTTTCTGTAAACAGGATGAAGCCTGCAAAACTGGATAGTTTTTCTCCTACAAATTAGGTTCCTACACTAATGCGTTTGGTGGAGTCTTAACTGATGCCTGGATTCAGTTCACATTTTTTTCCAGTAAATAAAGTGCGACCTTTTGGATTATGGTCAGGGTGGATGATGGTGGATGTTCAACATACAGGCTGGAGACTGGAGCGAGTGTTTATGGTAAATGTTTTGGTAAAGGAAGGACTGGGAATTTGGGTTTTAACGAATACTTCAAATGATTAAGAAAAAAACCATTTGAGCTGCATTACAGCTTTCTCAAATGTTGCAAATGACTAGAATAAAAACATAAATTCTAACAGACAAGTCATTGTTGTGTAAATGAAGTATTTAGGGATGGAATTTGGTTAAATTTAACAAAAGGTTTGGTGAACCATTCAAAAAATGTTAATAAGTATGAGGGTCATATAAGGTTTCTTCTGGATTTATTTACTTGAACATTATTCAAGTACTAACAACATACTTTAAGACAGTGTGTATAGATGTGCACCATGCTGTAGGTCAGACTCTAAATATTTTACATGATGGCAACAAAAATAAGATTTCACACACGGGTCATCGTCCTGTCTAATCTTTAGCTTTTAATATGGACGAGAGCGCAGAAGTGGACGGCTGCTGTGGCCGACCACGTCTGTAACAACGTGAAAACCCAAATAAAAACATGCCGATGTTGCTACTGTAGTGAATCGTTTCCACAGCTGTATACATCCATTTTCCTCACATCCAATAGGGATTTTGCTATGTTGCAATTCTGTATCCACAACGACAAGTTGAACATAAAAAGTTGCAACCATTAAAAGGAAAGTAAGATTTTACAGCAACTATCGCTGACATCAGTTGAATAGTTCGAACTTTTTAGTCAAAGCATTAATAGAACATTAAAGAGCAGGGCAGGCGTAATGAAATTTATGTTATCTAACTTTCCACATAAAACCCCACTCTCTCTTATTATGGCCAAGCCAAGTTTAAGCCCCCGATGGAGCACAGCTTCAGCAAGCTGAGTGTATATCTCTACTGTGAGAACATGGGCTCACAGTCCATCTGGAAATCATTGCGAGCACATCAGGCCATCCCCCTCTCCCCTGCGTCGCACTGCCCTTCCCAAATGTCGTCCCATAATCCCACCTAACAGCCGCCTGGGCTTGGCTGGCCCATTTCAACACGCAGGCAAGCTTAACTTCCCCGTCTTGTAAAAAATGAAAAGGCCCCGTTTTTCGGCAAGTGGCTCCAAAAAGACACTTTAAATATCTCAGGGGCTTTAATATCAAGTCCATTAGGGCTTTTCCTGAGCCTGTAAATAGTCAATTAGTGGATCATTCTGATCTGATCCACATGCAGAAAGATCTGCCGTGGAAAGGACAACAGGAGTTGCGGGTTTTCTCCTTTGGCTCTCCTGCAGATTACAATCCACGAGTACAGGATAATAAACATGCTAAGGTGATTCACGCTTTTCTAAAAATGATTAAGTGTGTACAGAATGTGACTAGAACACGACATGGACAGATTACCTACTGTGGACACAACAGGACGCTTCAAAACACAGTACAGCCAAAAGGGCACATGGCGGATTCAAAGCTGTGGGGGGACTTTAAACTGTGTTTGTCTCCCTTGATCAAACATAAAGCTGGTTGGCAACAGTATAAATGAACTTTGAGTCTTCTGTATAAAACCTGATTCCTGGATTTCAAAGTGGCTTTGGATAAAAGCATCAGTAAAACAAGTGATTCCAACACCATGTTTCAGAATTAGACATTAAGAGAAGAAGAAACTTTATTTTTTTTGGACAAAAACATCTTACGTCCCAGTACTACGATAATTAATAGCAAACTAAGCCCTGCAGAGTCAGTGCATTATCATACAGAACATGTCCCTGTAAAGTTTAGAAAATACTAAAGGGACCTTTCATATGGTGACATTTCTTAATTTCACTTTTCATTTCAAACATCTTCCTCTCGTCATTATGCTTAGGAGTGTGTCTGGTTTAGTATTTGTTGACAGAGGGACATTGAGGATTTGAAAATGGAGACTTTCTTCTGGGACCCAAATTGAAAGTTTTCAGTTTTCACTTCTGCACTTTATTCATTGAAACAGAAACACTACGATATCTTGTTCTCCACTTTCTATAAAATGCAGTAAAATAACTGGGAACTTCAACAAGTGCAATGCATCTGGACAATTTGTGGCTGCACAGCCATTAACTGTTTAAAAGGGTCAATATCAACAGACTTTGAAACTAATCATTATTCTTTACCAGTTATACAACTAATTGTTTAAACCTTTACTATTACGTTAAAGACTGTTTGCTTCCTGACCCGTCTGGCTCTACATTTTCTACATTCCTGATACATCCTGTTATTCACTGTTCGGCATTTTAAAGGTTAATACATTTTCTACCCATTTTAACTCACAGTTTTAACAATTTTCCTACAAATGCAAAACTCTTTGCCGCGACAGCAATGACTATTATTTACATTATGCTCCCAAACCAGGTTATGTTTGTAATTTCTTCTTCTTGCACTAATCTACACGTGTTTCTCTTTGTAACTAGTAAAATTAATCCCTGTTAAAAAAAAAATGGAAAAAAGCACAAACAGGGCTGTAGAATGCAAGTCAAATTGTTTCCATATCAATATGGCAATTGAACAGAACGTGGTACTTGAATTGCAAAGGTGCAATTCAAACCTTATAGCTCCATTAATAATGAAAATTTGATTAGGTCCAGAAGTAGCAAAGTAGCCCCCAGATCCTGACACTGCCACCACCATGTTTCACAAAAGGGATAAAGTTCTTTTGATGCAATACGGAGTTTGGTCATCATACAAAGTAAGACTTCTCAATCAAGCAAAAAGGTTTTATTACAACAGCCTTCTGGCATTTCCACATGGCCCTGAACAAACTGGTAATTGACAGCAAAGTTTTGTGACTTTCTGGTCGTTGGGTTCAGAGAGGCCTTTAGTTTCCTAGACACCTGGCCATTGTTCTGGACTTACTTGTGATCTCCTGGACCATTCCACTATTCCTGGCTCTTGGTGGGATCTTGTTGGTCATCCTTTCCTGGGAAAGGTAACAATGCTGTGGAATATTCTCTGTATATAATCGGCCTGACAGTCAACTGGTGGAGTCCAAACGCTTTAGAACAGGTTTTCTTAACCTTTCTCGCCTGGTGACCATCATAAACTCTCCTCTAAGGAAGTGGATTAGCCTCTGTACTCAGAAATGAGTTGGTACAAAGTATTACTCATACGAAATTAAACATTAATCAAACCTTTTCATTTAGTTTTATATCACATTAAAAGCAAATGAGTCCCACTGCTCACCTGGACTTGTCTCAGTGCAGAACAATCTATTGTTTTCAGAAATCTCCATTGTTCGAATCTCCTTGACACACTTCTGTGATAATAAAGACCCAGATTTCTGTCCTTTAAATACGTCCCAGACTCACATTTTCGCTTCAAATGAAGTGTAAATGACATTTTCTCATACTTTTCAAACACACAAATATTTAAAATTGCTATATTATTATCATTATCATTATTAATAATGTAATTTCTTGCAACATGTGAAATCATCATTACCTTTTTCTTGTTTTAGAACTAGAATCTGATCGCATCTTAAGTCAAATTTATGTGAAAATAAAGAAAATTCTTAAGGGTTTAAAAACTTTGAAGCTCCACAGTAAATTGCAGCTTAACTGAGTTCCCTCAAAGAACACTGTGACTTTCCTGTGTGGACTTTGCATGTTCTCCTGGTGCCTGTGTGGGTTTTCTCCCACAGTCTAAAGACATGGATGACTCTAAATTGTCCGTACGTGTGAATGTGAGTGTTAACTGTTGTCTGTCTGTGTATGTCTCTCTGTGTCCAGGATGGACCCGGCCGCTCACCCACCGCCTGCGACACTTCTTCACCAAAGTTACAAATATCAACAAACACAATATTTCGAAAGTGATGAAACATAAAAAGTCATAATCTTTTGTGTCTTTATTGAACACACCATGCGTTCATTGATATTTGTGACTGGTGAAGACCAGGTTCACATTTCATGACCAAAATTATGCAAAAAAACTAAGACATTGCAGTGTGATTATTAATGTTTTCATAAAATGCTACATGCAAATTGAACTTAAGCTATATACATACAAAGAGCATGTGAAAATTACAGGTGAGAAAGAAACTTGTAATAAATGTATAAAATAACTGCAATGGCAATATTGTAGCTAAAATTCACAAATATGTGCTTTGCCTATATTGTTTATTTTCACTTTAGTCCTTGTAGAAGTCAAGCAACTATCCCCACTGAAGATAATCTTGGATGTCTTGTGTGTGTGTGTGAGTTGCATCCATTAAAAGCTACTGAGACACAGAGTATAGAGCTTTCAGTGGTAGTTCCAAGGTAAACACAGAACAGACATTTGCTGCCTGAAGTTTCTGCTTTTTCTTACTTTTTGGATCTTTGTTACAATTACATACAGTTTTAATGAGGTAGAACTATTATGTTCTGTATTAATGATGGAAAGCCTAAAAAAGTAACTAAGTAAAAAAACAAAGTAACATTCCATAGTTATTTTCTTTATCCTGCTGAGACTTCATTCACCTCTGTGTGGAGTCTATTTAATCTCTAGCTTTTCTATTTTTGTTTTTTTTTTAAACCGGTTGCACATGACCAAGAACCAGCTAACCAGAGATGTCCGCCTGCACACAAGGTGCACAAACTGTGAATGACTTCTAGTCTGTTATCAGTGCACACACACAGTGAACCTACTGGAGTGGATGGAACGTGTTCAATGACCCAGTGAAAATCTTAGAGTACTTATACCCTCTACTGGCTGAAATGTGTTATCAAATGCCCGACATGTCTTGGTATCTCAAAATGACACAGGTAAACAAACCTTTTACCACATGTTTTCCCCCACATATGATGATGATGATGGTGGAGCTCTGTCTAACATGTCAGTCCAAAACTGTCCCACAGGTGTAGAAATATGTTTGAGGCTGTGACTGTGAAGGCCATGACACATGACTAACAACTCTGCATGAGGTGTGTTCTTACACCTTTTTGTTCAGCTTTTCAATTTATTTGTCATCCCCGTTAAGCACTTTCACATTGTAGCGTTTTCTGTCTTTCCCCTCACATCTGCAACATGTGTGGTTTTTAAAGCTTCTCTTCTCTCATTGAGCTTAATCGTAAAACATCATCTTATTAATAATTAGAGTACATAACTTTTGTTTTCTCCCATCTGACCAATCTGATCGTGATAGTGTCTTCTTGTGTCTTTCTCATGAACGTTGACAGTGCAAATAAAATACTCTTTATCTCTCTATTATACTATAAATAATCCACCATCATTCTAATGAAAGCTGCATAGCTTCATTTCTATGGACTTATCACTGTATTTTATAAACAGTTCAAGTTTGACAGCTTTGTCAGGAAGAGTCATCCAGGGAATGCAACACCGAAATTTGATGCTGCTGGTCACAGCAATGATCTGCGCAAAGACATAATTATCACATAACTGTAGGCATCGATCATTTTTATTGGTTTAAGGGCACAGTAAGTACTATTGTCAAACTACAGTATAAATAGTAAATGTTCTGCACTTATATAGCACTTTACTAACTATAGGCACTTTACACTGCTTCTTATTCACCCAATCACACACACACTCACACACCGATGGGGGAGCTGCTATGCAGCTGGCCAACGCTCACTGGGAGCAACTAAGTTGGGGTTCAGTGTCTTGCTCAGGGACACTTTGACATGTGACTGGAGTAGTTTGGGACTGAACCAACAACTGCGGGATTGGTGGACGACGGCTCAACCTCCTCTGCCACAGTCGCCACTGACTAAGAAGACGTGAACAAAACTAAGACTATACCTTGTAGAATATCTGCAAAAAAATCTCAAAACGTGATGATGATGGGACAGAAAGATAACAACGTCTGAGCAACAGATTAACTGAAATCAAGTTTCCAATATGTCCAGTGCTATGCTTGAATAAATATTACTGACTTGATCCAGCACATCAGCCATTTCTACCTGCCGTGGCACTAAGAGTACTTTGCACTGAGGGAAGTGGAAGAAAATGTGACTTAACTACTGTAAGAGGTCTCCTGGATTCCCTAGAAAGGAGGGTCTTGAACGACAGGGAAGGTAAGTCTGACTGTAACATATGCCAAGCCTACACCTTACACCTTGCCAAAAGCCTGTTTGGCCACAATTCAAACAAGTAAAGGTGGGATTCACATGGCAGGACAGTCCCACTAAACTGTTTGTCTTCCATTAAGTCTGTTATCACAATGCTTTAAGCCATCTGCTTAGAGCTTCGTCTTTAAGTGCCAGCCTGGTCCAGATCAAGTACTTAGTTTGATAAGTACGGTTTACCGGGGATCACATGCTGCTGACCGGCAGGTTAGCCAAAGGAGGAACAATCCTCCTGAAAGTGATTAAGTACCTAAAGAAAGCCTGGGTGAGAGACATACAACAACTGAATTCACCTTTCTGTAGTCCTTGCAGGTAGAGGTCATCATGGCATTAAACATAACACCTGTTTTCCTCTTTTCTCCTCGTGCATTTATAACAATGTGACCAACAGCATGGACAGATCGAACGTAAACAGTTTTCCAGTGTTTCTTTTCATTTTCTTCTGATTCAGCTTGAAACCAGACCAGAGAAAAAGAGTAACATTGAGTCAGTGAGCAGGCCAGGAGACACACATTGTAATGGAAAAACTGCCACAGATCTCATAAAGAAATCAAGTAACAATAAAATGTGTAAGAGTCTTTGGATTTTGCAGCAATAATGTTCAAATAAAATCCTTTAAAACGGTTAAAAAGTCAAACCTTCGCTACATTTCTACAGTTGTTGGTAATAAGACGACCGAAGGAGCAGGTTTCTCCAGAGTAAATCAGAGCGCGGGTCAACTGGAACAACACAAGAGGTGGTGATGTCTTCAGCCAAGCATCATCTATGCCGACACTAGTTATTCGCTTATGCCGAACGTAGATTTCTTAAACACAACAGAACCACTGCTCTTGGGTCAAGCAGCTGAGGTGTAAAAAAACAGGCCTTGCCCTTGCAATGCAATCTCAGTAAATCTGGACACCAGGTGTCCTTACAGCAGGTGTTGGATTACAAGGGTTATGTCCTGGAAAGGTTGGTTGCCTGTTTCCTGCGAAATGAGCCTACGGTAAGAAGACTGAGCACAGGTAAGAACAGTAAACTTAGGGATTTAGGTCCTCAGCTCTGACTCCAAAGAGTCTTAGCAGGTGATTTGTGGCTCATCTCCTCTGGGCTTAGGCTGTGACGACCTGCCAAAGCTTGACCATCAAATCAGGTGTCTACTTAACGCAGTGCAGCTAGGTTGATCAGGAGATGGCTGAAGAACGGGTAGCACATCCTGTTAGTGTAGCTGTTTGAAAGGGTATTTAAAGGGTGATCCCATTACGTTGGATTGAAAACTGCATAAGGACAGAAGCTTTGACAGGAAACATTTACAGGACATGATAACATATAACAAGCTTGTTTTCGTAATGTTGGAGGGAGTAAACTGCAGTTGTGTTGTTTAAGAGAATGATTAACAGATGTCTTGGAAGCCAACTGCAGACTAAAGGGCTTTCAAATTGTCTGAATGTCTTTACTGCTCACACGCAACACTTACTTATTCCAAGCTGCTGCTAGGTTGATGTTGGGGTGCACAAACACCCAAGTGATCACAGATGAGGTAATCTGCTTACAAGATTATTCCAGTTGGAGAGGTCCACACCTGGAGCGAATGACCACTGAACGTTACAAAAAATGGCAGATGTCTTTTTGAGGCTTTAAAGTTTAGGCCATTTTCAAATTTCGAACCGATCAGAAGAAAATCGAGATGAAACTCTTGATTGCACGAATGGTTATGTGCTGTATCGACCCAAAAAGATATTTGAAAAAAAAAAAAATAGAATGTGTGAAAAGCAGCATTTTGTACACAGCCATCATCTAAAAGGTTTGTCTAACGTCTACCATGATGAAGCAAAAGGCAAAACAAGCTAAACGATTATCATCAGCAGGGCCAGGAAGGGCGGGCAATGACAGTAGGACTTATCTCGTCTCATCTTGCAGCCCATTTTCGTTGCAAACTATACTCATTTGCACCTCCTTTCCTTCTGGGCCCAGAGCCTCACGTCTAATATGAAAGGACGACACCTCCCCACCACCACTGGCTTCTTCCTACAGGCCCTACTCCCTGTCAAATTACAGTTAATGGGCTGGATAGGATCTCAGCACTCTTTCTGCTTCAGGAAAACATCCGCTCAAGCAATATGTATCAGATTTGAACTGCTTTAACTAGTAGCTCTTCCTGAGACCAAGTATCTAAATTATTTAAAGCGAGCAGCTCGATGAAAGGCCGTGTTGTGTGAGGAAGCCAGGAACTGAAGAACAGGAAGTACGTAGGAGCTTCTTTCTTTGACGGCCCTCACACATTGGACAACTGTGGAGCCAGTGTTTGCTATCACTGGAATTCATCTCCCACAAACACACACACACCCCAAACAATGACTAGCAGCATCTCTGATAGCACAGACAACAATTTTGATATAATTACCCAAACACGAAATTAACAAGACCGTGCGTCTGCTGCAGCTGCGTGTCCATTGTATGTGGGAGAGACAGGAAGATGTTAAGGACGAGAAGGGTTAAACCCAACTTTGAGTGCAGCTTCGCTGAGGTGCAGGATGCTCTGTGCATCTACACAGATAAAGGTCTGGCTGGGCTGGGACATGTTTGTAGGGATAACCACACGTGGAGGAAGTAAAATCCTGTTTCTAAAGTATAAATGGCAATTGTACAATGTCAAGAAGTGAAAGTATCAAAAAGTAAAACCCTTAACCACAGTAAGAAGAAACAGTCAATAGACAGAGGTCAGTTAGAGAAGATTTATAGAAGAGGACACTGAGGACGTAAAATTCTGCAACTGACAGCAAAGATCTGGTCTATTATAAGTTGACATCCTGGGACTAGTAGTGGAATAAAAAGTACTGGAGTGGCTGTGGTTTAGGAGGTGGTGAAGGTTGCCCACCACCCCCAGGGTCAACAGTTCAGTCCCCAGGTTGTCCAGCATTGAAGGGTCCTTGAGCAAGTAACTGAACCTTATGTTGCTGCTGTGTCTGGGTCCCAATTTGGAACTTTATGGTTATTAATTGTTTTTTCTACGCATTTGAATAGCATAACTGTAACACCAACTGTAGTCACCTGGGTTTTACCGGAGAGCAGAAATCAGGGCTCAGGGGGCATGTTGTGCTGGAAAATAACTCCAAAAAGTCCATCTTTTTATTTATTCATTTTTTAAATTTTTAATTCCCTCCTTCAAGGCCAAGAGGTGAACCTGTGCTTTGCTATAATGAGACACCATTCCTACTCATTGTCCAACATCCTGTTGAAGTTTACAATTGCTGCAGTCATTTTCAAGTTAAAGATGTTGGTAAGAGAATTGACATAATTCAGTAGGTAGGTTCACTCTGATTGGCTGAGGGTGAAGGTTGGGGCAACAGAACTTGCACTCATGAATTATGACCAGTGTTGCTCTACAGAGGAGTTAAAAACTATACATTTTGTATTTCAATTTGGAGGATCTGTGTACGATGAGCTAAAATATACGTGCCAGAGGAAACAGTGCCAGCAGAGACACAAATGCAAAAATATAGATGTCATCAGTAGCGTGTTTAAAAAGTTAATGTTATGTATTTCTTGATCTGGTGTAAAATCTGTGTTGGCTGTCAATATTACACACAGGCAAAAGCCCAAAGCTTGAGGTGGACATGTGTTTACATGTGAATTGACAAGTGAAAAGTCCAGATTTCTGCCCTATCGCTTGGTTCCTATCAGTTTTTTCTCCATACCCAACAATATGACATAGGGCTGCTGTAGGTCTTCGGTTCCAACGCCCACTAAGTGCATCAACAGAAGGACTTCCACAAACTGGCCAATCAGAAGAGAGTGGGCTTGGGGGAGGAGGGGCTTAAAGAGACAGGAAGTCAAACGAACCATTTAACTCAGCGGATCAGATGCCATTATTAGCTTAAGTTAGTACTTTTCCAATTAAAAATCATACAACCTTGTTTCAATAGACCTAAGACTATGTTCACTACTTACTGCAATGAAGCAGTCGGGTTTAACTTTTAATGAACTTTGGAGAAATGCTGTAAGTGTTGACTGGGTGGAGGAACATTTATTAGGACAGTCCATTCCTCAAAGTCAACGGGTAGAAAAGACTGACTGCAATTGCCTGTTTTCAAAGTGTATTTTTCCATTAGCAGTCAGTGCTGGTGAAAGGCCCAAACTGGATGGGGCTTTATCTGTGAGACTACTGTCAAGCAGGCTAAGAAAGCAAACACTGCACTTTTATCCATACCTATGAGCAAACACACGCACATGCAGACAGGCAAGCAAATGTGTGCTCAAACCCGGCTTAAAAGGTGAGAGGAAGGTTTTTGGCTTTAAGCTCCACTCCCTTGTTTGTTCTGTAGCTTATTCTTGTCGCTTCTGCGTGTGTTTGTCTCACTGCTGTGTCAAAGTGTGTGCTCACAAGGTGAGAGCCAATCTGGATGGTTTCGTTCAGAGGACGTGAGTGTTGATGTTGGGGAATCCCTCTCTTCGGTTTATACACTTCAGGGGTTGACAACGACGTATCTATCGAGCGACATATCTTTAGCAATGTCACAAGCAGTACTTTTTTTTATTTTTTATTTGATAATTGCATTAAAAAGTTATGCAGAATTAAAATTATGATGATGGTAACATAATGAACCCTAAAAGAGCGGTCGTCCACCAATCTCACAAGTCGTTGGTTCGATCCCCGGCTCCTCAAGCCACATGTCGCAGTGTCCTTGAGCACGACACCGAACCCCAACTTAGTTGTTGGTGGTGAGTGTTGGCCAGCTGCATAGCAGCTCCCCCATCGCCGTGTGAGTGTGTTGTGTTGAATGGGCTAGTTGGTAAAAACTAATTCTCTTGCAGCCGTACAGTGGTTAGTTTTAACCAGTGCTGTGCTGTAAGTGCCATGTCAGTACTGGCTGGAGAAACTGCTGCTGAATGTAAATGCACACTGCCATTTGCTAATTTAACGAGGTTAGCAGATCCATCTTTTGGCTTTTTGCCACCATCAGTGAATGAACTCGGTCACTCTCCAGTTTGTACCAATTACATTTTCACATTCATACTCAAATGATTTTTCTCCTATTATGCAGCACAAACCTGTAGTGTAGTGAAATGAGGGTTGCATTTAGATCTTTATTTTTGCCAATATTGAATCTTTAAAAAATGTCCAGATTGGCACAAATACACTTCTACCTTTGTGTATGTGGCGCTTTTTAAAAAAAGCAGTCAAAAACAGAACTTTACAGAAACGAATAAGCAATCACAACTTGTCTCAGAGAGCTGCTCTGGTGATGTCACCTCTTTTGGAATTTTTCAAAATAAACTCTTCGTGGCTTCTCTCCACCAAGTGGCACCAAGAGTAAAACACACTAGTCTGGCTACAATCGGTCTGTAAATGTTTACACGGCCGGCTAAACGTAACAGCAAAGGATTCCAGAACAACTCCCGGCTCAGCTGGACCTCGAACGTACAGCTCAACTGCACAAAGAGCCAATCTTTGCCTGCTAACTAGTTTCCTTAATCGCTCCTCCCCAGGGTTACTGGTGTTGGTTTAGGCTCCTCTTGTGTCACTTTCAAGGGATCCATCCTGGAACTCTTGGCCATCTCATTTTACTTGTTTCATGCACTCAATTTCAGTTACAGTAAATCTGTTTGGACAGGCTGCCAAAACAAAAGTGACAAGATGAACTGAACAATGGCAAAGCCTTGTCTTTGGGTAAGCCACTCACTTTGGAGAGCTTTGTAGGGATAGCAAATGAGCAGAATTAGCTTAAGAAACAGATGTCTCCTCACTGCTGCTGACACAACACACATCAGAGTAAGACCCAGCAACACAAACCCAATGGTGAACCCACGGTGACTGCAACACTATTCACAGCTTAATCATGTGCGTCTTGTGGCAAAGTAGGGAAACAGTGCCCCACTCTGTCCACAGCGTGTAAGACAAATGACTTGATTCTCTGCAGGGCAGCATGTCAAGGACAATAAGGCTTAAAGACTCAAGCAGGAGGTGGGCAAAGACAAAGACAAGCATGTCTGCAACACCTTTGTGTCACATGACCAGTAGACACAGATGCGCACACACACAAGAATATGAGCTGCCCTATTAATTGAAGACATGGCTATTATAAGCACAACAGGGGTGCGAGAGGCTTTGTCCCCCCAGAACTGGGTCATGATTTTGAACCACAAAAGGGGAGAATAAAGGAAACGGCATCGTGGGGGATGAGTCCTCACACTGTCACCCGCCCGTCCTCTTTGCACATGGCTGTGCTGGGCTGAAATTTCACACAGCTGAGATGAGACGACTTTAAACCTCCTTTTGTGTTTCTGTCAATAATCATGTTTGCACTCTCATGATCCTATGGCTTTAGCTCTGGTAAGTTATTTGCTGCTGCACCTCTGCCACCTACATGACTGACTGATGTATGGCTTTTCTGCTACACAGGGATCACAGTTAGCAGTTACTGACATGTTTTTTCTGTCTTTTGTTGCCTTTCATTTCTTCATTTTTTTTCTTCCCAGATTTACAGGGTTTGAGCAAACATCATAACATAAAAACAATGCAAGAAAAAAAAAAACACAACACCTTCTCTGGAACATACCCACTGACAAATTGAAATGAATGCTTAAGTTATTACTGGTCTAATAGTGTCTTAAGATCTGTGTTCCTGTTCCACTGGCACATGTAAGAACATGTCAGGTTTTTACTAATTTTCTATTTTGTTCTTTTGGCTTAACCTGTGAGTTCAGGATCCCCACAGCCTCCGGCCCTACGGTCAGTCGGCGGCCACTCTAACACCTGAGCCCAAACATGTCAGTATCTTTTATGAAGTCTTTACAGTGTACTGTATTAGTCCTGCACATGATAAATCGCACATCTTCAGTGGAACCTCATAAAATTGATGTCAGATTACCAATGACATGAGCAGGAGTGGATTGAAAATTGTGTGCTAAGTTGGATGTATAAGTAAAAATTCATCACGTGGCCCCTGAAGTCCTGCTTTACTGTATTTAGTCTTTGTTGCAAGGAAAAACAGACCAATTCAGTCGACTAGTCCCCTTTGCTACAGGGTGACGCTGCCGTTTCTTTCTTTTCTGCTGAAAACCTAAAATAACACCTGTTAGTGCTAGTTAAGTGCTAATTAAGCTACAAAGGATAAGATGCAGATTATGAGAAAAACCTGACATTCTTTACCACATAATTCCTGTAAACTGTTGGCAAATGACCTTTGTTGCATTTCATTCTCTCACTTCTATACTGTACACTGTCAAAAATCTGGTTTAAAAACCTTTGTGACACTGTGTTATGTTATATCCTACAGGGTTCATTGAATCCTTGTATTTATACAGTCGATGTACATGTAACGTTCTGTAGTAAACTCACAACAGGTCCTGAGGAATCACGTAGAGATCAAATACCCATTGACCCCCATGTTAATGGTCACTCTGACCTATAAAGGCCAAATAGGTTTAGAGTTTAAATACAATGCAAATACCACCTAAATAACCTTCAAATAAACTGACTAGCAACTGAGCATCAAAGTGCTGTGAAACTACTAGTCTGATCTCAACTACCATTAATTTTTGCTCACGGCAATTTAATAGCAGCACTCGGATTGTGTATATAAAACAAGAGGTCGGGTTAAAGTTTTGTCTGATCAATGAATTTTGTTTTGCTGGTATATCGTAGATAATATTTCACTCATTTATAGTCAAAGATTTGGACTTAAAAGTTTTGTTCAGCCAAATCCTCCAGTCCCTCCCTAATCGTGACAAAGTGGAGCTGATTTTTATTATAGTGGGGACAGTTGTGAGGAAAGCTAACAGCTAAGTTTTTGGTAGTAACTTGACTTTATGTTGATGGGCAACAGTGAGTAATTTATGTTGATCCATTCCCTCTTGTCCTGGGAGATTTGTATCTGACTGTTAAGGAACTTTGGATGAACAGATTAGGCTGAAACCTACTAATTCCTCGTTAAAAATCTGGAGCCATTGATTCTCTGGCAACTGAACTTGCAGTAATTTCAGAGTTACACAAAATAATTATGTCATTCACGTTACAAGACATGTAATATAGAAAACTGACAGGTATAAAAATGTTTCCATTGCTAGATGGAGCGTTTTCACCTCGGGTTGAAAATATTGTTGTGCAGCTAGTTGTAGGATCAAGAATGAACTTTAACTGTCAACACTAAACATTATTTTATTAGGCTCTAAAATGAGTGCGAAAAATGGGGCAGAGGCCCAGTAGTGTCAATTCTCACAGGAACAACCGATGTCCTTTCATAAAAGTACACAAACGCACACAATTACTAAGCCATGCTTTCACTGTGCCACACAAAATCAAAGGCTGTAAGGTTTGCTGAGTACATTTAGAGAAAGTCGCCCACAAAGTCAGCTAGAAGGGCAAATATAAAAGGAGACGTGCTTTGGAGTTGAAGGAACAATGAGTTAGGAAAGCAACTTTGAGCGGCACCTGTTAGGGAGCAGGAGGACCGGGGTGGAGGATTGGAAGGGACAAAAGCTGAGCATTATGCTGCCGGTATAAAGAGCGGGGAAGCTTGTTTGCTTTAGAGGTGTTGTCCCTGTTGCCCCAGCGGCTATGTATTGCGGGGACGCTCGTGGCTTTTGTTTTCTAACACGAACATGGGGTGTTGACAACGACCTGTGGACACTGATGCGTGACTATATTCCCATTAAACTGGTCGTAATGGGAGAGTCTCTACAGGACACCTGCATCATCAGCAGCTGGTTATGGAATTAAAATCATAAGACTTGCTACAAATGGCTGAAGACACTGTAAAGCATGTAAATATACTAAATAACTATTTTGTCACAGCTTTTATAAAATTCCTCCTGTCAGGTGGGAAGAGCTGCAAGAACATGAGGCCGACTGTCTCCATCATACCCCAAACAATTCCATGATAATTCCAGTTTATTTCCAGTTCCAATTTAATTGCTGACATCTTGGAACATAAATACTGAGCAAGAAACAAATATTGGCCAAGTATTACTGGTCGAACACATTTGGAAGAGTAACACTGCAAACATCTATCTCATCATTTTACCAATCGGGTGATCAATTGATTGTTGATTGATCCAAAAGTGTTTTGACAAAAACAAATAATAATCTAGACGTTTAGATTTTTGTTGCCATTTTTTGTTCCCTGCACCACATTCAGACTCCGAAAAATCCCATTTCCATGCGAGGCGGTAAAATTCACAAAGAAAATCTATGGTGCTCGGCAGCAACTTTTATTGATGTCTATCTGTCCACACCTCTCTGTCAACCTGCTAGGTTGTCAACAATGAAACAGGATTAATTCATTAGTTCTTACTTCAAAAGGAGGGGCAGGGGCATATTGGTGTGCGTACACATTTAACCCTTTTGAAGTCTGAGCTGGTGTATTCAGCCAGCGCTCCATTATAAGCAGCAAAAGCACAGAGAAAGTGGAATCAACCTGTTTAAACAGAGATGGGCTGAGTGTCATTCCCACGGCGAGGTGTGCCAGTGAGCTTTGAAAGTGTGATGAGTCAGGGCAAGCTCTCGGGTATGTTGCCACAGAATTAAACACAGAGTGTGTCCTGTTTGATTTGAAGAGCTCCTGTTCTTAAATAGTCTTGCCTGTCAGCACTTAGAGATTCAACTAAGAGGCCAGAACAAAGAACTTTCCTGTCATTACTCTGTTGGGATTTTCCTCAATTCTTCAAATGATTGTGTGTGGTGAAAATAGGTGTGAGATTATTGGGATGGGGAGGATACAACCGTAGACAACCAAAATACAGCCACAGAGGGCCAATGCTCTCTCCAGACCTACATGTGTCAGGATCAACAACCTACAAGTGGTATTTTCCAGGGGGTTCTGCATTCAGAAGCAGATCTCTTGAAGCCGCGGTGTGTTTTGATACGCCACGTCCCAACACTTACAATAAGTACATAGGTCTGGACCACCAACGCCTTCACTCCTCCTATTTCTCAACACATTGCTTTGCATATCTCTTAAGTCCTGGACTCCAACTCAGCTTTCTGACAAGCAGCTTTCTGACAGCTTTTAATTCCTCACCTTTCACCTGCACTTTGTCAAAAGAAAGGCAATCCATCATTTCGAGGAGAGAGAAAAGAGCATTTAGCGGGAGATGAGTGAGAAGTTGCATGTTTGATCTGCTAAAATATTTGCAGAAGGATTCCCAAATGTAAGAGTGCTTAAGCGCATCTGAGGGAGTTTCCCCACATCTGCCCAGTGTGAGCTGCAACAGACCGATTCCAAAAAAACTCCACCCTGGAACCACAACCGTACTTTGAAACATTTACTTTTTTGGACTTTATTAAAACCTCCAGCTCTATCACCAGACAGAATGTTCATAACTGGGGGGATTCTGCATCATTTTCAGTCATATTTTATCACATATCTTATTTTAATTTTTTAGAATTATTTCTCACAACCACGGTGAATTTAGTACCCAACCAAGCCTGCATTTAAATGTTTGCAGAAAGTGGAGCACCTGGAAAACTTCAAGGCAGGCTTACACAATGATGAACCAGCAGGTTGAGGCTGCATTCAGACAGACTTGAGCCCTGTGTGAAAAAATGCAGGCTCTCAATGGGATCAGTATGTCACTGCTCTTACAAAAGAATGCGGGGTTGTGCTGCAAAAAGTTAAACTTTCCATTTTTGCTGCAATATAACAACAAATCCCCTTATATACAAAGAAGTATTCTTATTACAATCAACTATCTTCAGTTGGTCGATCGGTGTAATTAAGGTTCTCGGGTTGTCAGGTTGATGTCTCCATGGAACAGCTTTCTAATCAGCTTATTACAGGTATGGGACTAAACATTGCACTAACAAAAAGTGAAGCCGAGTGGCTGAATGAAAGGTCGTGTCTGGAGCGATGTCTCCTCACATCTGAGAACAACAAAATCATCAAATCAAGTGGCATTTAGTGGACTGCGTAATTCAGTATCCACCACCAAGATCTGTATAGGTTCCATCTGTCACTACAAATGATCAAACTGGGAATGAGAATCCACATTTTCTGCAGCTACGTCATGTCTGATACGCCTTTGATAAAGCACGTGTAACTACAACTGTACATCCGGAGTCGTTTGCTTTGCTTCAATTGGGTATCTTAGTCTGAATCCTCACAGTTAGGCTGAATGATCAACGAAATAATCAAACTACAAGTGTTGTAAAAATCGGGTGATTGTGACTTAGTGTGCATTTTCCCTTTAGCATGAAGTTTCCCCCTTTTCTGTATTATTTGGTATAATTGTTGCATGCAGCTTAAATATTGCACTCTGGCTACATTATGTTTACAAGGGCAGCTATTGAGATGCTTGTTCAGGAATTGCACCAAGGCTTTAAATCAAGCCTTAGTTGCGTTGAAAGGTAACCTGTCTTTAACTGTAACCTTAGCATTCACCTAAGCAATTTTCCAGCTGCCTTTTAACTTCTAATACTTATGAACACTTGGGCCAGTGACGCCTGCTGGCTGATAGGCAGCCTATTGGGCGTTGTGTTGAAAGCTCGAGTGTGCATTCTACTTTTTGGATTGCCGTAATCCTCAACACCACGCTAGGCCTTTAGGATCCTGCATGTAGGAGATTCCTGTAGATGTTTTCTCTGTTATCCAGCTCCTCTGTTCTCAAGAGACAAGTCTTTGATTTAGGAAGACTTACACAGAACCTCTGTGTACTAATCACTCAGGGAGACAACCAGGCAAATGAAGCACCGCTTAGAACTAAAAAGGTCATCTCCCCAGACCAATACCCCGACATTCCAAAATAAGAAGCAAATGTTTCTCAGGGCAGATTTATGACCCATCATTGTTTAAGGAATTTCAAACTATGCAGCTCAATAAAACATTTGGTGAGTAAAGAGCAGGAAGGCAGTAAAAAAAAAAGGTTTGATGCAACATCCTACTAATCGAGCTGTCAGGTTGTAGAGCTGTCTATGATGGTATGATTTTACTCTCAGCTTTTAGACCAAATAACCTAAGTTTGAGAAGTCACATTAGCAATTTGTTGCTCAAGATCCTTCTTTGAAGTAGCTATACGCCAAAGTGTGAGGGATGTTTAACATCTATGAACAGACCTGCTTAAAATCATGCCAGTACTATGGGGTTTGGTGCTGGGAGATGGTTCAAAGCAGCTGGTACATATTATGTACAGATACTGCAACACAACAGCCTCATAACAACCCAAGAGAAAATCCCCTTTATGCTTACTCTACGTCTAAAAAGAAGTATCTTACTATCTTATCTCATTAATTGTATCTTATTAAAACTACAGTGTACGGTGTTTATTTATTTAAATATCTTTTGGTATAAATATCCTCCGAAATTCTTAATCTTAATATGGAGAGGAAATGGCAAAGCCTGGCAGCAATGCAGAGAGAATCCTCTCCTCTTCTACCCAACCAGAGAAGACCAAAGCCAAGGGTGACAGCGTCATGGCTGTCAGGTCTACTTCTGTGTCAGACTTCCCGATGGCTGACACATGTGAGCAAGTTCCAAGTTACGGCATTAGCTAAAGCCATGTTCACAAGGGCCTATAAGTAAAAAAACAACCAAACTGACCAATTTTGCTTCAGATCAAAGGTGTATATTTGCTTAAAGTGCTTAAAGTAGATGAAGAGAGTTAAAAAAGAATAGAAAGTTCCAAATGCACATCTACAGTATATAGCATTATTTCTCCATGACTGGAAAGTTTTGTAGTCTTTATAATTATGGTAATTCTCTAACAACGAGGGCTCGTCCAAAAATAGCAGAAAACCCGGGAAAAAGTGGCCGACAGACTGAGAGACAGACATGCTAATCCACAAGTTTTAAGACAAAGTCAGGAGACTGATCGAATTATTAGGATTTGTCCTCTGAGGACTATGCATATCTGTAAAAAAAAATGTTAATCACCATGGTGAAAAAGGCAGAACAAGTCAGAGAAAGGTACCCGTGTATCCCAATTGGGTCTCCCCTAATTTTCACGCCCTCTAGAGCATCACAATCAATAATATCGACCGGTTTGTGTGACAGAGTGAAACTTCATAGTATATCCCCAATAAAAGACGTTCAACTTTATTGATTGAAAAAAAAAAAAAACAGATAACATTGTTACTCAAAAATCAATGATTTTCTATGTGTTAGTGCTTTGTAATAGTAAATCAATACCTATTGAAACCAATAGGTGAAAAGAAACTCTTTAAAAAATGTCCAACTTTAAAATATGGATAAAAATGTGAGTACAAGATGATGCAAGACTTCACAACTACTACTCAAAGACTTAAAGAAGAGATCTGCATTACACAAAAAGTCAAGCAGTTTAATGGATCAGAGTTTCTTATCTCTCTCAGTGTTCCTACCATAAATAGGGTAAAGTTGTATAAATGGCTATTTTCCAGTTTTTAATGCTCTCCTGCTGGGACCCTACGACAATATGCACAACTTAAAGGGCATCAGCCTTTCAGCTGACAAATGGTTGCCACAATCACACTTATAGTATTAACCAGCTTATGGTGTAAGTACACTAAGATGAGCCCAAACAACGGATGCCTATATCAAGATAAGTCAACTTTTAAAACCACATAGGTAGATTAGGTGTCTAATTCCACTGACCCTCTGAAATAAATCTGGGTTTATTATCCAAGGAGCTCCAAACCTATGACTCAAGCCAAGTTCTAACAGCTGCTCCAGCAGACAGATTGCTAAAGACCCTCTACTACAAGATGATCCGGTCAAGCAATCCTTCTCAGGCTACATATGTTTGAAGAAATCAATTTCATTAGCTACTGACCAAAGCAGTGGAGACAATAATCAGAAATTCTACATTTGGGAGATATTATGGTTTTGTTTTGTCGTACTTGTTTTCTAATCTTTTTTTTCACAACAAATCATCAAAACAGCAAACCAACATCCGTTTACGTGTATCATCATAAAAGGTTGTACCTAAAGTAAAATTTGTGATGCAGTTCACTGGATATTGTCGCAGTTCATGCTCATATGTATTTACATCTAATGTTGTTCAGTGTGGTCAGTTTCTAACTTTCTAACTTAGGTAAAGCAGGTTTCACAAAGAATATTTAGCAAAAGCAAAAATTTTAAATATGTTAAATATATCATCTCTATAACAAAACCTAAAAAATGTACACGTTATTTAGCACCCGATGCTGTGTCTGAACTTCGTAATCATTGAAACCTTGCTCGAATAAGTCACTTTGATATTCACCTGGGCCTGAATATGACAAGTATTAAAGATCACTACATCCAAGCTGCGAGCATCCAGTCACATTTATACTATAATAAATCACAAAGTCTATTTGCCCGATTAGCAGAATCTTTATTTTTAAATGCAATAAACA
This sequence comes from Channa argus, assembly GCF_033026475.1. NCBI lineage: Eukaryota > Metazoa > Chordata > Actinopteri > Anabantiformes > Channidae > Channa > Channa argus. Next base: position 1,870,225 of record NC_090202.1, on the reverse strand, counting down.
TATCCAGCTATGATGGCAACTATAATGGGTAGATGCTGGTCATACGATCGTATGACAATGATGACAAGTTAAGAATAACAGGGCAAAATGACAGTAGGCAGTGATGGCAGCAACGTTGCGGTGAGTGTGTCAGACCCCATGCCAAGTGTGCTGGAGTCTGTTCAACTGACTGCATGCAGATTAGATTTCGGGTGTCTGGGAAGTGCACTGAGACAGACTCCAAAGGTTTATGTTCAATATGGTGTCTGTCAAATTCACAGCTGAACATAAGGAACTCGAAATGCCTCACAGGTTCATCCAAAAAACAGTGAATCAAAGTGGTGGACTAAAAGTGTGTCCCTAACCCCTCGCAGCACAGGGAGGGGTGAGGGGCTTAGGTTCACACTGTGATCCAGATGGCCAAATGTTGAGTCTATTTCACAAACAAATCCAGTGTCTAAAGTTAATGTCTGATAGAGGTATTTGCTGAAATCTAAAATCATATCAGAAGACAAAATGCTAGACTTATGAACACAATCACATTTCTGCAAACTGTGTGGTTCTGTTGAGGGATAATTATTTCTTTCTCTTCACCTACTGTTAAGAACGTTCTGGATGACAGCACAGTGAGCACAAGTTATAACTGACAGTGGGGCTCTTCATCAAAAAGTCTAATGTCCCAAAAAACGGAATTATCAAACATGAGCATGTGCAAAACAAGTCTAATCATTGAAGTACAATATTAATATCACTACGGACAGTTTATGGTTTAACAATTTAGTAAGTAAAATTGTCATTGGCACAATCTGTTAAAGTATAATGTTTTAACTGAGCATTAATTGTAAACAATGCAATTAGTTTTGTATATGTTTATAATCTGACAAGAATAAACAACTCTGATCTGAAAGTAGCACAGAGTTTGGAAAGTTACAATTTAAACTGAATTGACCAGTCAATAAAGGTTAATCTTATTAATCTGACAGGTCACCGTGATAATCTCTAAAGTGTTTGACATTAAAACCTGCTACAATGCTACAACCGGACAACACCAAACAACCCTAAAACTTTTAAATTAGGAAGAAATGGGATTTTATTGAGCAAGGATCAACTGTCTCACAGAAAGAAAAAGGTTCAATGATAAACTTGTCTACAAAGCAAAGTATTTTGTAACAATGAAGTGATTTTTTTAAACAAATATAATTTGTTTTTAAAGAGTAAAAATTTCCTGCTGTATATAGAAACCTTAAATATGGAAATACTATAAACTGTACTATGCATGCGCTATATAGATTTGTATTTTGTTCTTTTTGTTCTTCACTTCGAACCTGGCTCTACTCTGGTGACACCACCAGTCGCGTTACAGTGCTGTGGGAGTAGTTGATTAAAATATGTCTCCTTGCACAGCAGGTGGGCACTTTGTAGTAAGTTATACACTGATCAGCCACAACCACGTCCATTGTAGTGGTTTTAATATTGTGGCAGATAGTCGGTATGGAAGAAATGCAATGCTGGTCATGACTAAACATATAGTTCATAGCTGCTTGCTGTAGAGGGAACTGTATAACCACAGATTTAGTTTCAAGTCTGTGTTGATGTCAGTTACATTGAATAAATAAATAAATAAATAAATAAACTACAGCAGATCACAAAACAATGGTAAATGTTCTGCTTTTCTACCTATTGGCACTCAGAGCGCTTTACACTGCTTCTTATTCACCCATTCACACTCACAATCACACACACACACTCATACATCGATGGGGGAGCTGCTATACAGCTGGCCAACACTCACCGGGAGCAACTAAGTTGGGGATCTGTGTCTTGCTCAAGGACACATCGACATGTGATTGGACAAGCTGGATATCGAACCAACAACTGCGAGATTGGTGGGCGACTGCTCTACCTTCATGCGCCACAGTCGCCCCACACATTTTTGTTATCGACCATTAACTATTGTCCTGACCTTTCCCCCAAACCTACCTTTTTGGTTGGTGTACTAACTTCCTGGACCATCCAACACACGACTAGCAGGACTTCTTTGGCTCCTCCAACTTCTTGAAGGCACAATTCTTTAGGAGTTACAATCTTAAAGTCAGCTGCTGTTTCTGGCTCAGTAACTCAGGAGTTTCAACTGTGTTTTTTAGGATGTTCTTTCTGTTAACCCCAAAAAATGTGTGTGTGTGTGTTTGTTTATAGACACAGACACCTGGTTGGGAGCAGTCTACAGAACGACATTAACATCGTAAAACACCTGGATGCAAAGGTTAGGAAAGAGGTAAAATTAAACTTTTGATAAGTCACATCACCGTTGACCATTTCCAATGCCAGAATTTAATTTGGGACGGAGCACTTTTACTGCTGAGTTCCACCTTGTGATTTGGGCCAAATCTGGTGTACTTTTGAAATAAAAATGTTTTTAGTGTAGCTTTAATCATTCAGGGTTGGAGCAAAGAGCTGAATTAGTCTAATGGGAAAAAACACAGCCATTCACAGCCATTACTGAGTCTTCCGGGAGTGTGGGCTCCCTATTAAGTGCTTTTAACACACATTCGCCGGCCTCTCCATGCTCAGTGTTCTGATAATGTTAACGCGTGGTCATGCACGATTACATATACAAGGGTCTTGGGGAGGCAGTTGATGAGCAAAGAAAGGCTTTAATGGAACACTTGTCTGCTCTGCTCATCTGTGCAAATCACACATATGTGAAGTTTGTACTGTAATGAGACAAATCATGTCAGTGTAATCATGTTTAATCTCATTTTCTGTCTCCCTTCAGCTTACGCCCTTTGATAATTCGGCATTTAGCAATGGCTTGATTAAATGACCTCAGTCAGATTCAGACGAAAAATTTGGCCATTAAACTGTTGATTACACACACATACGGTGCTGCACATGCATAGCTAAAGTACAAAGAGCGTTTTCGGTAGAATATATGGTGAAACAACATGCAAAAAGAATAAAAACTACAAATACAGAAGCTTTACTGTAAATGACAGGCAGGAGGAGTAAGACAACTCTGTGGGTTGATTCAATAGATGAACATATATACAGTAGCACTGCTAGAGGTTTTATATGTGAATATACACACACTCCAGGTGTCTTTTCTTTTAGGTACTAAACCCAATGCGGTGTAATAAGAGCCATCTTCGAGTAAGTTAATATATTTGTCTTTTGGAACTGTTTTAGAAAGGTCTGAATGAATTTTATTTGTGCTGCAGTTGGAATGTATAGTTATTCAAACTGGTGCTTCAGATTTTTTAGCTACCTTCTAATGAGTTGGACCATATACTTAGAAACAGCTAGAAACACAAAAAAAAACCCTGCAAGAACTTGGGTGGGATCAATGATTCACACGCTTTGTAGAACGTTTAGCAAAGAGATGTGGGAAAACATTTTCACTAAACTCTGTCACTCGTTTTGAAATACAACTTCAGAGTCTCAGGACAGATGGTGTCCTTAGACTTCACCTTTGACATTTATGTAGGTGATGTAGATTGGATTTTATAACATTGATCAATTTGTTTTTATGTGAAGCACCTGAATTGCCATCATGTAGGAAAAGTGCACCATGTACAAAAAATGTACTTTCCCTTTCCTACTAAAGAATTTCTGTTTTGACTTGACTTGTCCTGTTAAAGGTTGGGCAAGAGACAGTTTGACTCTTTGCATGTCCGTGGACTGTGGGAGAAAACTGGAATACTTGGTGGAAACTATGCATCCACAGGGAAAACATGCAAACTCCACGCAGGTTACAATCTTCATCCATCAAATCTCTCCCCTTTCCACTCACCCCAACCGGTCGAGGCAGATGGTCGTCCACCCTGAGCCTGGTTCTGCTGGAGGTTTCTTCCGTTAAAGGGAGTTTTTCCTCTCCACTGTTGCCTATGGCTTGTTCAAGGGGGAATTGTTGGGTTCTGTCTATACATCTTTATAGTCAACGTAATTCTGCAAAGTGCCTTGAGAAGATTTTGTTGTGAATTGGTGCTATATAAATAAAGCTGAATTGAATTGAATGAAATTAAATCCATAAAGCTAAAGTTGTGAGGTGGTAGTGCTAACTACTCCTACCACTGTGCTACTATACTAGTAACATTTTAAAGGCAAAATGTTCCTCGTGGTTTAGAGTTGCTTGTGATGTTCACAGCGTGGTACTACTTTTACCTGGATGAAGATTTTAATGCTTCTTCAAACACATTCAGTCAGTGTTATTAACAGAAAATATTTAAAGCAAAGTATGGAAAACAAACAGCACCGAGATGCTAACATTTAACTTTATTTTACTTTTGAACAATTTATTTGAATGTCTTCATGTCTTGAAATTGCAATGACAAATAAAGGTCCTTATTTGAGGTTAAATCAGCCATGGGAAAGTTCCCCCACCATTATCAAACACATCATTAAATTGAGCTAAATGATGACATGCTTTGTCAAGATACTAAATGATGTGCTCGGCTTTGTATTTTAATGATTTGTTAAAATGCACATTCATTCAGCGTGGTAATTTCAATGATGTTGGTTAGTTATGTATTTTTTTAACTTAATGGCCTTAATGTGATCTTCTGTCACACTTCATAAAGATGCTGATTAAAGATGGAAGGGAACTGGCCTAGCTGAAGCCTCATCATCAGTATTGTGTGTAGGCTAGTTGCCTGAGGCAGCTGTAATAAACTTTGTTTCTTCAACAAGACAAACTGTAAAACTACATTTATGGATACGTCAATTTACAATGGCAGCCTCGGATGGGAAACACTTGCCATCATCATGCACTGAGGACATTAGTTGCACATTATTTACACGACGGATATTGTGCATTTTTAATACCATAGATTAGGTCCAGGTTTTTAGTTACCTGTTGGAGTGGAATTAACTTTCTGCCTGGACCTGGACAGCCTTCTGAGCCTGCTCTGGTTCTCAATCTGCACTGGGGTTTTGTCGTTCTGGCTGTCTGACAGACCTGTGGTCTCATTACTGACTGACACAGTACTCTGTCCTTCAACAGCAGGGGGTTCCTCTGTCCCTTGTGCCTGCTCAGAGCAAAAAAGCTCTGCTTCTAAACAGATCCTTGGAGGTGATTCTGTCTGTTTTAGTGGGCTGCCTTCTTCTGCTTCACCCTCGAAAAGTTCCGGAGTACAGAAGATGGTTTGGTCCTCATCCACTTCATGCTCAGGGGGATTGTCTGCTGAAGGTGGGCCACTTTCACATTTGGGAGGGGTTGTTACATTAGAAGTCTCCTCCACCACATTGTCTGGTCCTCTATTAATTTCACTGCACACGTCTGTAGCACCTTGTCCAATACAAGACGCCTCCGTCTCTTTTTGTGCGGGAGAAATCTGGGGTTGCACCTTGTACTCAGACTGATTCGTTCTTTGCAAGTACTGGCTGGTATTGCTGGTCCCGTTTTCTTTGAATATTGGCCTCTTGAAGCGAGTACTGGAAGGACAGGAAGTGAAAATATGGAACAGAGATTGAGTTTTTCTTTTTTGAACTGAGAGTTGCTCTGCTGGGGGACTTTGCACCGTCTTCAACGATTCTACATCAAGACAAGACAAATTCAGTGTTACCTTTTCACATTAAACATACAGTAGCATATCACTCTGATAACCACAAGTGAGAAAACATAGTAAGACTCACAAGGACGATTTTAAGTTTTCTAATAAGTTCGAACTGGCACGCACAGCACCATGGCCACCAAGGTTATTTTGCAAAGATATAAACGCAGGCTTACGCTTAGTGTAACCCAAACAAAGGTCAAGGGGATTTAATTAAAAGCAACAGTCCAACATCTGCTCGCTCCAGCGCCACTCAGGCACGCAAAAGACCTTACAGTAATGAGGCAAGCCACTCAACTGATCCCCACCCCCAACAGTGAGGGAGGAGGGAGGGATCTGCTACTCGCCTTCTACCACCCTTATCCACCACACTCAATTCAACTGAGCAAAACAGCTCAACCTTGACATGGACCCCCAAAGACAATGGGCTGCGCCAAGCCAATGTGCAAACATGTCACCTTGACATATTTTCTTGCTCATACATCTTTCGACCTTCAACATGCACATTTTGATGGATCTTTTTTTCTTTTCTTTTTTTTAAACTGTGCTGCCCTAAATGTCATTAACATAAGTGTAGAATGGGGGGTTGATCAGGTCCCAGTCACTGGGAGCAGTGTATTGCCATTACCTTAAAACACACATACACTACAAGGGTGTCCTGTGCTTGTGTGGTTATTACAGAATAACCATAATGTCACTGGTCTGAGTACCAGCCTGGTAAACCTTTGTGGTATTTCATTTCGTGTCTCTCTACACTGTATGCAATCATTTAAGGGATTAGAAACTACAGTTACCAGCTGTAATTGCTAAGTCGAACAACACAACTCTTATCACAAATTCAAGAGTGACGTTATTATACACTTCTCAAATGCCAATACCAACAAGTATCACCAAACCAAAATGTATGTTTTTTCTTTGAGATAACATTTAGAATGATCAGTCCTGCAACAAAACTCCCGTTTCAGCATTTTAGTTAATCTCACCTTCTTTTTCCTTTTTTTTAGGTTTCAACTGTGCATGGGGGAAAAAAGGGAAGTCCTGCTGGACTTCAGGCAAGATGACACATGAGCCAAGTGTGTGAGGTTGTGGAGCCTTGGAGGGACCTTCTTCCTCTACAGTTACGGGCAAGTCACTGTTTGAAGGTGAGTTAATGCAGCCAGGGGTTGGGCTTTTCATAGGGGCCAGCTGCACCTTCTGCTGCTCCTGAGAGAAGGCTACCAGAGACTGCATGGCATTGTTGAAGGTGTCGTGATGCTGGACAAGCTGGCGGACCCATTTAGACAGACCTGTGATTACACAGACACACACATCTGAGACATACAACGTGAAACGTTTTTTTAATGGACAACTATTGCCATCTAGTGTTCAAGCGCTGAAGTTCAAATCCGTTCCAGTCAAGCTGCACCACTTTGGAAAGAGTACTGATTACCTGTGATGTACTTATTAGGATTATTCCTGTAGCGGTCATCCACTAGAATTAAAGCACCCCAGTCATTCCTGTGGCGGATACATCTGAAAAAAAATTGTTTAAGGGTTTAAATATAAAGAATCAAAACATAAAGGTAAATCTTCAGTAACAACACAAATGTGGTAGATGGCAGCTTTACCTCCCCAGTGCTTGGTTTAAAGCTCTGTAGGCCTGAATCTCATACCACCGGTTCCCTGAGAGAAGACCTCTGGACTTGCAGTGCTGGTCATTGTATTTCATTTTCAGTTCTACCTGAAACCACAGACCAACTGTTAAATCATTATCAAACACGTGGCACATTCTGGTGTTTTGATTGGAGGTTGGGCAATTTTTTTTTTAATCAAACCAATGTTATCAGTTGATATTGGTAATTATCAGAACATCCATCCTTCATGACTATATATTAACAGCTTGTGCTATAAGGGGTCCTGGAGCCGGCTTTTAACCCGACATCCATTAGTTTGGACTGCGGGGAAAACTGGAGTAATTGGAGGATACGAGCATGAGGAGAACATGTAAACTCCACACAGAATTATCACAATATCACATCTAATACTGTATATGTAATACTGAAGTCATTATTATTTACTAAAAGACGCTGACAAACCCAGGTGTACTAAAAGAGCGTTACTTTTGCTGATCTAAAATCTGCCAAGTCTATTTTATATACAGTCATGGCCAAAAAATATTGGCCCCCTTGCAACTCTGTCAGAAAATGCAACTCTTCTCTCAGAAGATTGTTGCAGTTGCAAATGTTTCGGTTATCACGTACTTATTTTTTTGTTTGCACTGGAACAACACAAAAACACAGAAGAAAAGTCAAATCTGATACAATTCCACACAGAATCCCCAAAAATGCACTGGACAAAATTATTGGCACCCTTAACTTGATATTTTGTAGCACCCGCTTTGGAAAAAATAACTGAAATCATTTGCCTCCTGTAACCATGAATGAGTTTCTTCCACCTCTCTGCTGGAATTATGGACCACTCTTCTTATGCAAACTGCTCCAGGTCATTCAGATTTGAAGGAGGGCTTCTCCCACAGGTGTTCTATGGGATTCAGATCTGGACTCATCGCTGACCATTTCAGAACTCTCCAGCGCTTTGTTTGGAACCATCTCCGAGACCTTTTTAAAGTGTGTTTCGGGTCATTGTCCTGCTGGAAGACCCATGAGCTCTGGTGGACACATAGCATTCTGACACTGGCCTCTACATTGCGCCACAAAATTCTTTGGTAATCATCAGATTTCATGATACCGTTCACACAACCAGGCTTCCAGTACCAGAAGTCTTTGTCTCATCTGTCCACAGTACAGTTTCCGGGAAGGATTGTTGTTTTGTCATATACGTTTTGGCAAACTCCAGTCTTGCTTTTTTATGGCTTTGTGTGAGCAGTGGTGTCCCCCTGGGTCTCTTACCACAGTGGCCCTATTCATTCAGATGGCGAGTGATAGTGTGAGCTGACATTGTTGTACCCTGTGCCTGCAGATCCGCTTGAATTTGTTTGGAAGTTAATCAGGCTTTTTTATCAACCATTCGAACAATCCTGTAATTTTTCATTAATTTTGCTCTTCCGTCCATGTCCAGGCAGGTTAGCTACAGTGCCATGGGTTAAATGTTCTGCACTTATATAGCGCTTCTCTACCTCAGTGCTTCTGCTTCTTATTCACCCATTCACACTCACAATCACACACACACACACACACACACACACACCGGGAGCAACTAAGTTGGGGTTCAGTGTCTTGCTCAAGGACACTTTGACATGTGACCGGAGGAGCCAGGGATTGAACCAACAACTGTGAGATTGGTGGGCGACCGCTCTACCTTCCTGCGCCACAGTCGGCCCTGTGGGCGGGCTGTAAAACTCTTAGCGATATTGCGCATAGTGGACACAGGAACATTAGGATCTCTGCAGATGGACTTGTAGCCTTGAAATTGCCCAAGTTTTTCTTGAAAAGCAATTATTATTTACCATTTTGACAAGGTGGCAATAATTTTGTCCAGTCCACTTTTGAGTTCTTTGTGAATTTTCATCAAGTTGGACTTTTATTCTCTTTTTTTATGTTGTTCCAGTGCAAACAAAAACAATAAGCACATGAAAACCAAAACATTTGGAATTGGAACAATTTTCTGACAGAATTGCAAGGGTGCCAATATTTTGACCATGACTGTATTTGTCATATTTGTGTTTGCAATGGTGGAATATGCTCAGTGTGTTTCCACTTCTTGTTGGCTCAGGCTTCTAAGAGCAACGTGCTCAAAGACACCGTGCAAATAACAGATGTTTAATAAATGATTTGTGTCTGAACTATTTCCAAATGACAGAGGAAGCAGTTGTTTTTTTTAGAATTAACCTGGTGCTACAACCTAGTCTGCAGTTGAGTCTAAAAAGCACATTATTAATTCATTCATTCATTCATTCATTATCAAAGAACGGCTGATTATTTCTCAATCTATTACTAATTAGTATAGCATATAATGTTAAAATAGTATTAATAAATTATTAAAATAGTTTTTTATAACAGTTTATCATTTCTGTAATATGTTCATCTATTGATCCGATCTCTAGTCAACCTCTCTGCTTCAGAACAAAGATTATGAACTCCAGTAAGAATCTTTTTCAGCAGAAACATTTGAGAAGATTAAATGCCAAAAACACACAAATATGACCTAAAAAAAAAATATATATATATATATATATAATATATAGTCAACATTCAAATTATTTGTAGAGAATCCTGGTGGCCCAGTGTTTAAGACTTCCCAGTTTTACCCAGGACGCATGCTGAAGTTGCAAGGTATTGTCAGCCCTCACAGACATATGTGTTCTGAAAGGAGAACAGAGAGACTATGACAGAGTGGAGAATAGCTCGGCAAGCAACATGAAACATCCCTGCACAAAAACGCCAAGAAAGCATCCATCCATTTGCATCTGTCCCTGCTGATTTTAGTGCTAACCTTTCAGAATTGACAAGTGAAAAGTTCATCTGGCATCTGACAGCATGACATGCAGGGAAGGCTGCTGAACAGGGCTCTAACTGCTTTTGACAGGTACCGTGTGTGCGCCGTGAGCCACCAAACACAAGGCCATGGCAGGTACAGCCTGTTCCCTTTACGCCCATCATGCAATGCCGCTGTGGCCTGTCTGAGCGTGTGCACATAAACAAGCAGAGTCACAAGATATCCTAAATGTCATCCCAAAGTTGGACTATGACTAATCACACCTCACTTAGGAAACATGCAAACACCCAAGCAACACCTGCCGCGACAGAAGACCTCGATACTGATTCCAAAGACTTTTGTAGTTCGTAAGATGAAGGCCTGAGATAGTCAGGGGATTTAAAATCTCGGGTTTTAGCTATGGAAAAAAAAAAACAACAGTACTGCAGGCTGTCAATGGAATGTAAGTCATCTAGCCATATCACAGAAAGCCTGCTCGCGTCATGGTGCAATCTTTGCTAATATGTGAGACACCAGATCAGTTAAAGAATCCACTCCTCAACCCACAGCTTGAACCCGAAAGGCCAGCAGCCTCAAGCTGGCAATGTCATTTAAATCCAATCACAGTCTATTTCAGAGTTTGAGCAATCACATTCTTGGTCTGTACCATGTCACTGTCCAATCTAACATGACAGGTTACATATGTGAAAAAGCCAATTCTGGCTGCTAGCAAATTTCACAAATGTGCAAGAAACCACAAGCTAGAAGGGATTAGTTAAAATGTCAAGAGATCACTCGCTTGCTTTGGCCTTGTCCTCTACAGCTACCTGTTCATCCCTAAAAACATATATTTCACCACTAGGCATGATTCGCAGCTGAGCGCATCTGTCTGAGCTACATTTTACACGAGCTGTGTGTGAGTGTGTGTGCAGCAGTGTAACTATGCACGCCCCTGGCAGTCTGGGACATCTTGTGCCTGTCACTGAGATTGCTGAGCGCCTCGTCTGCCACATGTAGCTGAGGTGACAGCTGAGTAGCTCGCCTTGCCTCACAAGGCCAGCAAACTATTACACTTCTTTCTAACATGCGTATGGATCAGCTGACACTAAGGCTAGACACACAATTTAATATTTACCATGTTGTTTAAAAAAAGCATCATTTCATAGTTTGGCCAAGGCACTTGCTTTTATAAATATGTGCAGTCTAAGGCTTAACAATGCAAAATATACAAATCCTGATAATAAAGACCTTCAGGCATCTGGTTCTGGTTAGTTTTTAATTTTTTTAAATATTTGCTACCAAATCATATTGGCTCAATTATACTCGCTTTTGGAACCAGGTACTTTCTGTTTTCCACTGCATATGTAGTACCCACCTCAATGAAATGTAGTGTAAGGAAAAAAACCACCTTCTCAGGTAATCAGGAAAGTCTGCATGACCTTAAGAAACCTGTTTACTGGTAATTCAGGTATAAACACACCAAAAAAGTAATGTGATTCCTCATCCACATCAGACTGGCCAGCCTCAAATTCTGACTGGCCACCCCCTCCCAGACTGAGAAGGTGTCAGGTATCTGCCGTTTAACTTTTAGCACAAAGTAAACTGACCAAATCTGAGGCTGAAATAAAACATTATTTCAAGGTTACCTTTCCCTGTTTATTATTATTTATTCATTTACAGTAAAAAAAGGTAGAACATTTAATGTATGTAAGTCACTGTAGGTACTTGCCATTTATTACACTGCACAAAATACTGTTATTAGACATTATATCAAATCCAAGAAAGTTTTCCAAATTTGATAGTAAAAACTTCAATAGTTATATATAATATTTTTTAAAATGTGCCAATCTATTCTGAGCATGTGCCCCAGTCTGGCCATCCCAATAAAATATTAAAGATTTCTAGATCCGCCCCAGGTTCACTAACTGTAGAGTCAGTGATTAGAAACCCAAATACTTTTCCTTGAGAAAGTGAACCTCAATTTTCAGCTGGTGGTTCAAGTGCTTTACCTGTTAAAGCAGAAGACTGGTAGAAGAGTGTTCTCCATTTAATGGAAACATAAAAGCAAAAGAATATAGGGTGATTGAAAGTGTCACTGAAATTGAGATTGAAGTCTTTATCTTATTTTTAATCTTTAACTAAATTGTCTTCAGATGTGAGCATTTATATAAAAAGTTACAAATAAAACATCCAATATTGTTTCTGTATTTTTTCTTAATTGAGAAATACTATAGTATTACAGTGAAGCATATTTACTACCCAAACTAGAAAATGACACAAACAGCAGAAAAAATAAAATGTTGATTAAATGTGTAACTGACACACAACATCTGTACAAACAGATACTATACAAGCAGAACTGGTCCTCCACCCTTAAATTACATCATAAGTAAATGAAGCTCACACTATGACGTCAATTTAAGGGCAATTTTAACACATTAGGAAAATTAATTTTGGCTAAAACTATTTCTTTATGATGATTTCCACAAACTCGTTAATATTCCTGCTAAATTTCCTTTAACCATCCATTCTTGGAGGCCTTAGTGTTAAAATGCATTTGTGGTTGTGTTCAATAAGGGCGAACAGCAGGTTTGCTAAATCCTTATCAAACTAAGTGACACCTTGTCAGTTGCTAATATTTTTTTTTGTTTTGATTTTTAAAACCACTTACTGTTTCACTCACTTACCCGGAGTGGGAGTGTTTACTGTGAAACATGCCGTTGGTAAAATAAATGTAATACAACCTTCAGCAGGGCTCATTCATACTGATAGTTATCACAATAGCACAAGTTAGTGTACTTGTCCTGTGGTGTCTGTAAAGAGATGCTGTGCCTCCTATTCCAAACAATGGGATGCTGCCATGCGATTGTGGCACAGAAATACACTATATTGCCAAAAGTATTCGCTCACCCATCCAAATAAATGAATTCAGGTGCACAAAGCAAAATCCATAAAAACATGGATGAGTGAGTTTGGTGTGGAAGAACTTGACCGGCCTGCACAGAGTCCTGACCTCAACCCGATAGAAACCTTTGGGATGAATTAGGGCGAAGACTGCGAGCACTGTGTATTATGTATTTCATAAACACACTGCAAAGGGTGGGCCGCCATCATATTAAACCCTATGGATTAAGAATGGGATGTCACTAAAGTTCATATGGGTCTAAAGGCAGGTGAGCAAATACTTTTGGCAATATAGTGTAATATCTTCATGTCTGTGTGTGACAACAAACATGTTCTCACTAGTGCATGTGTCATGTGTAGTGCAAGTGACAGTACAAGAAGAATCAGTTTCCCGTATAGAAATACATTGCAGGTAGATACAATATTGATACCCCAGTGACTTCAACTTCAAATTAACAACATTTACTTAAGCCAGTATTCTGTCTTGGTGCAATTCCTAAAGTACTGCAGATTCCAATATCATGAAGTTACTGGGAACGACCAGTGTACCTGTCAACAGTCAAGCAAGTTTTTAATATTGCCATTGACAGAAACGCTGCTGTTCAGAAAAGAAGTAAACACCTTAAAGCTTTACTAAAGCTTCCACCTGACAAGGAAAATCCCATCTGGAGGAAAGTTTAAGGGTCAGATGAGACAAAGATTGCGTTGTCTCAGCACAAATACAAAACTTTGAAGGAGTAAAGGAGAAGTGATGGCTTTTAATATCAAGAACCCTGAATGTACTCTTAAGCTCAGTGGTGGTAACATCATGCTCTGAGGCTGTTTTGCTCCCAGTGGATCTGTCAATACGATGATAAAAAATGAGGGTTACCTCTGAATTAGGGCTAAGTGAACTGGCCAAAAAAAATCGAATGAATAACCCATACGGTGTATTAAAAAAATCTTCAGTGTTTCAAACACTTTACAATTTTAATATATATTTTTTTCTGAATACAAGAACAACCTAAATTTCACTGCCTTGCTGTAATGAACTGGATTGATTTAGAATACTTTTTTTTTTATTCAAAAACATTTGGACATGGAAGAGCGTCCAAATGTGCAATGTAAATAAGACATTATCAACAGAAAAGACTTCTATTGTTAGATATCTTCATAAATTGGAAAGAAACACTTGCAGCAGCTGTGCAACAATATATGTAAACTCTACCAACAGCTAATACTTAGGCTTCCAAAACACAGATGACCCACGTCCTCAAATGCAACAGTGGAGCAGCACAGCATAACTAGGCGACTGTTGCTAATAGATGGCTAATGCTACATCTTCTATGGAGACACATTGACCTTTCAATGTGAAGCCTGTGGATAAAAGAGGGCATGTGGGATTTCTGCCACTTTCATATCACTGACATAAAACAAATAGCAATAATCTTGTTTGTTGATAATCCTTGATTTAGGCAATTCTTTGACACTAAATAAAAATTTGAATTAATCTAATTAAACCATCCATCTCGCCCTTCTCTGAACCCTAAATCACAAGTTTAAACCACCAGCAAGGCAGCTGAAACTTGGAAACAGTTAGGTGTTTACAGGAAAGTGACCCCAAGTGCAAAAGCTCACAAACATGGAATGAAAAAGCATGTCACTGGAAACAAGTACTATAGAATGAGGATTCAGATTTTTAAATTTTCAAGTGTTGACAAAATGTGACAAGAGTTAGAGAGATTGGCAAGAAAGAGTGCTGTCATGGTTTGGGCCTGCACTTCTGCCAGTGGTGTTATGCATTAAACAATACCAAAGCGTCACTTTGAGAGAAATCACGTAATTGATACAGCTGCTGATACAGCTACAGCTTAAGGAAGTGAAGCACCAAATTGTCTTTATCGGGAAGCACTTGTTAGTATTTTAGCTGAAAGGAGGAGACTTTGTTTGATGCTGTGTGGATTAGTTTTTGGCTTGTCATTATCTACTGTTATTGTGGAACCATCGAGAAAAAGAAAGTTTTCTCCAGTCTGGGATCATTTTGATTGCAAAAAGGCTGAATGTTTTCCTTTACTGTTTCCACTTTTGATTTGTGTTCATTTATTTATGTATTTGCAGGTAAAATGGCGGCTCTGCTTCACAGAGCTGTCTTACATAAACAGGAGCACTTCATCGACATCTCAGAAGGGATGAACCAAGTTCAGTCTCCACACCCTTTATCCAAGTTGCCTGCAATGTTTTTTGTAATCCAGCAGATGACGCTATTAAGCGATACACCAACACAGTGTCAACGCTGTGTCAGCACAGTTAGAGAACTGTGCCATACACAGGAGTCATCTACCCATCCCCAGTTGATTCTGTCTGAATTGCTTTATTTAAAAGAAATCAGTATGTGTTCAGTGTAAAAGGCCACAATAAACACTGACTTTTGCCTGTAGAAGCAAAACCCAGGAAAGTAGAAAAAGGAAAATTAATGTACACATTTCCTGTATCTAGACCCATGATTAAATATGGATTTTAACGCCAACCTTGTTAAAAAAGCAAAACTAATAGTGGTCTAAGACTTTACATGTTACTTAAGTTCTTCTGTAGTTACACAGATGAGTGTTAAGGGTTCAGTGGGCTTCAAACAAAGAGCTTTTGGATCATCTAACAGCATCTGAGACCCAGTGGAAACAGGTTTGCTCGACCACTACTGAAACTTTGAAAAACAGACAGTTCACCAGCCTCGCCAGCTTTGTGCAGGGATCAGCCAGGCATGAGGCCGTGTAAAAGCTTGCAGGCTTCGATCTCGTTTCATTCAGTCGTTTTCTGTGTGCGTGTGTGTGATTATTGTTCTGTAATTAGAAAATATGTTGACCGTAAAGAGGGTACACCATATAGAGAATTCCCCTCACAGTGGAACTCACAATCATGTGCAGTAGTACGGAATATGCAGTGGGTACCTCAATGTAGTGCTGCAACTGTATCTGTGCTACTTTCACACACTACAAGGCCAGCTGAATGGATTTGACAGCCATTAGTTTCAGTGTCCCGACTCTCTCCAAGTGTAATGGGTTAGTTCAAAGACCTTTACAAGCCCAAGGGGGCTTCTCTGGAGGGCACAATAGCTCTGTAACTGAAAGTAGTGATAAGAGGAAAAGCATCGGGAAACCAGAGAGCACAAGGACAAAAGGCAAAGCTGAGGAATTAAAAATTAAAAATGGAACAACACCCACACATTACACCCCACGAATCATATTCCTACAATATAATCAGTATTAAAATAACAATTCCTAGGTTCCACGTATGTAAATGTTTTTATTTTGTACCGAAACAAAAATTATTCTGTGACTGTACAACTGTGTACGTCACATTTCCTTTTAATTACACAATCATCTGGGAACCAAGGATTCTAACTGTTGCAGCTTTGCAAATGGAACATTTGCCCATTCTTGCTGGATACTGGACCAGCTGCTTAACAGTCTGTGGTGCCATTAGCCTGTTACTTTTCTGCTGAAATATCCACTTAATTCTTAAGGGGGAAAAAAAGCCAGGTATCTTTCTAAAAGCCTATGTACAATTCCAGAGCTAGTCAGTGGCATAAGCAAAAGTAGCGGTTACTTGGGGTCCAACACGTGCTAAGTATTTGTTTAAATTTTTTATTCTTGATTTCCTTGCATGCTGAACCCAATCATTTGGCAATGCTATTTGTGTTGTGTTTTTATACCTATTGGTTAAGATTAGGGAGAGGACACACGCTGAACAGGTATCCAAACTTGGCATCAAGAAAAAGATTCAACAGAAAACAGTTGTTGCCACCAAGATACCTCAAATTTCCAGGCAAACATATCCATCAGAAGCAGTAGGAAGGAAAAGGAAAATAGGAAATGTGAGTGTGCTCTCAAAGTAAATCTATCTATTTAACATGAAACCTTAAAGTCTATTAATGATATAATCCCTCTGCTGCAACTCTCATAGTTCTGTCTTGAACATCATCCTGAACCACTGTCTCAGTCACTGACAAAATGTAGCTCGAAGCAGTTCACAGCATGAGGTTTGTCTCCAAACTGAAAGAGAATCGTGTACAATATGGGCCAGACTCTTTAAAGCTTCTGCATTAGACTTCAGCAGGCTTCCCAAAAATCTTACTTAAGAAATATGACATAAAAGTGGCAGCTGCACATCGAACTGTTCCGTGCTTACAAACCTTTATTGGAAAAAGTAAAAAAAAAAGTGGTGAGGAATGGCTGGTCCAAATTTAGTACTGGCCTCAGTCAGGAAAACCTGTCTGGAGCCCATCCCAGCTGTTATTGGGTGAGAGGCTGAGTAAACCCTGGACAGGTTGCCAGTCTATCTCAGTGCCACACAGACAACCATTCACACTCAGAGCTATGGGGTATTATGATTCACCAATTAGCCTAACATGCATGTCTTTGGTCTTTGGAATACCCAAAGGAAACCCACCCAAGCATGGGGAGAACATGCAAACTCTATACCGAAAAGCCACGGTCGGCCGGAGACGCGAACCCGTAACATTCTAGCTGCGAGTCTGCAGCACTAGCACAGAAAAAGCCCTCATTAAATGTGCTGACAGTCGGGTGCTTTCGGGCTGTGTTCTGAACGTTGGTTTACATATCCAATACCAGGGTATTTATACGCCGGATGCCCTTCCTACAGCAACCCACCCATTTTATCATGACTCAGGACCGGCACCAAGTTACTACCTGTGGCCCTGCGGCCTTCTGGACCCATACTTTGCACACTTATGCACCCTATAACAAGGTTTCTCAATCCTTGTCCTAGAGGACCTTTGCCCTGCTTTTTTCAAATGTCACTGCCCAAACCAATTCTAAATAGACTGTTTTAATAGTTTAATAAAAAAGTTTATGTGAGATGGATTATTAAAAGTTTAATAATCCATCTCAAATTTACCAGTCAACATGAGTTGCCTTAAGAAAAGGTGCTTGGAAAAATGTGTGTGTGACATAGCATATGCTAAAGGGTTTGATTTGAAATTAAATATGTGAGAAGAATTAAAAAAATCTGGCTTCAGTTTACATAAATATTTGTGTAACTAATTACTTCTGAACAGATTACTAAGTAGCATGGCTGACACAGAGAGACCATTTACACAGATGCAAAGCCACAGGAACATGTCAACTTTACTGTCACCCAGATTTAATTTTGGTATTTGAAATATTTTTACTATCTACTATGTATTAGTGAATGTGTAAATCCTTGCAACTGTTAGTTACATCCAATCAGTTATCAGTCGTTATGTAGTAGTACCTATCTTATACAAACTACACGTGTTAAGAATTATAATAGGACCTTCTTTCACATTTTTGATCCTTTTGTACTGACAAAACAGTGCTAAGACAAAATAGGCAGATAAAAATTATATAAATAAAAAACAAATTGATAAAAAAAGAAGCTCTGTCCTCAGAGATGACACAGGTGAAACTGACAGCTTTGACTAAGGTGAAAGGGTCTGGGAAGCTTCAATCACCCACACATCTTGCCACACTGACAGAACAGGTTAGTGAAAGCTTCATTGTGCTCTGACAGGAGAATGTGGAGGAGTATGGGGGCCAAGAAATGGGGGGGGGGGGGGGGACTCAAACTTAAAGGTCAACTTTATTTTCTAAGGACAAGGCACACACAGCAACATCGCTCTGGGATTTTTTTTCACGGATCACCAAAATGGGAGGCTCTTATTTTGTCTGGGTTTGTGTGTATATGTGTGCGTGTCTATCTGTGAGATATATGTGTTGTCTTTGTGGATCCAAAGTATTGGAGGCTAAATTTACCACACAGTGAGTCTCACCATTCTCTACTCTCATTGTCTACTCTCATTTACTTGGCTTTCAGTTTGTCTGTGTGACATAATTTTATATTGTCATATTTACCATTGTTCTTTTTTTTTTTTTTTTTTACATTTCTGGGCCTTTTATAGTTTGTAGTAGCTTATTCCACTACCAAGAGTATATCAAATATAAAAGCAAAGTGTTCATAGATAAGTATGATATAGCATAATATTAATACATAATACGTTTTCGTTCAAGCATCCATACTTTATCCTAAATGCTTAGCCTACTGTAGCTGATCCAATCTGAGAGCTGACTAAACCCTGAAGAGGTCACTGGCCTATTAAAGGGCTGACACAGCGACATCCAGAGATCGACAACCATTCACACTAACATTCACACCTACAGGCAATTCATACTCACTAATTAACCTAACGTGCACGTCTTTGAACCCCAGAATACATGGAGAAAAGCCCTTGCAAGCACAGGGAGAGAAGGCAAACTCCACACAAACCAAGATTTGAACCGCTGGCCTTCTGAAGCAGCAGCAGTAACCCATCTCTCACCGTGCTGCCAAACCTTCAAGCAAAGCTATTCAAATAACAAAATGGCTGTTAATCAGCCATTAAGCATGTAGGTTTTGTGTAGCTGCATACCCAAGCCGATGTCTATGCCGAGCAGTTCCGGGGTTGAATTGGCCAACTCCTCTGACGTCTGCACGTTTTTTCCCACCTCACAGGTTAAATTTAGCTGCTGATAAAAATCTGTTAGCTGTAGGTCATTATAATACCCTCAGATAATAACATTATCTGCTTATCATCTCAGTCACTAAGTACTACTACTAAGGTAGAGTGGCCGCCCAACAACTACAGGGTCGGAGGTTCGCGCCCTTCCCTCCGCGACCACATGTCAAAGCATCCCTGGGCAAGACACTGAACCCCCTCATTCCCATCCCCAGCCACGCAGAGCTAATTACTGGCTTATTACCAGAAAATACAACATAATGGCATAAAAAACTAGGGGTGGGGCGACGCGTTCATTTATGAAACGTAGACATTAACGTTGCACAAAGATTTGGTTCCTGGCACAATAAAGAAATTACCTCACACTGCATGGGTTTAGCTGCTAAAGGTGAACTAGAGCACAAAAATATAAATGTGTTCTGAAATCAGCGGATATGAATTCTTCAGACACCATTGAGATTAGCGAATAAGAAAATAAACTACTGGAACTAGTGGAGGAGCTTTTCTCTCTGAGTCTGAGTGACGCTGGAGCTCAGCCAAGTGTCCCTGTCTGAACCAAAGAGGCAGCAGACAGTTCAGCTAAAGATCTACTTCTTAACTCCACGGCACAGCATTAATGCTCGTACAGGTACCAGCGGAAAAATGCTCCAGAAATTATCTATGAGATCTGATCTGATCGAGAGTAAAGTGTCAAATCACCCATTATATCATGAATGTGTAGAAAAGCAATAATATCAGCTGTGCCCACAGTTTCGCATCCACTGTCATGTGTTCACCACAACAAGCTCGTTGGCTAATGTTAGCTTACATATGTACACCTGAAGCCGTAAGCAGTAAAAAGTTCTACTTAATGTGCCACAGGTCACATTCCCACTCTATTCTGTTACAGTATTAAAACTAAAAGGACCTGAACTGTTTACTAAGAAATGTAGATTGCACCACACTCCTTTAAAAAAAGTAGCTTAAGGGGAAAATAATTAGAAAAATCGAAACATAATAATAATCGATAGATTAAAAAATATATATTATTAGATGCAGCCCTATAGAAAAGCCACTGCTAACTATGACTTTGGCAGCAGAATTGCAGGGAAACACAGACACAACAGTCCACAAACAGCATAGGCCACTTGAGTAGCCTATGGCATTGACTCTGTGCAGACCACAAATCAAGCTTTAGTCCACCACCTCCTGCATGTAGCTTCAAATTGAACAGGCAGGAAAAAGAGGGGTAATGATCTTCCCATTGACTTTCATTTGTAATATTGTTTAATAGAGAGCCTACAAATAAAACAATAATCACAAAATTGTAATTACAAATAAACAAACAGCACATTATGTAACTAAAAGGCCACAGTTTAACTTCCAACAGAAGGATCTTTGTTGCATTACCTGCTGGCATCTCTACTACCACTAATAACAGCCCCTTAGGTAACTACTAAGCAACCAAACCAGACTGTTTCCTAACATCCCAGAAGGAAACAGTTTGTGGTGGTTTTACATGTATAATTTAACTAGTTAGTTGCTCGACTGTTGACTCCATTTACCTGAAGGTCTTTGATGTTTGGAAATGGGATTCCAATGGTGACGACTGCCCTGGCATTATCATCTGTAAAGTCCAGTCCTTCACTTACTTTCCCCCGACATACAGCTATCAGCAGGGCACCATCTGTAACAAAGACATCACATATAGGAGATACATGCAAAGGAAAGAGCTAAACTATACAACTCTGAACAACTAGTAGGAAAGCTATGTGGCAACTATGCATTGGAAACTTTAATGGTAGTAGAAAACCTTAACTTTCTTACCAATCAGGCAACTGCTAACCCTGTTATCTGAGAACTTCATATTAATATATTTCAGCACTGATATCAAAACACCAGTCAAGCGGCTTCAGAGTGACGTAGCAAAACCTTTAGTTAACCCTAAGGGAGGAAATAAATAAAGTTTACCAGTCTCACCTCTTTCCTCACAGTATTTGATGGCATCATAGTAAGTCTGAAGCAGTTCATCAAAATCTCCCTTGCCACCCCCACGTGGTTCTGTGATCACAGTTTTCTGTTCTTCTAGCTTTGTCCATAGGCCGGTGTTGGTCCAGCGATCCCGCAGCTTGTCCAGCATCTGATCGGTTGACAAGAGTTACCGTGAAAATATAGTTTTGCTACAGTAGCTTCTGGAACATTATGTAATAGGGAGATACTGATCATGCACAATCTGAGTCATGACAGTGCACTAAAGCATCTGGAAATGAATACTTATAAAAGGTTCTTCTAGATAATGCTCTAGTTAAGGGTTAGAGTAAATGCACTCCTAAATCTTCATCAATATAATGCTTTTCAATTTTTTTAATAATTGCTTTTTTATGCTTTTTAAACTCAAATAATAGTTTAGTGCAACAATTATGCCAAATATGGAAAATGATCTCTCCAAGTCTACAACTTACTTTAAACTGCCCAGAATATACCTAGAATTTATGGCCTACTATGACATTTGAAACCTATATTTACTGTCATGACCTGGCTCAACAGCCACGACAAAAAAGAGGAGTATGCAATGTAAAGGCCAAAATATGGAGTGTATTGTAGCAGAACCAAGGCTAAACAACCAAAAATGAGTGCGTGCATGGATGAGTGAACTAATGTAACATAAGAAAACTAAACTACAACGCAAAAAAAGGTTGACCGACAGAGAGCAGGCCAGCCGACAAGCCAGCAAGCCGCTTGTCTCCAAGGGAGGCCACTGGGCCCCAAGTAGGACATTGGGCCCAGGCATCCTCAACCACTGTAATTGGCTCCACCTCCAGCTACCTGCAAGTAGAACAAACAACAACTCCACGGGCCAGAGGGTCGTCACATTCATACGCTTAACAGGATCTCTATTTCTTTTCCTAGCTTATTTATCAGGGAGCAAGTACAAGAGCATTCATCTCATACATGGGATTCTGTAGGAATCCCAAGCGATAGCAACATCAGGAAGAAACACGAGAAGCTTGAGAAATACCAAGGGCAGAAAAAGGATTTAGAAAAGATGTGGAAGGTGAAGGCACAAGTGGTGCCCATGGTAAAAGGAACATTGGGGGCTGTGACCACCAAACTGGGAGAGTGGCTCCAACAGATTCCAAGAACCACATCTGAGCTCTCTTTCCAGAAGTGTGCAGTCCTAGAAACAGCGCAGATGCTGCGATAGGCAAGGCGATTTGCGCAAGGCCCTCAAGCTCAGGATAATAGATGACAGAACGTGGAACTCTAAAAAGAAAACTAGGTATTTTGAACAATTTTGATAGAAAACTAGAAGATGCCCTGAGTAGAGCGCAGACCAAGAACACGTTCTGAGTCATTCAATGTGAGTCTACTTTAATTCACTATAGTGTGCAAGCTAACCCAGGGCTTGAGTTTTAACACCATGACTTTCCAGACTTATAGTAAATGCAGTGCTTGCAATTTATGGTAGAATTAACATCACTAGTATGAATGTTGCACTTGCATATAGAGACGATGACCAGATTGGCTTTGACTGTTTGTGCCCATTTGCTGACGACAGCTGTGTGGTGGCTTTTGGTGCACTGACTCACTCCACTCTTTCCCAACTTCTTAAATCAGCGTTGGTGGACAGTCTTTTTATTTCTTTAGGTTTTCAACAGCTTAACTGGGTGCTGTGAAGTCCTGGGAAAGCATTACTAGATACAGAGAACCTTGTGATGTCTGAATATACCACCTTTTAACTACTTAAACAAAATGGCTACCGTGCATAGCCTGCGTTTGATTGTCCACTGTCAGAAATTAACGGTATGTGTACACGAGATGCAATCCCTTGTATGGCCAGTGGAGCAGTATCAATCTCATCAGAACAACAGCAGAAAGCTTTGGTAGAAAACTTATTTAGCTTCCCCACAACAATTCACATTTACACACCTGTCATTTGGTTGTTGTTGAGGTTTACTGTGCTATTATTTTAAGATTAACCACTTCAAGTGTGGCCATGGCTTTAGGTTATGTTGTGGATACGTACAAGTTAGAAAGTACACAGGGACACGCGTGAAGAATTGATGCTTTTACATCCACTTAAGTAACCTGGAAATCGGGCTTCTCTGGTAATCGGGGAACAGTGTTTACATGCTCTTAATAAACCTGGTTAAGGGAAATCTGCTAATACATGTGCAGGGGAAAGAAGGAAAAGACAAATGCAGCTGACGCGCACAGTCCAAAAAAAAACCCCCCAAAAAAAGCCGCAGGGGAAAGTGACTGGGCAATATAGGTTGAAGACCAGCCAGTCATTATCTGCAAAGCAAAAAAGAGTGGGAGGCATTTAGCAATTCAAATTTGGTTCTGTGTCCTCAAACACCACAGATGTTTTTGTACTTGGGGAAAAAAACAGGTGTGTTTAAGCCTTCTCAATAAAAAAAAGAAAAGAAAAAAGAATTCATATTCATAGTTCAATTCATATTTTCCACTATTATTAGTGGAAAAAGTCAGCAGCTCTAAAGAGCTACTCATATCTGTTCTGTGCAGATTATATCCATGAAAAAGCATGGTGTCTTCCTGTTCTTCTTGGGGTCAGCAGAAAACTTCTCAGTGTCAAACTAGAAAGCCTAAAACAGATGTACACGGGATTATAAGACAGGAGGATGGTTAAAAACACTATTCTGCTTTCCTCCACGAACAGCTCGAGAGTCCTCAAGTGTTCCCCTAAACAACATACAGATATGAACAGAAATTTACGCTCTGGCTTGAAGTGCAGTAGGGAGGAAAATGTCAAGCAGGAAAATGAAACCGTTTTCCGCATGCACAATGGGAAACTGAGGCATGGGAAATATTTCAGCAGGTTGGTGCCTCCCAAAGTAAGTGAGGCCAAGATGTTTGCATCAATAAAACATGGCACATTCACTAAATATTCAGTGTTACATTGACAAAGACCCCCCCCTTTCGTGCATCTTCAACTAGGCAAACTGTCCTGCCGTTGTTTTCCAGTGCAATCTTGAGTGGAACATGAATAATTCGTGATATGTACTTTAGAAAGATCTACCACTAAACAAAACAGCCATTATCTGCCAGGCTGCACTTGGAAAGGAGCTGATTCCATGTGGAGAAGACAGGGGAGAAAATGCTCTCACTAATCAAAACTATGCGACAAACTAAATAAGAGAGACTTATGACTCATGTTTTGCATCAAACATATTCTTATCTGAATAAACTTGAGAGTACTACAAGTATGTATTTACTCAGAAATGTTTTCTCATTGGTAGAGAAAAATGTTACTACATATATTTTACCATTAAATCACAGAAGACCAAACAACATTTGATTCAATTTCAGTTAATGTATAACAGTTTGGTTCCCTAGAGGATTGAAACGATCTCTCTCAGCCACTCAAGTACTTGAACTGATACAATATTATTAGCTAAACAACATTTTTTTTTTATATATGTCCTATGGCTCGGCAATATATGGAATTAATTTGATTATTAGAATTTTTGTTTTTATCAGTTTTCAGTGGGCCTGATAATTAATAAAATTCACAGATTTACAGTCAGCTTTTTCCTGAAAACTCATTTTATATGTCCAACATATGTACTTTTTTATTTTTTAATTAACAAACTATGTAGTATTCTAAAACCAAGCACTGCTCCACCCAGTGTATCAATACATCACTGTAACAGGCTTCAGAGGTGGTTTCTTAAGAGCAATAAACAGGCAGCTCTGCTTTCATTATGTCATTGCAGGGAGTTTGAGATACAGCTGAGAATCCTGATGGAAAACATCACTCCACTTGACAGATTCTGCCTCAAGTCTTAAACTGCACCAGTTTTAAAGTTCCATACAGGTTAGTGACGGAAGAACATGGCAAAAAAAGTGGTAACCTGAAGCTTCCGCTAGCAACAATGCTGCCATTTATTGACAGGGCAATATAGTTGTGTAGGAAATATGACTTTGTGACTTCGTCAAGAGAAGACACAGCCAGTTCAGATTGGCAGCAGAACATGGAACATCACCGCAGTGAACACCAGCACGAATCGGGGACGAGTGCTCAGTACACTACTGTTCAATCTGCACTGCCAGATCCAGCTCAATCCTCATCTTACTCTCACGCTTCCCAAAACCTCTACAAAGAAATGTGTGTATGTAATAGTAATTATCTAGATGCTGGACATGAACTGTGCAAGGAGCATCTCAGCCCTTCAGATTACGATCGAGGTCTCGGACTTAAAAAGTCTCCTAAACTGTTTTGACTTTTCCTTGCACACTGAAGAAAAATGGCAGCATTATCTTCAGAATTTAACCTTTTTTACTACATTCAACTTCTGTTGTTTTCTATTTACAATCATTCAATTCTATATTAGTTATGTCTGCATGGGTTTTTTTTTTAAACATTCATACTGAATACATCAGATTGTGTTGCTATTACCATCATTGTATCATTCTGTTCTTAGGTCAGTCTGTTATGCAGGTCCTTTACATACTGTACAACATAATTCATTTGTTTAATCTTGTTTTGAGTCACGCTCTCTCTATAAAACAGTTTACTTTATTTTAATAACACATGCAAAGCAGTCTGGGAGACAGTAGCATCATATCTAAAATTCCAGAAAAAAAAAAAAAACCCTGCAAAGAAGGCAACCTGCATTAGTGTAAGTCTTGTTTTTCATAAATCAAATGCTGGATGTGGCATCAAAAAGTATAAAGTTTTTGGTCCGGTCCACAAATGACAAAACAGCAGCAGGACACATTGGCATAATTTTTCACAAAAAAAAAAAAGCCACAAGGTTATTATGCTTCTGCAATTATGCTTCCTTCACTAGTTTTGTTTTTACCTTCAAAAGACAATGACGTTTTCAGGCAAAACAAATTTATTTATAGTCAACTACTTTCATAAACAAGAGATCCTGCAGAAGCCCAGTTACAAGGCAACATAAATGGGAATGAGCAGTATTTAGCACATAAGAGAGCAGAACGAGGTATAAATAATGAATTATCTTTTCTGGGCATGGTAGGTGCAATGCTCAGGCTCTGCCAGTGACATGTTAAAGTGGGCTAGATCTTTCTGCCAATTGGGATCCAGTGGTGAAACAACCAGATAGAAGCAGTGAACTGTAATCTTTCTCGCACTTTTACACTTCCCCTCTCTTCCCCCTATACTAAGTCTACATCTTTCACCTCTGCATCCAGTCTCTCTCTATCCCCTTATTTGTGTCCCTGGTGTCAGTGAGCTGTGTGGCGACACATCACAGCTCCTCTAGTGCCTCCTGAATAATGTAATGGGCTTAGAGGCGACAGCATTAATGAAACATGCAGCCAGGAGCCACATTTCGCAGTTGTGAGGGGAGATGTGTTGTTGGGTGTAAATTATTCAACTCAAAAATATCACAGCAACCATCACGTCAAGAGTAGTGGCAAGAAGCCACCTGCCACCTCTGGCCTGCCACTCTTCCCTTGTCTTCTGCTTTACACATCCAAGCTACACCGGTGGAGACAGCACAATGCTGCAAAAACAACGTCTGCTGCCCAGAGAGGAAAACTGATGGACTTTCAAAGAAAGTAGTAATAATTAAAACCATAAAATGAATACTCATACGCCACAACATTAACATGGGTGGTCCTCTTAATGTTGTATAGGACAATGATATGCAGTATGCAGCTACACCGCCCAATACACAGCAAAATGTGATACACGGTGTGCGGAGAAGGTGGGCAAACTTAGTACTCAGGGAGAAGTTAATGTTTTGGGCAAAAGAATTCTCAACTACAAGTTCCATTTTACAGTTTTTATGTAACTGAAAGTACACTGCTGAGTACTACAAAAGAAAAGGTACTCCGATAAAGGGAAAATTGTATTTTAAGGGTCAAAGGACATGGAAAGTAGAGTGGTGGAGTGATTAATGCTGCCACCGTCAAACTAGAAGGTCCTCAGTTCAAACCTACCAGCCAGCTGTTCTGTGCGCAGTTTGCATGTTTCCTCTGTGTGTGGCTTTTCTCTCAGTACTTTCTGTCAGGTTCTTTGGTGACTGTAAATTGTTCATAGTGTGAACCTGTGGTAAATGCTTGTCAGTAGCGGTTAACAGATAACAGAACAGCAGTTACAGATAATGGTGAAAGATCACAGTTTGTAAAGGTGGAACAGGATTTTAACAACTGTACTGACAGGTGGGAAACCCATTATTATACATTAGCATTTATTGGTTCATAACATTCCTGTATAAAAAAAAACAAAACATATCACATTTTGTCACTACTTTGATGGCTTGGTCTACACGTCAGGGCCCAACGTGATTTTAAGGGGTGTTAACTGGGGAGCTATTGAGGGAAAAGTAAAGCACTGGAGCAGGTTCACTCAGTGAATGTGAGCCCATTATTACAGAAACACTTTGTGTGTCCACAAATCTAAAAGAATATACGTATTGAGCTGTCCAAGTTTTCTTCTGATTATCTGACTATAGTGCACCTGCACTGGTGCCACAGGTATAGTCACAGGTATAAATATAAATCCCCAACTGACCCAAAAAGGCCCATTAGCAAGCACAATTAGATACATATAATCATTTGATTACAAATTTTACTCCTTTTGCTGTAATTAATCGATAATTAAGTTAAACATAGCTCAACAGTGGCACTGCATCCCATTGTGTATTGTTAAATGTGTGTCTTTAAGGGCAAACGAACCCAACAAGCTTGTGAAACCTCTCTCAATCCCAGAGCCAGGCTGTGTGTGAGGGGGCACAGCCATCACCTTGATACAGTGAACAGGGAGGTCTTGAGATGACCTATTCTTTATGTGCTGCCTGCGCACACACAAACACACGAGTCACAGAGCAGTCGGGACTCAGCGGCACCAATAAGGCCTCCATGGGCTCCAATTAATACCCCAGCCCTTCATATCCCCTCATCTCCAAATCTTTAAGAGCTGACTACGGATTAAATATTTATGCCACAGCATAGAAAGAGATAGAAGACTCTTACATGGCTATCAATAATAAAATAACATCCCACAGCTCATAGCCGCTCCTCGGCTGCCATCACAGGCTGACAAAAAGGAAGGTAAAAGGAGAAAACAACAAGGCCCAGAGTCTTAGCTTTCCCTTGGCTTGGGTGGTAGCGTTTGAGAAGGCAACTGGATAGCAAGCAAACAAGACCTGCAGAGAAATCAAGCTAATGAGCACTGCTTGTGACACACTGAAATACAATGCAAAACAATCGCCACACAAATACGGCAAAGACAAAAACTGAACTTGCAAGGGCAAAACGCAAATGTGAAGTAGCACGGTTTCACTTTTACCACGAGATTTCCTGTTACAGTCAAACAGAATGCTAGTGATTTCCAGTTGAACAGGAATGTAACTGCTGATGTGACCATTTAAAAGTCCAAATGCCTTGAGTTAAAATAAGTTTACATTTAGCTTCTAAGAATCAATTGCAGAGTTTAATGAAAAGCTTTTCCCAGCTCTAATATTTATTTAATATGTAAAACTCTAGATACTTAAAGCTGTCTCTTTTTATTCAAATTAGAATCAGATCATTTGAATATGGTAAAAAATAAATAATAAAACTGTAATGACCTAAACACCTAAACCAAAACCGTATTATATGTCATTAGACACATCAGGGTGTTTATCTAAGTTCCTGTGTAGTTCGGCAGATGCGAGACTTAAAGCTACAGCTTAACAAGACCTGCTGCATTCCTTTTCGAGCTCTTGGTAAACTAAAATAGTGATAGGTTTGCTACAAGAAAATGGCCGATAATAGCGAGGAAAGCCATGCTATTGGAAAACAACAGGATCATCTCACAAGCAGTGTGTAGTGGTAATTTGGGGTCTATGTTACAGTATAATGCTGTGACAAAGAGGTGGTAGTAGTGATGGTGGGGGTGCATTGTTTGACTTGCACTCAAACATTTGAACAAACTGCAGGTTAATTTTTGTTAACATGATTTTTGGAAAGTGTGCCACTCACATAGGGTATATTTTTTGAGGGTGTTCATGTTTCAAAGCTGTCGAATGGTTTAGGGGATAGTACTGTCATTTTACGCTGTGTATGAGCAGACTTAAAAATATTCTTCAAATCAGTTTTGCTTTTTGCATTAATTTCACGACTATTGTAAGTTTACAAGACAAGAAGCAGGTATCCTTAACCAAATAAAGGATTTTTACATTCGATGTTCACTTCGCTCTCAGAATGCAGGCCTACTTGTGGTTCTCAGAACTTCCAAAGGTAGAATGGGAGGTAGAGCCTTTAGCTATCAAGCTCCTCTCCTGTGGAACCAGCTCCAAGTTCAGATTCAGGAAGCAGACACCCTCTCTACTTTTAAGTCTAGGCTTAAAACCTTCCTCTTTAATAAAGCTTATACTTATAGTTATGCTGCTATAGGCTTAGACTGCTGGGGGACCCACCCCCCAATGCACCTTGAAGCTCCTTTCCTCCTCTTGACCCTCTCTCTTCTCCTTTCAACTTACATTTATTTGTCACCACTGTATGACATTAACTCTGTATGTTTTCTCCCTTACTTGTCTTTGTCCTTCTCTGTCTCCCTCTCTCTGTCCCTTTCTGCAGGGCCCATGGCTTTGAAGCTGTGTGTCTTCCAGTGTGCAGCTACTGGTCCTACTAACCTGCCCGATGTTTTGTTGTTGCTTTTTGTTGCTATGTTCTTTTCTCTCTCCACTTTCTACTCACCCCAACCGGTCAAGGCAGATGGCCGTCCACCCTGAGCCTGGTTCTGCTGGAGGTTTCTTCCATAGGGAGTTTTTCCTCTCCACTGTTGCCTATGGCTTGCTCCAGGGGGAATTGTTGGGTTTTCTCTATACATCTTTATACTGTAGTCTTTACTTTATTCTGTAAAGTGCCTTGAAATTACTTTATTGTGAATTGGTACTATATATAAATAAAGTTGAATTTAAAATTACATGGGTGTACTTCATGACAGATTTGACAGATGAGTCATAATATCATTAACCATCAACCAGTTAGCATGAAAACAAATTTATTCTGCACTTTGCACCACATTTTGCGATTCATAGACCATCTCTTACAACATCATAATAGAATGTTAGTTTTTGTCATGACTCCCCAAAGCTACATTGCTGTAACAGCCCACATTATCAACTGACAGTAAAACATGGTGAGTTTTGTTTTTAAAGCTGCAATGTCTGAATCACACATTTCATACTGAAAACAAAAAATATGTGTCCCTTAAACTAAAAAAACAACAACAACAAAAAAAGCATATCATTGTCCTAAGCCACAAAACTGTTTCTGTTACAATGTTCAAACATGGCTTTGTACTCTGGCCACATTTGTAACAGCACTTTGGTAATAGCCTTTCAACCAGAGTTCATACATTTAGCCCTAATCTTAATAAGGACTTATACATTCAGTACATTCTGATGTAGATTTTTGTAATATTTATTTTTAAGATCTGCTGGCTTTAAAAACAAAAGCATCATCTAAAGCCCCTTCAGACGTGCACTGCTTTACAATATTCTACAGAAAACTGAGCGTGTCAGCTTCATTACTGAAAGACCAGCCTCATCACTTTCCTGTAATTGCCACTAGAATCCTACTAGGTTGGACCTATTAACATTTCAAAGTTGTCTTTAACAGAAGACAAGTCTGAAGAAGTGTATAGGAACCAGGTTTAAAATCATATACTAAAAACACGAAACCTACAGCTTTTTAAAATTTTTATCCGCTGAAATAAAGTAATTGACCAGAAGAAAATTTGAAAGTGAAAGTACTTAAGACCACAGAGTATGTTTGTTACGGCCAGTTAAAAGCATCTGTAGCATAGAAATCAAAGACTAAAGCAAAGAGGGAATTCACACCGCTGGAAGAAATGGATGAAGAGGCACCAAGAGAAAGGTCTGTTCAGCTACAAGGAGCTACTGTTCAGGCTCCAAGTCTCCCAGCAACAAAAATGGCAAAACACTCATCAATCTAATCACTGAGATTATACACCAACCAGATTACAGTCAAGCTTTAATAGGACTTAATGCTGCACTCTAGGGCCGATGATCCACTTGGCTCGCTAGACAAGTAAATACATATTACAATATTAGGTTCATGAAATCTTCAAAGACTAAACATATGAGTTGAAAAAAAAATAATACAATTGTACTGAAAATTACAAAATGCAACACAAATAAAATTGCATTTTGCATTTTTAAACAATGCATCCGCTTCTAACTTCTAATTGAAGCAATGTGTGACCATTTAACTAATCATCTTTCCACAAATTAGACATAAAAATAAAAACAGTATAAATATCAAAAATGAATAATACTGCTTTTAGTCAAATGTTTTTATTAAAATATATGCAACTTTCTACCACAGAAAATGGCCTCAGAGCAGCTGCAATAAAATCAAGGACGTCTCTTGTCATAGCCTTGACTCAAGCACTTGACTGTGGAAGTGGAGATGCAAAGACATTTGTCAGCTTTGTCTGGCCTGTCAGTGTCTTCCTGATAGGTGCAGATGATTTTTGTAGAAAGCTCTAGTGTTTCTGGTGTCTTTGCAAAATGCTTGTGTTAGCTGCAGTGTACGGCACCGTTTCCTCACAGTGCTTAAACATCGTCGAGACTTGTCTGTCACACAGTTGCTGTTTATTGGTTCTACAGGGTTCTGAAAATGTCGCCACATAAATTATTTAAAAATGGCCGGGACATCTTCTTTGTTATTTCACACTAGCACTTTGTCATGCGTCGATGATAAATATGGTCACGTTTCAATATGATGACGATCATCATCATCGCTGGATGCAGTATGTAAACTGACAATGCTGCTCAGATCATCAGTCATTTATTAATCTTGTTTTTTATAGCAGATATCATAAGTGTATTGTGGTTCTTTCTGTCACAGTTGTGGCTTAAGTCAAGAGATTTTGAGATTGCTGAGAGCTGTAATCTCCAAAAAAAAAAAAAAAAAACTAAGTAATTTGTGTTCAAATGTTTGGTGTTGATTTACATATCCAGAAAGAAAGAAATGACATTAATTTGATGATAAATTAAATCCACTTTGCCCGTAGTAGGCTAATGTGACAAGTGAGCTACAGTGAACATCAGTTATTCATGAACAAAAACGCACGTGTCTGAGCGCACTCTCAGAAACATACTCATTAAGTGAAAGAGGATACAGCATTTAACAAGTACCTGAAAAGTACCTCCATTGATCAGTAGTGATCTGTTGTAACACATGACACCACCAACATCTGCTTCTTACCACTAGGATCTTTTGGAATCCAGTCTAGGCTTTGAAAGGCAGATGACATGATTTTAATTTGTGGTCTCCAACACCCCCCAGTGGTATAATATGGGTGAAAATGAATGTTCCAACAGCAAAGATTGCACATGCACTTCATGTAAATAAAATTCTTCATTTTGAATGGAAGTGTTAAACAAAGTACTCATTCTAATGCAGCCACCGATCTTCCACAAAAAAACTATAAGGTTACTCACAGTGAAATTAAAAAACTGACACACTTGTAGTTTTGCCATAGAAAACACAGTTCTCCAGTTTTTGGAGAGTGCACTTGTCTGTATTGCAGCATTATGCTGAATGATAATTTGCATGTATATTTCAAATATGCTGTACTAAATACTGTATGGACTTTCATGACAAACTGATCATTTGTTTCTTTTAATAGGAAACATCAATCAGCCACAATCACATGCTTAGTCTGAAGAGAGATCTATTAACACACACAACACCAAATGCAGGTGTCCGGGAATTGCATATGTTAAACGTTAATTTTCTAAGACCTTCTGCACTGTTAACAGTTTCAAAATGCATGCTTTTAAGTATTTATACCCACCCAGTGTATGAATGCGAATGTACCAGACATGTACATGACATTAGCTGTATCAACAGCACCTAACAAGGCCCATGAGGTAGATTAATATATAACCCTACATTTGATGTTTTAGATGAATTCTTACCTTGTAAGAAGGCAGGAAGCAGAGCACACCCTTTGCAACAACCTGGCATATGTGGAGCAGCAGGCCACCCACTTCATCTTGAAAGGCATATGTCTCAGTATGCTGGAAGGTGGCACAGAGTTTTCTGCCTTGGGGTCCTGCACCCACAGTGCCCACCCAAACCTAAAGAGAGGGCATTAGAAACTTAAGAATCATTATATGAACACGCTTCATACAATAAATATACAGTTTACTGGCATTATTGTGTCAGCCCAAAATTCAAACTGCTCCTGAAGTTTATCAGCTATCAGGGAACAGTGTTTACATGCACTTAAAAATAGCTGGTTGATATGAATCGTTGCATACAGGCAGCAGATGAGTAACCTGATTTTTCCTGCCCCATGTACTTCACAGATTTTAACTGTACAGTGAGACAGACAGTGCTAATTTCTGATTTTTCTTTTTTGTCTGTGTGTTCATGTCACAGCAGAGTGATAGCGCACGAGGAGAGAAAGGAAAAGAGACGGGAAACACACGCAGGGATCCACAGCAGGAACTGTGAACACATTCATCCAAACCTGTGGGAAATTTGGGGTCATAACAAAATAAAGTTCCTTGTCCCTAAAGTTAATTGTTTGTGCATCAGCAGAGAAACACAAAACGACAATACAACGTCCAACAGAATTAAAAGGAGAAATATTTCAACTTACATAATCTTTTAATCCACCATCTGGAATTAACTGGGATATAGTATGATACAACAGTGTGTTCTTGTGAATACACTCACTGTATTTTGTTTAAACTACCACAAAGTACATACATTGCCCTATTCCTTAAAAGATATTTTTGCCCATTTTCCAATGTTTTACTAATATTTTCTACAATTACCATATAGATGCTAAAACCAAATATGGATTTTCTTGACTCATGTTTGGTTAGTTATCAGACAGCAGGATTAACTTGTTTGTCTTAGCCATAGACCTTCACTGTTGACCAAAAGCTATGAAAACATATCAGCCAAACACCCTGTTCTACTTCACTTCAGAAGCACTAATTACCACATAAAATGTCCAAACTGATAAGAAAATCCAATGCAGATGTCACACATGGGCAGTGGACCCTCTGCAGTAAAGTGAAACGCAAATTCTGAGCTTGCGGGTCAAGGATTGTTAAAAATACAACAACAAAACACGGATGTGGTGACCGTGGACAGTATGACTCAAGTTAAAGTTAGTCTTTAAGCATTCATGTCATGGTAACTGACCTGGGACTTGTTGATGACATGGTTGGCCTCCAGCTTGATGGAAAATTCTACCCCAAGTTCAGAGGAGAAGGAACCCATGGGTGACAGAGTTCCTGATGTCAGCACAATGCTGCGTACTGACCCACTTAGGTCAGAGAAAGCCTGGCAGATAGACAAAGACACAATAAACCTCCAAAGGATCTTTCTGCAGAAATCTATACCAAAATGAATATATTTAACATGGAGGCTAAGGTGAAAGAAGTGAAAAAACATTTTCTCATTTAAACATTTCTGTAGCACTTGGCAGTTAACTTTAATTCTAGAATCTATAAAACCATTGATTCATTTATTTTTTTCAGTAATAGATGTTCAAGAACCTGCCATGTAAGCTCACCACTGCAGGGTTTAGGCACCAGAAGCTGAGGGTCAGGACCTCTGTCTTGACTCGGGTGCTCTGACGTCGTCTGTGGCGTGGTCGGACAATGAATCCCTGAGCGTCAGGGACATCAGGGGGGACCTGGTTTGTCCAAGCATAGCCCTTCTGCAGAGCTACTCTGTAGTCATCAACAAATCTACAGACACACAGCACACAACAGAGGAACCATTCAATTCTATAAGCGATACAACAGTTCATCGGTGGCACTGGTACTTAGGATCTAGTGAAGTTCCTTAGGTTGTTTCTGACCTGCAGTTGTCCCTGTAGAGGAAGTCCAGAACCATGAAGAGGTTTTTGAGGACAGTGGACGTAGCAGAGCTGATGGTTGGGATCTCCACCATCTCCTCTTTACCATTAGCAAACCCAACACGTTCCTCCTTCTCCAGCACTTCTGCCAGCTTTTGCTGTCAAAGAGAAAAGTCCATAATTCCATAGACATGATTAGATACCTCGAGTATAAGACTTGAGGCTGCTCAATTATGACAAAAATCATAATCACATTTATTTTCTTCAAAATTGTGACATGTCTCAATTACATAAGCCTGTCTGACATATGATCTCTGGACAATGTCAGGAGAAATCAGCCTCGAACTCTGACCAGAGTTGCTTTTCACACATGTAACACACAGAGGGGATTCTGTGGTACTGGAACTGCCCGAGTATGTGATAGGACGCTAAAAGGCTTAACGTGCAAGTGAACTTTGTTGTGTAGAATCTTTGGCTGAACTACATGTGATGCAGCCTGTATTAACGGCAAAAGCACATCACTGTAAATGAAAGGACACAATTCAAGACAAAAGCAACATCATGAAACAGTATGGGGCAAAATCACTATTTTAACTTGATTATTTTTATTTTATAATCGTTTTTAAATTGGCTGCCCACATCAGGTTCGAGGCTGTGCAAGATGATAACAAATGAATTCACTCAGACAAACTTCATGCATGCACAAGTTTTGCCAATTACAGCAGATAAAGTTGGTGAATTAATATCCAAGAATGGTATTTTTTTTGTTTTGTTATCCTTTTGCTATGTGTTTGTCGCGAGCGGAACTATAAGCTGTCTTTGTGTGCGGGATTCATACTAAAATATGAGTAACTATGTAGAAGCTGTAATGTGTTACAGTTCTATATAGTACTGTACACTATATAGTATAGTTCGATATAGTACTGTGTACTGACAGTACATAGTGTGGCTTACTTGAGTTCACTTTTGTTACTGTTGCACAGTGTTATAGTGTTGTTCTTCACAATGTTGAGAACAGCCTTGCTAGATTTTATTTGTATGACAGATATATCCCTAGTTACATGAGAAGAGTATATCACTTAATAAAAACACATATTTTGACTTATGTTTTATATTGAGTTCATGTGGGGAGAAAAATAAATAAATCATTAAAATCATGACTTATCTAGAACACTGGTCATATTTCCCAGCACCAGTTTAAGGTATTAATAGAGTAAATAAACATGCTTTTAACAGTTGACCTCCATATACAGTACCTTCTTGCCCACAGGGACATACACCCAACACATCAAATTCATGGTATACAAGCTAATTAAGTTACAAGTTAAAAGTAAGGCAAAGACATTTGCTATACCTTCAAAACAGTAAAAGTATCAGCAGTGATACCCAAGCTGTGAAAGATGTCCAGGGTTTCTTTTCCACTCCAGACTTTACTAGCAACCTCATATCCCCGATCACACATCTGGCTTTGGCTCTCCAGGATCCAGCTACGGAAAAGGACACCCAGCATAACATTTACTGAAATGATGTAAATAACTGATAACTGAAGAATTCAAACGCTGAATCATGCTACTAACTTGATAAGGCTGTAACAGAAGTTTCTGAGTGGTTCATGTCCGGAGGGTCTGATGTTGGAGCTAACCATGCCATCCAGCTCGTCCCTTGACATTAGCAGACTGTTGTAGTCCAAAGTGGAGCTGGCACTCTCCCGGGCACAGTCCTCAATGTTGTGGGCTTCATCCAGAACCAGGATCTGGCCCTCCAGGTTGATCTCCATCTGTGGAAGACAGTCAGTGACTTGTGATAAACAAGCTATTCCATGTTTCAGGCTGACATCTAAGCAGAAATGAGTAAAAACGATTCTTTGTTGGTTTTACCATCTGTATACTGAAAAAACTGAAAATAAATATAAATAAAAATAAACTAAACGTTTTCCTTTAGTTACTGCACCGCCGATTATGACTGGGATTTCCACTGTGGGCGCTGCAGTCTGTTGTGTCCTTGCCTCGCAGCGTTTTTCATATTCTTTTCTTTTTAAAAGTAAAATAGTGTTTCACAGAAACTGAAACCAACACCTTGCTGCCAAGTTTGTTTTGATACAGCACTTTCTGTTCTCACAAGGTTCGCAGATTTCTCTACCTCCAACACTTCCAGTCATTACCAACCAGTCTTTTATTGTGTGAGCCACAGCTTACTAAGTCATTGGGTATTTATACCTTCCAGACATTTAATAACTAGAAATCTGTGACAGAGTTCATGCTATGTGTTGCTTCCACTCTTAACTGCCTTATCCGAATATTTCCTAAAATCTTTAAACTCTACTCACACTCTCTCGGATCAATGGGTCCAGCAGATAGTTATAGGGGCAGAAAATGATGAAGGCTCCCTGTAGAAGTTCACGGGCAGCGTAGTAAGAGCATGAACGGAGCCGTTTGCCCAGTGTCACCAGGTCCTCAATATCCCAGGCTTTGTTTAGTCCATGAACGTGCTGTAGTGTGTACTGGTCCCGCATCCTCTGCACACCATGATAGTAGCGACATGACTTGCCCTGTAACGTACATATTTTTAAAAGACACACAAAAAATGGCATTAGATGATTGTACAATAGAGTCAGTATATGATGTGGAAACAATCCACATAACATATAATTTGGATAAACACTCTAAGGGTACTAATTAAAAAATATAATACTTTATATAACTTTTTTTGAGTAGTGTAATTTGATAGTCCCAATAGTTGTGGACAGGCAGGACAACAACACCACAGTGTCACCTCGAGTATAACTTTGTAGATGATATACGCAGGGTGTGCAATGTACGTAGATGTTTTTGTTTTGATTTTTCATTTTTTTGTGTTAGTGGGTGTTTTACCCCTTAGATTGGTTATTAGTAACCAACTTTTTCAAAAAACATTAAACATGTAATTTATGCTTCAGGATTCAATTTTGGAAAGGTAGTTAAATGGTAAATTTAATAAAATTTAAAATGTAATTGCCAATAG
Organism: Channa argus; assembly: GCF_033026475.1. Lineage (NCBI taxonomy): Eukaryota > Metazoa > Chordata > Actinopteri > Anabantiformes > Channidae > Channa > Channa argus. The sequence goes on along the minus strand of NC_090202.1, from coordinate 1,832,052 downwards.
GTAGAAAAGCGCTATATAAGTGCAGACCATTTACCATTTAAATGTTCTGCACTTACATATAGCTTTTCTACCTATTGGCACTCAAAGCGCTTTACACTGCTTCTCACACACACACACACGGCCAACACGGGGAGCCGGGGATTGAACCAACAACTGTGAGATTGGTGGACAACCTTCCTGCGCCTTCCTTCCTAGTTAGTAAAAAGGTCAAAACTACTTTTGAGCTGTAAATCTAATCTAAAACCATTATTGGCCAGATAAATAAAAAAAAATCTTCAGTTGTTTATAAGAGGATATAAGTTCAATAGCGTCACTTTTGACATAACTTATCTCTTAAATACCAGTCAGATTTTTAAATCTACTATATAACGAAGGTATTTTATATATCATCTATCATGCTACTGACTAAGATAACCATACATACATACATGCATTTGGCTTTAATTTTTTGATGTCCTCTGAGCATATTTTTAAATTTAAAATAACAAAAGGACTAAAGATTGTGACACTGAGCTGATGCTGCTTTTAGTTTCAAATACTTCGAACAATTACTATTTCAACAAGTTTGTGTCATATTTGTTTTTATTAAATGGTCAAATTCCATCATTAAACATTGACCTTTGGACGCCCTGTTCTCTAAGGATCATCAAACCTTTACTGGTTAACCACACAAACACAGCAACAGTAACTTTCCTATTAGTGCAGGGTGGAGGTTGGACCAGGGCTACATCTGTACCTTCAACCATTCCACACACACTCACCGTGCGTACAATACAACACACTGGAGTCTAATTGCTGGGGGGGAAAAATTATTCCCAATTTTGTGAAATTCTGCAATTTTTATGGCTTTAACTTTGGGCTCCTGTCTTCTTTTGAAGGCGAGAACAAGTCTGGTTGATTGTTAATTAGAGGGTTTTATGAGTAGCAAATGCAAAAAATAGTTTTATGTGAGTGTATGTGAGCACTCATCCTCACATCCTTGGCCTCCAGCAGGTCCTTGCAACGCTCATTGCGGTTGGAGTGCGGCACAACTTCTGGGTTGACACACGTGTGATCTCTGCTGGATAGGATGGTCATTGGCACACGTGAGTAAAGAGTGCGTTTCAGCTCGTGAGCAATCTGAGTTATCTGTTTGTGTGTGCGAGTGCCAAAGTAGATCTTAGGAATCTCCCTTCTGCCATCTTTGCCTTTGTCCTTCTTGCTCTCTTTGGATGAATGACATGGGCACTTGGAGCAGGGTTCTAGGGACTACACGAAGAAGAAAAAAGAACACATACTGAGAAGTTTACAGCTACATTTGAGTGCATAATGTAACGGGGTTCCAGATCTGCTTTTCATACTGGTACAGTACAGTGCAATTGCTTTACCAAAGACCAAGCCAAAAATGTTTATGCAGACAGTGATGAGAGCTCACGGATTTTTGACATTTATTTAATGGGTGCATGAGAGGCCATACTCAATGTTGGATTGGGTGTCTGGTACCGGTTGCAAGTTTTACCATCGAGTCAGAGATTCTATAGTTCAATTCCTGGCCTGGCAGACCGTTGTTCCATGTCACATCCTTCTCTTTCTCAGCTGGTTTGCTGTCTCTCTACACACAAAGGCCCATAATAATCTTTAAAAAACAAAAACACAGTTGGCTGACCGCTTTCAAACACTGAAGTTTAGAAAGAGCATCCATTCAGTGAGTAGAAACAACTCTGAAAACCGGGACCTGTCTACTGAGTCTGCAGACCACAGCAGCAATATGAAGAATGAACAAGTGTTTCCAGACATACAAGCTGGACCATACAAAGCTACACTCTTTAAATCGGTTATTCTGAAATGTTTACATTACTACTTTTTTTACATGCTACTCATGAACAACTTCGCATTCTGAATGCGACTGCACAGTAAGGAATGATGGTCATGCAGCACAGCACATGCGGGTACAACAAAATTCCTGCCTCGTTTCGTTGTTCCGGTGACCAGCTTTCTTCACAAGTTGTTATAGGAATTAATGTTGACGCATATTTTTGGACCTTAAGGTTTTGGGCAGCAAATAATTTCACAAAACCCCCTCCCACTCTGTGTTTGGCTTATATTTGTGCATGTGATTTGCTTCAGCGTTGTTTTAGTTCCTGTCAACATGGATCATGGTTTTTTTTATCTGTTATTCTGACAGACACAAGAATTGTGTGAAAGTGTTCCACATATTGCTTTTGAAACATCCTGAAATGAGCCGACTGTGGTTAACAGCAATCATGGGCATAATCCACCGTCTGCAGACCGTTACATGTATGTAGAAACTATATCTCAAAAGACTATTGTGTGAGAAAAAGTCCTAATGCTGTAACATCAAAGTACAACAGCTGACTAGAGGTAGAAAGAAATATATAATTTCAGTTTTTCCCTGGACTTAATTTGGTAACCAAAAGTTATGCATCAGTGTTTTGATTAATTTCCCTTAGGCTGCCTTTTTAATTTAAGTACTCAGGTTCATACAGCGGTGGTGTAAACCATGTGCCCCATTGCTTAGTCACAAGACCCCTTTTTGTGAGTGGTGAACAATCTGCTCTACTTTCTGAATTACAGACCATCACAGGTTGCTCCTTACTAACCACATGTAGCACTGTTTAAATGATATTAGCTCAGGAGAAATTTCACGTCATAAAAACCAAGTCAAAATACCAAAACTTGACCTGACAGTTGTCCACAAGATGTTAATCGAGACCTTCTACTTCCAGCCTTTCCCCACTTAACTTTATTTGGAGAGGTGTGTAGCTGGATTAATAATAGAATTCAACATTCATCATCATGATAAATAACCACTATATGTTTGCCATCTTTTGCAGAATTTGCCAAAACCAAAACGTTCTGTCAAGTAATTTAATACAAACTGTAAATAGTAAAGCTAATTTAAAAAAAAAAAAAAACATAAATAGAGAGAGTGCAATTAAATACGACATATTTATTATTACTACATAATATTATCTATATCGGTCACAGCAGAATAAGAAATTAAATTAATATTGAGATACACTTATGACCTCTGCATAATATTATCTTCTCAGCTTCTGTATCTGGAAGTTTCTAACCTGTCTTTAAAACAAACATTTTAATGTTAATATTTAATGAACGTAATTCGCAAGCTTAGCAAAACTTTTTATTTCAACATTCTCTCTACACGTTACCCAAATTATTTCATGTAAGAATGAATGGTATGTGTTGTCACACTATGCACTTATGATGGGGATCAGAAGGTAGCACTTCTGTTGACAGACGAGTAGCTTGAGTTACCCAGCAGCTCAGATTTTCCAAGCATGTCTGACCATCAAATATTACAATGTGTGATGGAGTGTAGGCCAAAGAGGGCCCTTAGAGAACTGCCTCTCAGAGTTAAGAGGGATAACGAGCCCTGAGCCCATGTGAAAAATAAACAGAGGTGCTGCAGGGCCCCAACACCAGTTCAGGTTACCTTTCTCTTCTGGAACAGTTACGCTTCACAGCCTGGGCCCTGGGCCTGATCAGCTTACCTGCTGCTGCCACATTAAATAGAGCCATCCAAATATCCTTCCACAAGATGGACAATAATTACTTATTCATTGGCAGGTGGGGGAGAAGGGGTGGATTGGGGCTATGTAGAAGGGCCTGCTAATGAATAGAGGCCCTTGTCAAAAGCTGCAGCAGGAAACAGCTGACACAAGAGTATCCTTTTACGCGTCTGACTCCTGAGATGCCAGGACAACAAGGCTTCAAGCCGGGCCCCACCACCCAGAGCAGGCATCCCCCAGAAAGGAATGTAGATAACTGGCAAAAAGGGTGAGCGGGACACCAGCTCTGCTCGCAACAACATACAGATTCTTTCACAGTGCTAAACAATTCCACTGGTGTTGCTTCTAGGGTGCGGCTGGCAACGACAATGCCTTGAGTTTGCCTCTCAAATAACACGCTGGGTGACAAAACTGCTTTCTGATGAGCTCGGCATTTAAATCTAAGGACGCAGTAAAGGACCACTAGGTTTCATCCAGGTTACGGCATTTCTTCGGGTTTACCTACTTGAGGTTCATTTGAAGCAGATACACTACATTTCTTCCTCAGTATACGCGCTGTCAGGTGTAGGGGCATCGAGCTACGAAAGCCATCTTGAAACGACAGAACAGAGGTCAGTGGTGATACTGAACACGTCAGAGTATTCACAGGTAGGCTTCTGTCTCTATACTCCCTGCCAACACCTGATAGATGGAAATCTCACACTCCAGGGGGCCAGTAAGAGGGCACCGAGGGGCCGCAGGCAGTGGATCACTTAGGTATCAGTGGCGCCTCTCACTGGACGCCAATTTGCTTCTCATTCCACAGCTTTTGAAGGTTTAGTATTCATTCCAATGAGGGTGGGCTTCAATAGCCAATACTTTGGAAGACATAACACCAAACACCCCTTCCTCCTGATATGACCACACTGTGCAGGTAGGGGCCCTTCCAAATATCTGCCCTCCAAAGCACCTGTTTATCCCTCGGGCACAGTAACCAGTGGGTGAACCCCATTCAATATTTATCCCTGTGGCTTTCACAGATCAGCGGCCCAGGCGAGGCAAACCCTCTTAATTAAAACTGGAGCTTGCTTCAAAGGGCCCCATTCAGGCCGTCAGTCAGCGCTCACAGGACAAAAGAGCCCTGGTCATGTAGCTGCAGCGAAACCAGAGACGGACGCACTTTTTCAGCTTTACTTTCCCTCCTCTTCTTTTTCCACCTCCCACCATTTGCGGCTCCAAATCCATTCCACACACCTGTGGCAGGTTTAGATGCAATTGTGAGTTTAACCATTCTTGTGAGCTTACTATGGCTGAGCATCTTTGATGATTAAAGGTAACCTGTCAGTCTCTGGGACTTGGACAGAACATGGATTCTTCATCAGAAACAACATCTTGATACTTTGGTTGGTTACTTCTGACTACAGCAGAAACTTATTTTTTGTGTTACAACCAAAAAACATTTAACTTGTACGAGTAAAGGATTCATCACAGATGTTAGCAAATAATCTAAATTATATTATATTTTATATTTTAATTATATTTAATTTTCCCTAATTCCCCAAGCAAGAATGCTAAAACTACCAGCTTCTCAATTGTGATTTGATACTTGTTACAGTTTAAACATCCTAGACATCATTTCAAGTTGCATACAAAAAAGTGTAGACTTTTATACATCACATAGTATCACCAGGAACACATCCGTTTCAAATCTGTTCTCTAGCATAACAATGAAACCAAACATTAGGCCTTCGTCATAGAGCCCTCGTCTCACCATCACGGTGTTGAAGAGACAGAAGAGGCTGAGACAACCCGAAACCACAGAAGAACTCTGGAAAGTTCACCAAAGTGCTTTGAACAACCTACCTCTGGGTGCAATATTACAATAATTATTGCAGTTTAAGGGCTATTGGAGGTCACAACAAATACTTTTCTGACTTTGGTTTTCTCTTTGCTCCCTTGTGTGTGGAGTAAATTGGTGAATATAAACTATTTGTGTCATTATTTTATTTTTTGTGCCAGTTGTATAGTGTTATTTTGTGTTATATTGAGAGTTGTTTCTATTAATATTTCCATTACATACATTAATGCAAGCCTTGAGTCAATAAAGTGGATCTAATATTATAATACTATAATAATAATAATAATAATAATAATAATAATAATAATAATATACTACCATACAAAAATGATAAATAATAAATGCATATTCACTGGGCTAAGGCAGATGCTATAATTTCAGTTGCTGCATAACGCGGGTTCATTATTTGTTCAACTTTACCGACTGTGAAAACAGAAAGGTGGCAGATACAGCACATTTATGATGCACAAACTCCCTTTGACTGTGGACTGGTGCTTTTAGGTTTGAGGGAAATTAGGACATTATTACGGCTTCTTTAAACTGTGATTCTAACCATATGGTGCATAGTTTTTACTATACCATTAGCTTTTAATTTGACTTATTGGCATTAAATCTTTCCTGTTGCAAAGGCTTGGATAAATAATTTGCACGTACTTTATGTTAAAGAAATTAAAAGGAAAACATAAATTAAAACATCAGAAGTTTTCACAATTTTTTTTACATTGCTTCAGTTAAATCCTATAAAGGACATGTTTAAAACTTTAACTACAGCAGCGGTCAATCTGGTGGAGAACACCACCACCTAGTGGTGACAACTGATCCACAACTAGTTAGTTGAAAACTACTCCACAGGGTTTAACTGGTCTGTGTTTTTGTGGGGCATTTTTGAATCTAATATGGCTTAATAAGAGCTGTAGATTTTCCTTTAAGGAAAGCTGCCATACTAGTGTTCAGTGGAGTCCTTTTTAATTTCCTATTTAAATGGAACTAAAACCCTTGAGTGTTTGTTTCACACAGGAACTCGCACCCCAATATCAGTGGCCTGACATAACACACGTTAGATCAAGTTTAAACAAAAACACTGGTTCAAACCCCTGATGCACTTTTGCTGGTTTTGCCCTTTTACAAGTTGATTCGAACTCAAACAAGGTTGTTGTGCGTTGTGTACAGCATGTCTCCTAATGATTACAGTCACAGATTCCCAAGTTTCCTGCAAAACCATGTGTTTCATTAAAAGGTGAAGGGGAAAAAGAGCCGCACTGGGACCACTATGATGTGTAGCTCATTAAAACTTTTCACAGCAGACATTTTATACATGCAAAGGTTTAAATGTTAATGATGGCTGCATTCTATTCAAAGGTCCAAGTTACGCAGCAAAGTTAGTTTAAAATGCTTGGCTCTGCACCAAATAAGTAATTAAATTGCCTGAGATCCACCCTGTCCATAGCCATAGTGACTGGCTTATAATTAAAAATTCAAATTAACAGACAATATTGTCTTCATAAGTCACAGCAACTGTCTCTGGATTATACTCACACTGCATGATGGGGATGAAGTAGCAGCTGGGCTGTTTGGCTGTGCATTCGCCCTCTGACAACCTTTCAGTTCATTTTTCTGCTCCGGCTCATCATCTATGAAGATCACTCCTTTCTCCAGACGCTGCCTTTTCCTGCACTGTGATGCAAACGCAGACATTTTATTTCACTGAGCTGCACAACACTCAGCCTCTGTATCTGTCACAGAACTTATTAAGTCAGTTCAAATTATTTTGTTAACTCCTTGAGAATGGTGTATTAAAATCATCCACAATGTTTGTGTGTAAATTAAGTATTATATTACATACATTACATATTACAAATTGCTTTGCATTTTTATACTTGTATGTTTTAGGTATTGGTGGTAGGATTACAATGGATTCAGCTATTTGGATCGTACTGGATTCAGTATTCAGATAATTATTGATTATATATAGTTATTGGTGGCAGTTACAATCAACACTACATTAATGTCAAACTGCTATTATTTTATGCTTTTATTCCAAGGTACCATAATCATATTTAATATATTCACCCTTTTAATGTACATTAAATCAATAAATAAATCAACAACAGTATTGACGAAGAATAGAAGACTACCTTGAGCTCAGCAGTGCGAATGCGTTTCCCTTCTTTCTGGAAGTCATCATCTATCAAAGATTCTGATCTGAGAGAAGACTGGAACTTCTCAGATAGACGCGAGGCTATAGACTGTTTACTGAGGTGTGACTCTTCTCCTGAAGCAACACAAAAATGTTTAGATTATATACGGTAATATAAATTAAGTGAAGTACAGGCTTAGTAGTTATTAACTTTTTTTAAGAATGTAATTAGGAATGAGAATGTCTGCTCTTACGTAGGTTAGACAACGTCTAATTTGCAAGACATCACTTAGACGGTGCAAATGCATACGTCTAAAACTACCTCTGCAACAATAAGTCATTACACCAACACGGACAGTCGGGTGCAAATGTTTGCCTCCCCTTATTTTGAAATGGCAAAAGGAGTCAAAGATCAACAGCTTTCAACACCAAAGAAGTCAAAACTATCAAGATGCTATCTCAAGCTCCACTTTACAATTCCAAACTGCCTACAACCAATCAGTGGATGTACAGCTAGGCACATAAAATACTGGAAGAATGAGGGCTTCTGTACACCACTAATTATGAAATGAAACAGTCAAGATGTAAGCAAAGTCAAGACTTTCAACTTAAAACCAAAGGGGTCTGATACAATTGGCGTTAACCATTCAGGAATTGCAGCCATTTTCATACACCCACGCACATTTGTGGTGGTTCGTAAATAACGGAGCAAATGGCTAACAAGCAGTTGCATGGACAAGTGCGGCCTGTTCCCTGTTTACTCGATGACTAATTAAGCTGTTCTGAGTGTTACATTCACATTTGGTAGCTGTTCACTGGAAAGAAGTGTTTACTTAAGTGAAGGGGGCGTTCATTCGGCTGGCAAAACTAAATAAATCCACTAGAGAGAGAGCAGAGATCTTGAGAGTGGCCAATAAAACCGTTTTGAACATTCATTTTTTTAAAAAAAAGGAACAAACTGGCAGCTCAGCAACACCAAAAGCCCTGGGGGATGGGAAGAAGACATCACAGGTGATGACTGCACTATTCTGTTCATGGTGAAAACATCTATTCAGCTGAAAAAGACTCCATGGAGGTAGGCCTAACATTGTCAGAGTCTGCAGTCAAGAGACAGACTTTATAAATGTAAATACAGAAGCTTTAAAACAAAGTGCAAACCACCGGTAACAGTCAAGCGCGATTAGATTGTGCCTGAAAACAGGGATGTCAGCTGTGGATAACATGATACTTCATCCAGGAGTTGTTAAGCTATTAAATTAAAGAATAGGGAGCATTCTGCATTGTTCTGCATGTTGACTTGTGTTTCTGATCCGACGGTAACAAAGATATGATGATTAAGTCTGAGCACTGACAACATGTTCGGTTCCGTATTACATTCAGCATAGCTGCATTCAGCGTAATGCAGAAAACAGACCTACAATATCAGACAGTAACTGATTTTAAAGGTCCGATAGCAGAGTAGGACCTGAACGGTTGAAATGCTTTATGTGTGTACGCAGTGTTTCTCTATTTACTATGCAAATTGAAAATCACAGCGGCCACCTAATAACATGTGCCGTATAGACAAAGTACGTTACCAAAATTAGACTAACCGACACCAAGAAAGTGAATAAAATCTCTGCAAATTAAGTTGATTGCAAATGTAAAACCTAAAACAAGTCGTTGCATGACTACCTGTCTACTTTATGTCAGTTGTTTCTAAAAGCACTGCTGTCTAAATTCTGTTCCTATAAAAAAAAAAATCACTCTCTTAATTTACTACTGTGCATAGTAATTTTACTAAAAACAAATTAAGGGAAAGATTCTTACTATGTTCAGATGCTGGAGGCGGCTGATGTGGCATCTCTTTAAAAGGTGACGCTGTGAGATCCACAACATCGGGTTTGGCTGACGTATCAGTGGCCTTGGTTTGGTTGTGGCATACACAGTGACATGGGATGACATCGGACGTTTTACAGTTTCCAGAGTTTTTGTCCTCTGAAAGGCTTCCTCCTTCTTGAAGTTTAGCTGTCATCACACAAGCAAATGCAGCTAATAATGACACCAGAGCTTGACATTTTTGTTTTTGAAATACCTAGGTAGGTCTGTCTGAGACAACTCACCCAACTGAGCCTGCTGCCAGCCTAGAGCAGAGCAAAGCAACGCTAAGCTCTTTCCACTTCCTGTTGGAGACTCGAGTAAACAGTGCTTGCCAGTGTTCAGCCCTCGCACAATCTGCAGACAGGGTACAGGTCGCAGGTACCAGTGAAAAATCAGAGACATCAAACTACAGAAATGTACACGTATTTCTCGTCCTACACTTTATGACCACAGACAGACGAGACAGTATTGAACAGCTAAGCATTTTCAGTTACTGCCCAGCAGTCTAAATTGATTTATTTTAATTTTTTTTAAATACAATACAATTTCTCTGCACACTTGTTGTTTCACTACGTGTGCTCTGCAAACGTGCCCTTTCTTATTAGTTTGACTTTACTATGGTTCCTCCTGACATGGGTAACTAATTGATGTTTATGATCTTTACTGGAGCAACAACATCTAGGGCCCAATGTCAATCTGTTATTAAAAGTATATAAAAACTGTCAAACGAGGAAAGTCATTTTTGTTTGGTAACTTGAAACATGTGACAAGAAATTAGTGGTTACTTCTGGAGTAATACAGCACTTTTAACAAGGTGCCGCATAGAAGGCCGCCGTGCACAATGTAATATAGCAAGAAAATAGGCAGCGATCGTCTGAGAGAGCTAAATCAACAACAGAGTTTATGCTTGTACTGAGAACATGTGATAATAAAGAGTCCAATATAGTGGGGTTCTACATGCTGTCTGTGCCACACATTAAAACATGGTTTAAGATTTACTAGTCTTTTCTATGTGGACTAACATGTCCCCTCTGTGTCTCTACGGGACTCATCCAACTGTCCAAACTAGACGTGAAGGGTAGAGAATTTCTAAACTGTCTGTATGTGGGATTAATAGTCATTGGGATTGAGAATAGAAGTGTTATTTGTCCAGGTTTAATTATGGGGAGAAGGTACAGCAGTAAATCAGGGCCACATATTGTAGCAACTCTCCACCATGTGGATTGCACAAACAGATATAACCACAATATGACACTAGCCCGATAAAAAATATATTGCACAAAAAGGCTTACAATTGTGTCCCATGACCTCTTGTCTCCCCACTTTAACAAACATGTTATCACATGACTGTATGGGTAACAAGTCCTTACACATTACCACAGACATACATGGACTTAATTCCGACAGGCAAAGGTGTTACTCACTGAATTCATCATGGCGAGCTGGGAGGGATAAGCTTTGCAAGGGAAGTCAATCCTCACTCCTCCAATGGTGTATTCTACTGGAGCTGCCATGTTAACTGCTTCAAAGTGTTTTACAAAACACACGTTAGCCACATGCTATAAAATCACGCTCAGGTTAATTACGGTAACTCATTAGCACAACAGGTATTGCAGGCTAAAACTTAACACACGATCAATAATTAACGAAATGTTTTTATTATTATTATTGTTTCATGTCTTCCATTTTCCTGCGTGTCGAAGCCAGAGGTGACGTTAACGTTTATTAGAAATGATTACGTGAACGACGTAGCCAGAGCTACTGCTCCAAAAGCTAATGCTACGTTTACCACACAGGCAACAATACTTTAACTCATGACTCCATGTATCCGTTCCCATGGTTAAACTAGTACGTTTAGCAGTAATCCAGATAAAGAGCTCTCACAATGACAAAACGACTCCAAAGTACACAAACTGTTGATGTAAAGTTCACTCCGCTCTGCCCATGATTCTTCCCGCTCTCAAAAATCACATCGGCGCACTTAACCGGAAGACACAAGGCTTCCTACACTTGTTTTCAAAATAAAAACACTTGCTGCAAAGTATTGTGGATTATGTTTTTAAAAAAGAACATTCAGTCTGTTTTTTCTCTTAATATCCTTGAGAGAAGCAAATACTACACTCTACTGTAACTGGGTATTTAAAGTTACCATAACTTGTGGCTAGTGGCGCGTTTGTGCTTTTGCTTTGAATTCTTGGTGTTGCGGCAACGATACTTCCAACTTGACTCTTATCCAAACATAACGGAAGTTAAATTAGTAAACATCCGGCGGTCAGATGAATAACATGAAAGTAAAAGTCAGGTCCAGAATTGTTCTGCGTGTACTTTAAAAACAAGGTTTCTGCAGAAATCAGGCATTCAAGAATAAAACCACACTAAAAAACGGGTTTCTGAGAATGTCGTTCCAACATTTCAAATGCTGGAGGCTACTCACAATTAAAGAAAATCAATTAAAATGTGAATATTAAAGCATCTCTGTGAATTATAGTGGACTACTTAAAAGGAATTTTTACCAAAAAAAAATGTCAGTTTGGTATTTACCACTCACTACAAGCTTTATCTTGGATTGCCTATGGTGGCTTATAGTTTGCAAATGCTGAAGTTATAATTTGATTTATGAAGGTTAGCCTATTTGTGAAAATGCAGAACTTTACAAACATATCGCAAATTATGTATGTTTGCAATAATTATATGATTTATTTTGCTGAATTGCGGTTCAATTTATTACCACTTATTTTTCAGTGATTGTATTGATTAGTTCGATTTGAGTGTCTTCTAATGACACACAACATATCACTTAGTACAACTGATGTGTGCCTACATTATAACTGGATGTCCACTAGTTCCCTGCATTTGAATGATTAACAAAATATTACACTTTGTGACCCCGGCAGTAGTATCGGTATTAACAATCTCTGATCTAGTTTTTTATATAAATGTTGAAAAATCCAGAGCTGTACTTTGATAATTGGGTGTGTGTGTGTGTGACCACTAGAATTGATTTTAAGATAAGATCATATGTGCATGATATGTTATACGGTAATGGATTCAAATGCAGACTTGCAGGGGAAAATAATAAAATGACTTCATGGAAACAAAACTCCATACAGTAAAACTGTGGCAACTGTAGGGAGGACAACGCTGTGAAAATACTTGCAACTGAAAGAATAATGCTAGAAAATAAAAGACAAATGTAAAACTAGCAGCAGCAGAATTGAACTTTAGAGGACGTTACGATGAATGTAACAATTCAAAGTAGAATAAAAGAATACATAAGCAGCAGGTATTACACAAACCAGACAATATTGTCTTGTTACACACAGTAATTACTATACTTCAAAGTTTTTTATTTAAATAGGTTAATTTCCAGGTAGGAGGTTTTCACATATACACTGTACACATGCATCTTTTTGCTGTTAGCACAGTCATCTGACTCAGAGATGCCATTATTCATCATGAATGGGTGGATAAAAGATTAAGGATTTTCAAAAATAGAATTTAAAAATCATAGACGATCCCAAGTAAAACAAGAGACTGTAATTACAGAGACCACGATGAATCCTCCAGCAGTGTCAATGAATATTTTACATTGTTGTTATCAACAAATCCATAATGCTACAAATTCCTGTTAGTAAATTGCATTTAACTGTGAAAACACATCATATGCTTGACAAGGTTTTACAAAAATTGAGTCATCAGTCTCATCCGTATAAGGGTCACTTTTGTTTGCAGTGTGTGTATATTTAATATTTATTCATCAGTGGTAATCAGAGGCAACAGAGAACATGTTCCTGCAAACTCAGCTTAATGAGGATTCCATTCTATGTAATTTGTCCTTAAAAGTCTCCATTTATTGTGGTTTTATTTTACACTCTGCTCATGTCAGCCAATCCTAACTGCACTATTTTCTAATTAAAGAAAAAACAAAACACAATGCACTTCACAAAGACAATAGGTTTACCATAATAGTGCAAAAATATCCTCTCAGAAAGTCCATGCAGAGTGTATTTACTCAGAAATGAGTTTGTGCATACATCAGTAACAATGCAACTGCAGATGCAGTGTAAAGAGAACAATAAAGAAACCTTCTAATCAGAATTCAGAAAAAAACTGAACCAAGAATCTTATTGTAAACAAAATAAAATAAGGTGTCAGGGGGGACTGGAGACAGTCCTCATGAGCATCGCTTGCTCCTATTCATGTACATAATGTGTGGACAGCCTGACATCACCAATACTCTCAGTACAGCCAAATTGGATGTCAAACAAATCTCTAAAGTTGAGTGTAAACATTAGGTTTTGCGTTGCCTCACACAGAAAGTCCTCATTTTAGAGCCACCTAAATGTTCAGCAAGTGCAGAGAAAGAAATCAATTGCTCTTCAGACAGACACACAAACTCCTGCAAAAGCTTCAGCACATGGCAGTGCTTTTAAAAGGCATTCTTGGAAACAGAACAAACACTAACTGGTGTATGAATGTGTACGGGTGAAGAGACAAACAAAATAGTAATGCTTTCTTACAAATAAAGAGTGAGAGAGTGGATTTAACCTTTAAGATGGACTAGGCAACCAAATTTCGAAACACTTTACCACAGTAGAAACCTCACATTAGCAGATGCGTTATGTCAAATGGGTAAAAAAAGAAAAGAAATAATACCTCTATCAACAACTACGCTGTAGTAGCTTACTGTTTCGTGACCGTAGCAGCATGTTCGATTTTCTTTCAAGACAGATCTCCAGTGATTAAATAAGATAACAATAAAAATACATAAATATGTTTAAAGACAAGGTGTACACACAATGCTCTACAAGGGACAGAGTGAGGAATCACAAATGAAGGCTGGAGCTCATCTAAAAAGGGATTTTCATGTTTTGTCATTATACAATAAATGAATGTATAAAAAATATATATATTTGTTTTAAATGAACAGTTTCACTTGTCAATACCCAACTATAAAAAGCATTATATTTACACTAGCATCATTAGTCATATCCATTTCTTACAACTGTAACCAGAAACAGGTGAAGTAAGACATATTTAATCAGTATTTCAGGAAGGAATTCCGAGACAACTACGATTTTTACAAAAATTAGCATTTTTCCAAGAAAATCTTCAAATGAGTACTGTAGTGGTACGAAGCAAGATGACAAGTCTGCTCACAACCATTATGGCATGGTTGCTTCGAGCTGAGTAACTGTGTAGCCGAATTTGCAAACATTGGGAACACAAATGCCACTGGATATTTACATTTGTGTGTGTGTGTGTGTGTGTGTCTTTTAGTACACACACACTGTGGTCTTGTTATGCTGTTGGAGAATAGGAGAGACACTATTGGAATCCTGTTTCTTCTCTGCATTATGCTGGACTAGGGGAGGCCTGTCGGCAGTTCTGCGCCGTGCTCTCTTGGCCGACTGGCCTGATGGTGGTGATGATGATCCATCAATAGTTCTTTTGCTGCTCGGAGTCCTTCTGCCAACCGTCCTGTCAGTGGGACTGGACTGACTGAGCAGCTCAGCACTACTGTTTGGAAACAGTGGTGTCAGAGTAAACAGTTCAGAGAGGTTCATGTGGTACAAGCTACTGCTTCCTGATAGCCCATCCCGTCGCTCCAGGGCAGGCAGGAGTTCACACAGTGCAGAGGGTGAATCCTCCTCTGGATGCCGCTGCTGAATGGAAGAAACATTGACAACATCCATATGGCATATACACACACATTTAACCCTTCAATCTCTATAGTAAAAAGGAGAACACTTCTTGAAATTTAAGCCATTCTCCTTGATTTTGTTCACTCACAAATGCCACCAACATCCAACCGGATGGACCTCTGTTGAAATTAGCTCATTTTTTAAATAACAATTAAAAGTATGTTCTGTAGTTTTCTCAGGGTGTTGTCATCCTGCACTCACCTGAAGGAGAGGAGTGTCAGCACGGGACATGGAGGTAGGGGGGCACTGGGACACCTTGGCTAGGTCAAGCAGTACCTCCTCATGGTGAACGGTGTCCTGGCAGCTCCCAGGCTCCTGCAGGGCGATTACAATGGCACTGGTGTTGTCAGCACGCAACATTCGCTGCCGCCACCGCAGTAGAGCCTGACTGACCAGATGCCGGGCACTCGATACCCCACACGGTGCCTGCAGCGAGGAACACTGTCATTACATTGGCATGGTTTCATATATTACTCTGTTAAATGACTTTTCAAGTGTCATTTTACAGGCTTACAGTCAAGTTTGCTTCTCTAATTCTCAGTCTACACCAGGTAAATAAGCAGCAAGTACAAAATATATATAGGCAAGTAGAAAAACATTCACAGTATGTGTAATGACTCCAAAACAGCTAGACAACCCATTACAGAAACAAGTCTGAGCTGACACTCACCATCATCTCATCATTGTTCTGACACATGGAGATGGCCTCTTGAGGTGGTACCATGTTCCACAGACCATCACTGGCCAGGATGATGTAGCGGTGTTTTCTGGGGTCAAGGGTCACCACACTGGTGTCCGGCTCAGGAGAAACCACAAACTCCCCGCTGTAGAAGTCGTAGCTCCACAGATCACCTGTTGCAGAGAACTCAGAGATAGCTGAAGGCACCACTTCTCCTGAATGCATTAATCCTTAGAACTACACTGAAGGCCGAGGGTCTCGGAGTGTGTTTACGGGACCTTAAGTAACCAGGTTAATGTCGGCCTTCTGAGGAAAGCTTGTTTTTTTTTTAATCGGGGTAGGGGATTAGACAAAGCGGGTTTCTGTCAGAGCAGACAAATGACATTGCTTTGTATACACATAACAAGGTTTCTAATCAGCTTTTTGTAACTGTGCATCTGTGATTCAAAAGGCTACACACATGCAGCTCAGTGAAAAACTGAATGAAAGGGAAAGTCATTAACGGGGAGATGCTGCCTTGCTTTAAAAAAAAATTCTGCGAATCAAATACACACAAATTCTGTCACCATACAATTAGAATCTGTGCACCAGGCTTCCACAATAAGGCTGAGGTGGAGGAGGTTACTCTTCTGCCACATGGATATGTGGATTTCCACTAAGCAGGTTTCGTTAGTGCATGTAAACATTGTTTCCGACTAACTGAAAAAGCTGATTTCTCTGAGTACCGCGGTTACTTAAGTGCACGTAAACATAGTCACTGACAACAGAGGCGACAAAACAATCACTGGGAAAACTTTAAGACCGTTTCAAATCTCTGATAATAACTTATAGCTCTGTAATAACTTTTTAATAAATGAAGAGGGCCACATACATTATTTATCATTTCTTCACTTTTTATGGCCAAAAAAGAAAAAAAGAAAAAAAAAACAATTAATTTGTATTAGTTTAGTAACACGTTATTAACTAGATTACTTTGAAATGTGTTCCTCCTACCTAGAGCTCGAGCAACTGCCAAGAATGGAATCTGGTCAATGACCGTGCTCCGACGGACCGGACCATTGTGACTTAACCGTGGCCTTTTCCAGACGACTCGGTTCACTCCAGACTTCTTAATCACACTGCAGATAGATGGGGAAAGAGAATAAAGAAACCAGTATTTAATTCACATGAAGTTCAAGCAATATGGGTGGGTTGTAACAGTAAGGATTAAACTGCTGCCAATTTACCGGGAATGCACACCTTCAAAATAATGCAGTTTCTTAGCTTATCCTGAAGAAATCCTGCCTTTATGAAGATTACATAGTTCTGTTCATATTGGATGTGCCACTAATTGGACTGCAACACACTGTGACACTATCTGCTGGTTTCTGATCGTTAATGTTTTCAAATATGCTGTTGCATTGGAAATGACACTCAATAGACTGTTAGTTTTTAGCTAACTAGAGCATCAATTCAGGATATTTTGTCAGTTATGAACATCGATTTTGACTCTGCATTTTTATGGTAGCTTTTTAGAAGCCAATACTACTAAAGCTGAGCCTCTTCTTTAAATGCCTAACTTAAGAAGAAACATGTCAAGGAAGAGACTTCAACACAAACAGAACAGACGGACTCCTCTATCTATTAACATTGCTCCGCGGCTGCCTTGCAAAGCAAACCTGAACCGCCCCCTTGTCTAATACATAACAGACTTCTCTGCCTCAGCTTTCCCTAAATATCCATCCACCAGAATGTCTTCTTTATCACAGTACCTGAGATCTGCAAAACGATTTACTCTCTGGTGCTGACAGCAGAATGGCAGCACCAGAGAGTAAATTGTTGGGACAAATAAAAACACATCCAATATGGTTGAACTAAGATGTCACGTGACCTGATGCCATCACATGAAAAACCTCAATTACTTAGGCCTTTGCAAATCTTTCACTGGTGCCATGTGTTTCCACTTAGTTATCTGAATTACAAACATATTTGGACAAAGCTGGATCTATTGTGTCTTTACTTTTGTGTTTTCTTTTCTTCTTGCCCCAACGGTGGCGACCTGCAGTGTACCGAGGTACAAAGCCGCAATGGTAAAGAGACCGTTAAATCAACTATTATCGTTTCGCAGTAAAGTGTGGTTAACGGCGGCTCAACATACAAACAACAGTTTGAAGTATGGTGAGAACACACTCTTGGAAATTAAAAAAAAGAAAAAAAGATGAATTTGTAGCCTCCATTTTAAACCAGAGTACTACTAAAATGCCAGGTGACACAAGGGTAAATAAAATAAAACAAAGTATTGGACATAGAGGAAGCAGGACCTTAAGCTCCAAGAAGTACAGCAGTAGACCACAACAATCCACCACAGTGATTGGAGGTGTTTTACATTGAGTGGTAGACAAATGCAGGGGGAATAAATGGGGATTTCATTGTAAAGGAAGCATGAATGAATAGCTTATATTTAGATATAATAACTCTTCTTGTATTGTTCAAAACAACCAACCGTCCTTCAAATGTGGGTTAAGCCTACTTTAAATTGTTATTTATCTTTGGTGCAATATGTCTTAAGTCATTTATTTAATCTCACTAATATACAAAGACTGGCACAAACAATCTACTACTTGCAGCTTTAATTACATTAATTCAGGAAACTGAAGAGGTAAGTAGAAGTGAATATAACACGAGTGACAGAGCTGAAAGAAGTGGGTTTCCCAGTCTAACAAAATATCTCAGGTTTGTATATCATGTGTAAAGGAAATATCTATGTTTTTATTATACAAAGTCATATGAAAAATGTATTCTTCCCTTTTAAATTCTGTGTTCTTTTGTGGCAAAGCATAAAACCATCAGATCATAGTGAGACTTAGTATTAGACAAATACAACCTCAGATGAACAACAACATACAACTTTTTTTAATCAGGCCATTATTTATTTACCAAAAGTAAAACCAAGAAGAAATCTAAAACACATGTGGGCAATACTCACTAACACCCCCTTACTGCTTCCATAGGATTTAAGAAGGTAAGTAGCAGCCAGGTGATGCTAATCATCAGTGCTTGATTAATTGACCATGAGCAGGTCACGCATAAGACAAAGGCTCTTCTGTCTTAAAAGAAAAGAAAACACGAGAGCAAAACTGCATCAGAACAAAACACAAGCCTTCTGGAACAATGTCCTATTAACAGTTGACACCAAAATGGAGTTGTTTGCCATTAATGCCCAGTTCCATGTTTGGTGAAAGAGAAAGAGACCATTTCAGAAGAAACACCTCACACACATTATCAAGCACCGTGGTGACGATTGGAGGCTTGTTTTGCAGCCACAGGGGGCCATCTGTCCAACACTTAAAGCTTGGTCGAAATCTGGTCACGCAACAGTACAATGATCCAAAGCACAACAGTAAATGAACATCAGAACGGCTGAAAAGTCTAAAATTCAACCCACTTAACATGCTGTGGTAGAACCTTAAGAGAGCTGCACAAAAGCAAATGCCCAAAAACATTAATGAAATGAATCAACGGTGTAAAGAAGAATGAGCCAAAATTCCTCAACAATGTGAGAGTCTGATAAAGTCATATAAATAGAATGTAAACATAAATAATCTAAATAAAATTGCCCAGATTTCTTTTTCCTTTTTTGGTTTTACATTTAATTATCAGAACTGAAATAAATGCTGAGGCAAAATGTCTTCTGCTTAAAGCCTTACCTCCCTCCCAAACCTTCAATACGCTCCCTCTCTCTGGGTAGTTCAGGTTTGTGGTCTTGTGTGACTTCCACAGCTCTGATGAATGGAACTGAGGGGTCATCTTGGACCCCTAGAACGACTGCCGAATCGCCAACATGGGCCACATACATGCGGTTTCCTCGGATGACCACCACACTAGCTGTGGTGCCTGATGTGCTAGGAAGGCCTGTGAGTGTCTTCGGCCATTCAGCTGAAAAAAATGAAATACAGAAAGAGTATATTTATTGAAATAAAGCATTTACTTATTAAAACCAGTTGGATTCTTGTCCCTTATAAACAATGGATACAAATTTAACAACAACGAAAACGATGAGCAGAAAATATTTTTTACTTTCACTGGTTATGTGTTTATCTAAAGTGAGTCAATGACTCATTGATTGAATGTGCCTGATGACAACACTGCGATCTAAGGTCACTTCTTCTTCGGACACACTGGGTCTCTCAGTCAGACCTGCAGTTTAACGATTAAACACGGTGAGTACACCCTCTGTTAAACAGCTGACATGTCCAGACACATCCACCCAGTAACATAAATGTTATACAAGATCTAAAGAGATTGCGTGGCAAACACTGGCTATTACACAATTTAAAGGGAATTTAAACAGGTTATAACGAAACAATTGGCAGCGCAAATAGTGAGTCAAAGAAAACAATACAGGTCATTCATTACAGACAATAAAATAGTTGTAAAGGGTTAACCGGTTAGTCCGGGTCCGCTGTCGCGGGCTTTGTTTGGAGTGACACCCGGTGACTATTGCTAACTTAGCTAATTGCGTTACCTTTATTTGCTAACCTGTTAGCCACACAAGGCAAACGTACATGTAGAGCAGCATAAATAAATGCTAAGCCTCGTAGCGATACATTTAGCCTGGCGTGGATGGCTAATGACAAATGGTCCACACTGTCAATTATACATCGCGTTTACTGACTCCGTAGAATGTTCTGGTAAACTCGGCTATCGTGCGAGCTAGCAGAGCACCAGCAACCACAGATTGCCGTGTGCTTAGCGGGTAGTGGCATTAATGTACTGCTCACAGTTCTACTGAACCAGGGGAGGCACATTAGGGGCCCAACGACCCCTGTTGGTAGTTAATCACGGCATTTGTCGTGACTTAGTAAAGTTTCGGGTCAACTTACGCAGCTTTTTCCACATAGCGTGATGACAGGCTACAAATCCTTTGCGTATAGCAGAGCAGACCTCGCGGTCACAGTCTGACCAGAACCCCCGCTGCTTCTTCATGAACTCCCACAAATAGTCTCGTGCAAACAGCGCAGCCTCGCGACCTCCGTGGCCGTCAAACACGGCGAAGAACGCTACGGAACGACGGGAGCGACCCGCCTTGCCCAGCTGACCTCCCGGTAAAGATGGTTCCTCTGGTCTACTCCGGTCGTTCCTCCCTGTGGGATCCACAGATAAATCGGGCACCTGCGGAGACTCCTCTATTTCACCGTTCCGGTATGGTTGAATGTCCACAGAGACAGAACTGACCATACATTGCCCCCCGCTGCTCTCTTCTGGTTCACCCGACGTCGAATCGTCTTCTCCCGGCTCGGGCTCTACTATGACCTCGGTCACATCTTCCATGTATTTTCTACCTCCTTGGTCGGTAAACACACTTACTCTCATCAATAATGTGCTTTCCATTGCTCCGGAAATATACTGTGGCCCAATTTGGAAGTATAGTTAGCATGTAAAATAACAAGAGAGAAGAGTTTATTGCAGCGCTGCGTTATGCCTTTGTTTATGTTCCGAGCGTAGTAAGCATGCTCGAACGTGCTTACGTCACTGTCTATCTTCTTTTACGTTCGCATGTTCGAGCCCGTACGGCGGTTGCCCTCTAGGGGCAAACACAGGCAAAGAGCATAATTCCGTCTTTTTTGGTCTGTACTCCAGCACTTTGGATTTGAAAAAAAGCTGAATATGAAGACGATCCTATCAGTATTATTGAACAGTGTAGGAAAAATGTTTCAGTGGCAGAAGTCTAGATAATTCTGAGCTAAATGTACATAAAGTATGTAGGTCCCGTCATACATGTTTGAATATGAATATGAATTTTTAATTGTCTTTATTGCTGAGCAAATCATCACAAATACATAACAAATACAACATTTGGAGACTAAATATTAAAAGGTCATATCCAAACCTAATATCACATTTTTGGTTTAACCCTCATCTCAATTAATAACTTTTGTATAACTTTGTATTAAATAAAGTGTAAGTATTTTTAGATTATCATACACTGTGTCGTCTGTGATGCAAGGCACAACTTTCAGCTTGAATGTCTACAGAATGTCTGAATCATGTAGGAATTGTAACCATGTTAAAAATAACCCCCCATGAATGCAAATAAAGTCATGTTAAAGTACAAAATTAATGATATGATGTGTTTATTTTGAGTATTATATTGTAAGAGTTTCAGAATAAATAAGGTGACAAAATATTCAGACATGGCAGAAGTACAAAAACTCAATACTTTTGTCTTTTAATACACCAGTAAAACTGAACATTTAAAGAGAAAACTTTTTGTGAACCTGTTTGTCCTGTAACAGATTGCTACTACTAACAAGTGTGCAAAGGGTAAGTGCAACTGTGGTAAAGGAAACATTCTAGTAATTAGGTAAAGGGACTCAATTTTTTGTTATTATAGAGACCATTTTGTGAAAAAGAAAAAGCAGCTGAGAAAGGTGGAGCCAGTTTTAGCCACTTTATGTACTGACGTGTGGTTTAATCAATAATACATTGATTGATCAGCAAAACATAACCAGTAGATAAAGCTGTCAAATATATGTTATGGAGCAAAAATATTTCCTTCTGATTTTTAGACGAGGTAAAGTAAAAGTAACAAAAACTAAAATATTTCAGTAAAGTACAATAACCTCAAAATTACTCAAAACATACTTAGTTTAGACGCTTCTAAGTAAAATCTGATCCTCAGCCATTAGAGAGGCTGTATGCAGCTACAGCATAATGACGTCACTGCGTCAGCACCAGTAAATGTCTGCGTCGGGACGGGGGCACGGAACTGCTGTAGGGTCGACGATTAATCGGAGATGAAGGAGAAGGATGGAAATTAAACATCTGCTATAGATTTGTAGCGTAAAAACAGATAAAGTAAGAATCGTTCTAGTCTTACTACAAAGCGAGTATTATATGAGGACTCGCGGAGGAAGCGCAGTAAGGTAGCGAATGTAGGTAGAGTTGGGGAGGGCTGTAGCTGCTGGGGTTTTTTGGAGAGGGAAAACAACATGGCCGCGGTGGAGCTCGAATGGATCCCAGAAACACTGTACAACACCGCTATCTCGGCTGTGGTGGACAACTATAGCCGATCGAGAAGGGACATACGCTCCCTCCCCGAGAATATACAGTTTGATGTCTATTATAAGGTAAGGTTTTCCAAACAAGTAGCTCAGGTGTATCAGTCAACACTGGACGAGTTTTTGTAGTTAGCTAACATTGGTGCTAACGTTAACTGTGTGGCTAACGGTAACTTGTAATGTGAACGCTAGCAACAACGTTGCTGCTAAAGACGAAAATGTTGCTTCTTAAGGTTTATGTAACGAACCCTTTCATTTTCTTCTAAATTAAGATTGGCAGTGCATCAATAACGTAACCCATATTGAATACAAAGCTATTATTCATCGATGACGTTAAGGTAGCCTAGCTAATTAACGCTCCATCAATGACGGTGTTATGATGGTTAAATAAATTGTGTCAGCGATGTCACGTAACTTAACGCCTTAGGCCTTATATTAGTCAACTCTGTGGGTTTCTTGTTTAAAATAACGTGTTGTTACCCACTTTATTAAAGGTACCCTTCGCTGTACACACAGACATAACGCACAGCCTGTTGTTATTTTTTTGACCAATTTTCTTTAGCCAACACACAGACAGCGCTATTTTGAAACGCTGACCTCGATCATATGCCACATCAAAATATGTAAAAAACGCTACTGTTTTGAGCCTTGAAAAGAAATTTAGAAATACCAAAATCATGAGTTACTCACGATTGTGTGTGTTGCTTTAATAATAGGAAAACAATACCCCGCAAGATAAGTTCATATAAACATGTGTCTGGCATCATTTACATACAATCACCTGAAAATGCTCATTTATAGTGTAAAAATGTTAACATTTGCATAGTTAATCGATCATTTAGATGTCTCTCAGTTTTCAGTATTTTTGTTGTGTGATCTACATTTTATTACATGTGTGGTTATGTAAAAAAACCCATGTTATATATTTTGAATTGTAAAAACTGTGTAATAACACTTCAATACCTTTTCAAAAGCCCACCAACTTTGGATTATTGCAAAATGGCAAAAATGTAAATGTCAGGTGGATTGCTATTGTTGCTTCTTTGGTTATATTAGCTCACTACCATAATACTCACCAACTGGTCAAGGCACATGGCCGCCCACCTTGAGCTTACTCAAGGGGGTTTGTTGTGTTTCCTTTACATATCTGTATTGTCTTGACTATATTATGTTAAGTGCCTTGAGATGACTATGTTGTGAATCTGAACTATTTAAATAAAGTTGAATCATATGCTATTAGCATCAATATCACAAAGTCAATAAAAGTCAATATAAAGTCAATATCACAAAAATAATAGACCCCAGATCCTTGCGTATGTTGTCTTGAGTAAAGAGGGGAAGATGATTAAGCTGAACTCAAATTTAAAATCAGATCTGACAAAAACTGCACAGTTTGGGGAAAAAAAACAGTTTTTACCCACAATGTACATTTTCTATAGGCCAATGTGGATTTTGTATGTATTGTAAGTATAACAACAATTAGGGTGTTCTTACTGTTTAACACACCTACAAATACTATATCTCCTATTAAAGATGTCTAATATGCTTGTCCTAATGTATGTCCTAATAAAGTGTTTCTGATTAATGAGCAAGCAGAATTGCAATCAGTCACACTGGCATTTGGGTTTTGGAATCCATTCCAACTTCCAAAAATCCTCGAGTTCCAGACTATTTGGAAAGCGTGAATCTAGACAAAACAAATAAAAACTAGTCACTAGTCAGTATTTTATGTTTTGATCAATGGAACCAATCTCTCTAGGAATCTTACATCCTTATGACATTAGGGTGGGTTACCCCAACACCTGCAGTTAGTTGAGAAATAAAGCTGAGACTAGTAATGTCCCCCATAGACCCCACAATGGGGAACCAATGAATATAACAGCTTCCAGCTCAGTGCATTTTGATGACAGACTAGACATCAGCAATTTTTTTTGTTTAAATTCCTGAACAGCGGACAGTATTATCTAAAGCATCACTTAAAACACACCCATAATAGCCACGTGTAAAGAAAGTCAACCATTTTATTTAGTAGATCATTTTGTTTATTTCAACAGAATGTTATTTTTCAAATCGGTTACAGATATTGAATTCATCATTGTGCTACTAAAGGAGTAGTTGACATATATGTCACTAAATCTCATGCTCATCTCATCCTTCCATTTCTGTGTGTCTCAGCTTTACCAGCAGGGCCGTCTGTGCCAGCTTGGAGGAGAGTTCTGTGAGCTGGAAGTGTTTGCTAAAGTACTGCGAGCTTCAGACAAAAGGTAAAAACAGAGAGGGCCTCAAACCACCGACTCGACCCCACCAAGCTGTCTTACAAAATGGTCAATGGCTACAAAGCAATTTATGTTGTTTCTTCTGTCAATTGCATTAGCTAAGCAGCCTCTAAGGTTAGATATTTTTGATCCCAGGAACTTTACCAAAATGTACAGCTGTTAATAAAAGGATCTAATGAAGACACTTTATAGTAGTACAGTACATAACTGTAGTTGGGCTGAATAAATACACAGACATAGAAGTACAGAAATTAACATTTGGTTGCAGTTTTTTAATTGTGTGTTTTATTTAGGCTCAGTCTGTGACTCTGACTAAGATGTTTTTATCCGACCTGTTAAGTACTACTCTCCTCTGACTTTGTAGAAGCAGTAATATCTTCTCACAAAAGTCCCTTTTAGACATGCACTGGAATTCCAACATTATCCTGATTTTGTCAGGAGGGACGGCATTCTGGACAATGTCTGGAGTTCATATGTGAAACAGGCTAGAGATTTCTAAAAGGAGACATTTATAATCTTGATATTAAATAGCTTCGTAAATCTCGACATTTTGAGGTAATGGTACATTACTGATGGTTCCTCCTTTAATGCTCTCTGTGTGTTGTATGTAGTGGCAATAAACTTGCATTGTTTGTTAGTTTAATATGAATGCATTATTGCAGGTACAATGACAATATTCATTATTAACTCACCCATCAAACAGTCTTTTTGTCAAGACTTGTGATAGGTGGCTTAAATGTAACCAACAACATTGATCATAAGCTAACATTTATGCCCTCCACTGATATGGTCTATTCTTTTGTCCTCCTCACTGCAGACACCTCCTGCACCACTGTTTCCAGGCACTAATGGACCATGGGGTCAAAGTGGCCTCGGTTTTGGCAAACTCTTTCAGCCGCCGCTGTTCCTACATCGCTGAGTCCGACGCACATGTCAAAGAGAAAGCTATCCAGTTTGGCTTTGTGTTGGGTAAATGCTGGGATATGGGAGGGAAAAGGTTACAGATACAGTTGGAGACTACTGTATTTTTCTCACTTCTAGTATGTGTTGACCTGAAGCCATCCTGGAGCCAGAAAGAAAACATGGCAGTAATGAGAGATTAAAAATTCTTCTCTGACAATGATTCAAGTTGCAAATTTCATTATAATTATATTGATTTTTAAAATTCAAAGGACGAAGCTTGATGGAGATATATATCTATAAATCTGTCTATAGATAGATATTTTCAACCCACTACAATCAGTCGGAGACTGTGGCGCAGGAGGGTAGAGCGGTTGTACACCAATCTCACAGTTGTTGGTTCAATCCTCACCTCCAGTCACATGTCAAAGTGTCCTTGAGCAAGACACTGAATGTGAGTGTTGGCCAGCTGCATAGCAGCTCCACCATCAGTGTGTGTGTGTGTGTGTGTGAGTGTGAGTGTGAATGGGTGAATAAGAAGCAGTGTAAAGCACTTTGAGTGCCAATAGGTAGAAAAGCAGAACATTTATCTGCCATGAATTCTACTTTTACAAGGTTGGAATTTTTCACTTTTTAGGTTGAAACTATCAGAAAAATGATTATTCTACTATGTGTTTATTATTGAGGTCAGAGTGGTCGGTGAAGTCATACTGGAGTGCATTTTAAGAAGAGGTGGTTTTAAGGTTTTGGCCACCATATTTATTTGAATGAGGTGGCCAAAACCTTACAACCACTTTTTCTTATAATGTATCGTATAAGCAGTACTTGGCTAATTTCATATCAAGTCATCACAATCACTGTCTTAAAAAGTAAGATGCTGTATTAGCACTGTATGATCATCTGAACCACTTTTGTGTCTTAAATATAACCATGCTTGTAGTTTCTCTCCCTGTAACAAATACTGTATATGTCAGATTAGTACTCTTTTTTTTTTTCTTTTAAAAGAGGTTTGGATCAAAGTGTGTTGGTTTTACAAACATCACTTTGATCACCAGTTACCAGGATGATGTTAAATCCTCTGAGTTGGAGATGGATGGAGTGACCTGATGCCTTTTGATTCTAGGTGGATTCTTGTCTGATGCGGGCTGGTACGGAGATGCAGAGAAAGTGTTTCTGTCATGCCTGCAGCTGTGCACGCTCCACAGTGAGGTCCTCCACTGCTATCGGGCTGTGGAATGCTGTGTCAGGTCAGTGATAAAAACACGTTTATGTAAATAGATTTGCCAAAAATGTCTTTGTCTACAGTGTGTTAATTAGTTCCCCTTCACATTTGCTTGATACTGTAAAACAAGACATGTAAGTGTTGATGATGAGTGACAAGGATGATGAGTGCGTTTGGTCTTAGTAATCAGTAATAGTAACCATTTTTGTATGTACATAAACATGTCTAAACAAATAATTTATCAAGACTCCTTTAAAAAGTTTGGCCTATTTCTATCTCTACATTCAGTCAATAAACTGAATCTGTATAGCAGAGATTGTTGGCCAGGGGCGACTGTGGCGCAGGAAGTTAGAGCAGTTGTTCACCAATCTCACAGTTGTTGGTTCAATCCCCGGCTCCTCCGGTCACATGTCAAACTGTCCTTGAGCAAGACACTGAACCCCAACTTAGTTGCTCCCGGTGAGTGTTGGCCAGCTGCATAGCAGCTCCCCCATCGGTGTGTGTGTGTGTGTGTGTGTGTGTGATTATGAGTGTGAATGGGTGAATGAGAAGCAGTGTAAAGCGCTTTGAGTGCCAATAGGTAGAAATGTGTACAACTTTTACCATTGTTACTAAGTTTTGCTAGCTTGTCTCCACAGGCTGCTTCATGTCCGCAACGGCAACTGTAAATACCACTTAGGAGAGGAAACCTTCAAGCTTGCTCAGTCTTACATGGACAAACTAGCCAAACATGGCCACCAGGCCAACAAGGCAGCACTGTATGGCGAGCTTTGTGCCTTGCTCTTTGCTAAAAGCCACTATGATGAGGTTAGTAATAAAGTTTGTTTTACACTTTAATGGTGATGGTGTTTTGTAAGCTTGAGTTAATCATCTTGTGCTGTTTTTTATTTATTTTTTTTACTTATCTCACAGGCATACAGGTGGTGCATAGAGGCTATGAAGGAAATTACTACAGGATTGCCTGTTAAAGTAGTGGTTGATGTCCTACGGCAAGCCTCCAAGGTAACACATGAGTTAGTTATATATTTATATTAGAAAATGTTGTTCAGTCATTGTTAGGGTTATCATGTCTCAGATTAGCACTTTTTATTGTACCCTGTAAGGCTGCAGTATTGAAGGTAACATTTATAGTAAAAGTGAACTTTCTTTCTGCTGCAGGCCTGTGTGGTGAAGAGAGAGTTCAGAAAAGCAGAGCAGCTGATCAAACATGCAGTCTTTTTAGCAAGGTAACCTGCTGTGGCTTATGAGATTCGACATTATTCTGTTCCATTTGTTTGTCATGAATTCTGATAGTTTTATGTCTTACAGAGAACATTTTGGACACAAACATCCGAAGTACTCAGACACGCTTCTAGATTACGGATTTTACCTATTAAATGTAGACAACATATGCCAATCAGTTGCTATTTACCAGGTTAGTAGAGTTATGATTTGAGTAAAGTGTATGCATGACTTATTGACCGTGTCTTTTGAAAGGGTTTTAATGTTTTTAGATTTAGAAATAATAGAAATTGTACTTTTTGATTTATAATAGATTTGTAAAAACTTCAAATAACTTCAACTGCTATAATGGGCTATTGAACATACAGTAGGTTGCTTGTAAGTTTTGTCTATTGAACATCGAAATTACAGCACAGTAAAATGAGCATGAAGTGAACGCGCCTGAATACTTTCTGCAGCTCTTGTATATTTACTTAAATATCCCATCTTTCTGCATGAAAGACAGCACTGGACATCCGACAGTCTGTGTTTGGCGGGAAGAACATCCATGTTGCCACAGCCCACGAAGACCTGGCCTACTCTTCATACGTGCACCAGTACAGCTCTGGGAAATTTGACAATGCTCTGTGAGTACAGCAAATCTTACAAACTGGGGGACTATTGATAGACCAGCAAGTTAAGTACATGAACTCTCTTGTAGAGGAAGCACAAGACCTTGACTCATACAGTGTTGGGCTGTTGTGTTCTGCTCAATCTACTGGTGTTTTAGTTCTGTGACTGCATGCTTTGGCTGTTTGGGGTTTCATATATTAAAAACCATTAGTCGTTTTCAATGCTGTGATGGATTTAAAAATGGCATAAACCCGAGTGAAAGATGTTGTATTTTTAAATGATGAAGTGATGCTTGTTTCTGTACACAAAGGTCCTTGTTAAAAATTGGGTAATACTTTAAGTATGTTCTGAATATGAGCTTCAAAACAAGTTTTTTTTTGTTGTTGTTGTTTTTTTTTTTTCTTTTTTTTTAAGGAAACCTTTGACTTTCTTGGAAGTGTTTATCCTAAAATGAAAATAGTAGTTTGCCAAGTCTGAGTTGCATGTCATGTTTGGGTCAGCTACTGTGTTTATCCTTCAGATTCCATGCAGAGCGTGCCATAGACATCATAACTCACATTTTGCCTGAGGATCATCTGCTGCTGGCCTCATCCAAAAGAGTCAAAGGTAAATGGATTTTCTTAGAGATGTGGGCCTCCTGCCTGCTGTGTAGAGGACATGGGGAAATATTGGGCAGGCAATCTTATCTTAAGGCAAGATCAGTGACATGTCTGCTTGTATATTCAGACACGTTTATTTATGTCTACACGGGGACAAATGCCACCAATCTACACACTAATATAACAAAGTGAAAACATGTCTATTAAAAAGAAAACGTATTTCATTCAGCATTCAGACCTATTCTGTAGCGGTGCAAAATGTGGTCAGGTGTATTCTGTTTGCTTTCATTTTTCTTTAGGTGAGTCCACAACTTAACTGAAACTCCCCTTATACAAATTACATTAATTGGACAAAGTGTGGAAAGGCATAGATGTGGACATAACGTCCCCAAAGCCCATTGTCAGGAAAAAAACAAGACATGAAGTCCAGGGAACTGTAGACCCCCATGATATCGTGTTGTTGTGAGGCAAAGGTCAGGACAAGTGTATAAAACCATTTTCTAAAGCTTTGAATGTTCCCAGTAGCACAGTGCCCTCAATAGTTGTGAAATGAAAGGTGTACCACCAGGACTCTTCGTAGAGTTGGCTGAGTGTGCGGACAATAAAGGTATCCAACAGCCACTCCAGCAGACCTTCAGTTCCCTGCAGAGATGGGAGAAGCAGGCACAAGAACAAACATCTCAGTAACACCCCACCAGTCAGACCATTATGGTAGTGTTTAGACAGAAACAGCCTGTTTGGAGTTTTGTAAAATTGTCAAATTAATATATAAAGCAATCTGAGAGCATTAGAACAAAGATCCTGTTGTCGGATGAGGCCAAATTAAAGTGTATGTGCAGAACTTCAAGTGCTGTGTCTGATAAACCCAGACACTGTTCATTATCAGCTGAATTCCATCTCTACAGTAAAGCATGCGGCGCTTCTCAGTAACGGAAAGGAGATACAGCCAAAACAACACTTCTGGAGAAGACTTCAATCGTCCTTGTCTAACTAGAAAAGGCAATTTCCAAGGAAATTATGTGGGAGAGCTGTTAAGGCGCCCGGTAGAGGCCGACCGCTCAGAAGCTGCAGAGAGCGGAGGCGTTCACACGTTCAAAGCCGCAAACGCTGAAGAGAGATAAATACAAAGAAAAGGAGAAGGAAAGAAGATGACAGTAATAAGAAAGAACTAAAGTCCAGGAAAAGTTGAAAGTAACAATGGAGGAAGTGAATAAGTAAAAAGTTGATTATTTAAAGTAAAAAGAAACAAAGGAAGAAGCAAAGTAAAAAGTTTAAAGAAAAAAGGAAGAAGTATAAAAGTAACAAGTTGAAAGAACAAAAGTTAAAAGAAGTAGTGAGAAACAAAGGAAAATTTAAATATTCAAAGTTAAAAGAAACAAAGAAAGAAGCAAAGTAAAAAAGTTGCTAATAAAAGTGTAAAGAAAAAAGGAAGAAGTAACTATTTAGAAAAGAAAAGATCCTTTTAATACTGAAAAACTGAAAAAAGTTGAAAAGAGCTTTTAATTTGAAAGTTTGTTTTCTGTGTGTTTGTGTGTGTGTGTCAACTATCGGGAGCCTTTAGCACAAACTCATTTTAGCATTTAAATACTAACAATAGTAAAAAGTATGATGAAAGGCTTTTATTTTGAAAGTGTGTGTCTCCACTGTGTATGTTGAGGGACACAGCTCTGAGGCTGATCACATGATCTCATGCAGCTGTGTCCGTTACCATGACAATGACTGCTGCCTGCCTGCTGAGTCATGTGAGCCAAATGCAAAGGCAGGCTGGGAAAGTACTGAGACTATGCCTTGCAAAATGTTCAAAATATGAAAAAGTATTAGTCCTATGGAAAATATTCAAAAACTGAGTGGGAAAAGGCTTCAATGAACACACTGATGTACTTTATTTGAAGATACTCCATAAAATGAAGGCGTGGTGGCGATTTTAAAACAGCCCCCCGTTTGTGATTTGAGGAGAATTTAAGAACCTCTGTTATAATGGGCTCCAATGGGAGTTTCAGACGGCACTCTCTCCGCTTCTGGGCACTTGGAGAAAGAACCATCAGCCCTGTAACTATGAGAGTTACATTTACTGAAAGAACACAAAAATACCTACATTCTGATGTATAGATTGTTTATGTAAGATTAATGTTGACCGAAGGAAAGAAGGACAAGAAGGACAAGAAGGAAAAAAGTTGCTAAAAGTGGAAGCTGAAAAGTTAGAGTGCGTGTGATGTCACCCACTCTAGCTGCTCCAACATTCCGCAATACAAACTAATGGAAAAGTTGAAAAAGCTCCAAAAGTTGCCTAAAACTAAAACTGCGATTATTCCAAAAGTATAAAAGATACAAAGAAGCTGATCAATAGAGGCAAGTTGAGGGGAAGTTTTAAGTGGCTTCCACAGCTTTCCCACTAATTACAGATTAATTAAAGATGTATTTTTCAGCCTGACAGCACTTTACATAAACTGTAATGGAGTTTGAGGGGATCTGTCAGGAGCAATGGGATAAACTGCTTAAATCCAGAGGTCAGAGACCTGAGACTCAAGGTTATTTATTTTTCATATTACATGACTATATATGAACTACAAACACATTCTTAACAATACAAATTTTAGTCTTGGACAAAAAGTGTTGTTCAAATGTAAATAACTGCAGTGTAAATGAAACAAATTTGCAACAAAGAATATTGTTATTGTTCAGGTCCAGTTTAAGAGATGCGTAGTCAACAGTAAGGTGGCCGTGAGTCAGCCATTGAAAACGTTTGATTGTTGACTGCATACATTCCTGTAACAGAAACTAAATCTGAAATGTGTTTGCGTCTAATAATAATAGTTAATAATTTCTAAAAGCTGAGGTGCAAAGTAATAGAATACATTTACTCAAGTTAATTAGGGTATAAGAAGCTGTACTTTATACATCAATGTAAATTTTAGAGAAAAAACAATTTGTACTTTATCATTATTAAAATGTTCACTTTTTACTAAATGCTAATTTAGACCTTAACGTGTGTGTGTGTGTGTGCGTCTTAGCCCTGATCCTGGAGGAAATTGCGATTGATTGCCACAATAAAGAGACAGAAGAGCGTCTTCTGCAGGAGGCTCACGACCTGCACCTCTCTTCACTTCAGCTGGCCAAAAAGGCCTTCGGAGAATTCAACGTCCAGACAGCCAAACACTACGGCAACCTAGGACGGCTCTATCAGTCCATGAGGAAGTTCAAGGTAGGCGAGAGTGTGTGTGTGTGTGTGTGTGTGTTCATGCGTGCGTCACCTAAAGGAGCAGACAGGGTCAGGCTCTTTGTGCTGTCAGTGTATGTAAATCGGTCAATGAAATTAGTTATCTGTATTGTTTTTAATGTTTGTTTTTGCTCTCATTTGAATACAGTATCTCTCTTTTATGTTTCTGTTTGTCTCTCTGATGATTTGGGGAACTATGTCACCAGGAGGCAGAGGAGATGCACATCAAAGCCATCCAGATCAAGGAGCAGCTTCTGGGTCACGAGGACTATGAGGTGGCACTTTCTGTTGGTCACCTGGCTTCCCTCTACAACTATGACATGAACCAGTATGAAGATGCAGAGAGGCTCTATCTGCGCTCCATTGCTATCGGTCAGACATGGGGGGGATATGGGGGTAACAAAGTAAACATAGGGATGTTGTACTATGTCAGGATTTTGTATTGTAGATGTAACTTTCCCACAGTTTTTCCAAGGAGGGCTAGGTACAGGTCGTGATTGATCCAATTCAATAAAATAAACCAGTTTAAGAGCAGGTTTGCGACTCCATGTTGACTTACACTGGTGATGAGCCTACTTTCTGATAGCAGAAACCTAGGGCTGAGGTCAGAGTTAGCAGGGTACTACCCCTCTAATGTCACTGGGTAAAAAGGCCTGTGGTCAATCCTGTTACATGGATTTAAGAAAACAGCTGTTTTTGTTATCTTCTTCCAAGACCCTTACTATAAGAATTTTTTTAATTTATTTTTTAATTGGTCTTTAATAGAAACTTGAGTGTGATTATATGCGTATACAGGGGCTTTTGTTCATTTAAAGGTTTCCGGATTTCCAGAATGTCTGTGAATGTTTCCATTTGAGACAGAAATGATGGCCACACTATACAGCCATGGTTCTGTCTAAAAATGCACTTGAACACAAGTTGTTGGAGAAACTGAGCTATGCAGATTCCTAATCTATCAAAGAAACAACCTTTATTGAGCCCATATACTGTACATATTACAATGACATTCTTTCTCTGCATTTAACCCATCCACCTGGTGGGAACACCGGGGAGCCACCAGGGGGCTGTCCAGGGAGTGTCTCGCTCAGGGACACACCTGGTGGGTAGGCTGGGATTTGATCCTGCTGACTTCTGCATCCCATCCTGCTGCTACCACACCTGAGAGCTGTGATACACCAGCTATTTACCTGTGTTTCCAAACAAAGGACAAACTAAGACTTAAGAAAAAAATGCCGAATGGGGCAAATGAATGGATGGTTTATTGTAATCACTGAGCACAAATGCATGTTACACATACAGTGAATTTGACAACCACCTGTGGGAGCAGTAGGCAGCCGCAGGCATCTAGAGCTAGAGGACACACCTGGTGTGTGAGCTGGGATTTGATCTGGGAGACTTTCACATGCCAGCCTGAAGCTCTACTCATTGAGCCCCCAGGCTGCTTAATGAAAACACAAATGCATAACCAGCATCCTAAATTCACTTGGTTACCATAAAATGCACCCAGCTGACATACACCTACATTTGTTACTACAAAGTTGAGGAAGTAACAACAGAGACTACATAATTCCTCCTACTTACTCCTTGTCCGCTGGTAGTGTTTTTCTTACATCATTGTCCTCTGACAAATAGTCTGCATATACATTTAACTGTCTGCAAACACTGAATTATGTCCATTTTAAACTCTATTACCCACAATCTGCTCCTTTGAGGGTCTCTTAAATGGAATGGGGGCCTGGTAGCTTAGTGGTGGAGCATTGGGATGCAGAAGGCCACAGGTTCGAATCCCACCCCACCAAGGGCCACATCAGTGTCAGTATGAAGCCCGGATAAAATGGGAGGGTTGCAGCAGTTTCAAAAGCTAGATTTTTTTATTAGTTTTGTTTTTTGCAAGTGCAATTCCAAATAAACTCCATTCACAACTTGTGCAGGAAGCTGGTCTCCAGAACAACAACAAACCGATTCATAAACTTTGAAATGCTTTAACTTAACAGATTCATTTGATTTGTCATATGGACTGCTGAGATATCAGAAAAGTTTCAAAGGAACTGGCAGCGTAGCCGTTTCTGGGTGGAAACATTCACAAACAGTGGAAAGCAGGAAGACTTGAACAGTTAGCATCATGTTCCAAGTGTATACTGTAAACAGCACTCAAGACTCTGTGAAGGCAAGTTTGAAAAATCCCAAACTCTTCCTGTAAGAAGTGAAGTCACTGGCAGAGTCAGAAGCATTTTTCACACATGCACTGGGATCCTGACCTTCCCTGGACTTTGTCCCGTAGCCATGTATATGGGAAGGCAAATGACTTAGTGAGACACTTAAGACATTATCTGGACCTTATCCTGAAAGCCCCTTAGAACTAAGTTCATGTTATTTGTATGAGCCCGTCCTCTGTCCTGAACTGTTTAAAAGTGAGCGAATGGGCGTGTTCTATCGTGTCCCGGAGTTTCTCCCATGAGATAGATGCTAGTGTCTGCTCGCTGTGTTTCATTCAGTTAGCCATTAGTAAACTAATGGTCCTGTACTGTAATTAATAGGAAATGGGATTTTTGCTTTGTCCTGACAGGTAAGAAGTTGTTTGGAGAGGGTTACAGTGGCCTGGAGTATGACTACAGAGGCCTCATCAAACTCTACAACTCAGTGGGAAACTATGAGAAGGTGTTTGAATACCACACCGTGCTGTCGGACTGGAACAGGCTGAGGGACCGACAGTTTGCAGTAGCAGACGCCCTGGAGGATGTCAACACTACTCCCCAGCAGACCCAAGAGGTGGTCCAAGCCTTCCTGTTGGCTCAAAGTCTTGGCCCAACACGCCCCTGTCTGGGCTGATTTTGAGCGAAACAGAGGACACATGGCTGAGGACATGAAGTGAGCCCAAAATGTGATGCTTCAGTTGCACACAGTTAAATAGTAAAACATAGAATTTTCAAGTATCACTGGCAGTTAGTTGGCTTTTTAGTCAACCGCAGCAGCTAGTCTCTCTCTCTCACACACATACACACACACACACACACACACACACTTTTAGTCATGAAATGAAAAAAGTAGAGACGCTGTAATGAAACCTCATAGCCCCTCAGTCACCCTACTAAACATGAAGATGCAACTCCAGCGTCATCCCACAGAGCAGACTGTTGTATTTCTCCAAAAGGATACACAACGGAAGAGGAGAAATAAAAAAAACAACATCCTGTAAGGATGACAAATGACCTCTCCTCGTGTTTCACACGCCTTTTTTTTTTTTTTTCTTTTGAATTTAGAAATTGGAAGATGTTTTTGCTTTTGTATTTGAACCAGTAGCTCTGAACACCATGAGACTCCTCACAGATCAAACCATGTTCTCCAGGGCTATGTACAGAACTGTATGTGGACCCCACACGTCTGTGAAAAAAAACAAAAAAAACAACCTGTTTTAACCCACATTCATCAACACCATCACTGTTGGATCAGCGATGGAAATTGCTGAATATTTTTGACACTTGTATAGTAAAGTAACACAGCAGATTGTAAAGTTAAGTTTCAGTTGACAGCTTCTTGGTTATTTTCTTTGCAAGGAAATGATAGTGGACTTTATAGAAACTCCTGTCTGGAACTGCTTGATGGAGAGAGATTACAAACAGTGGAATGTGTCGAACCAGTGGGTATGCTGTTACACACATAACAGGCTTCACAGGTCTTGTTTTACATTTATTTTTTTTTTCAGCTTATTACTGACATAGCATCATTAAACGCCAATAATTTATATGCAAATGTGTATGTTTATGTAGCCCTGTGTTTATGCTTTTTCCCGAGTGAGCTGTACCTTCTGAAGGCTCTGCCCCCTTCTAACACAAGTGACATGGACTGGAGTAAGAAGAGCGAGATGCAGCATGTACAGAGGCTTAGAGGCCTCCCTATATTTGTTAATCTTAAGGTGTGGCCTCATGTATGAGTGTGTATGTTTGTCAGTGTACACAGATAGAACCCTGGGTGCCCAAGTGTTCCACTGATCACTACCAGCCTTACACCAGCTTGCAGTTATCTGTCTGTAGACGGACCCATACTTCTAAGTGCTATACTATTAAACCCTTAGGGGCACTACAGTGGGGACCAATATTGTATGTGTGTATGTGAGTGTGCATGTGTGTTGCCAGCCTGTCTACCTGTGCATCTAGCATCTTCTCCCTCCTGTCATATCCCACCAAGTATTTGGATTGACCCAAATCTCAGCAGTTGTTTTGCTGCAGAAATGAACTGCCATGCTTGCAAAGGTGCTGGTCATTACAGCGGACTAAGAACTAAGAAAACTCCCGAAACATTACGTTGACCAAAGTCAGATGCGATGCCTCATTGACTAAGCTGCTGGTCTACATCAATTCAATCAAATCAGAAAAAAGGAAAAACTTGAAGTGCAGTGGTTCCCAATCCTCAGTTTGCTTGTGGTTATAGCCAAACACAGACCCGTTTTTTTTAAAGCTGACACCAATGTTGACATATATTCTAATGAAATACTTAGATGCATTCTTTTTACTGAAACACAAACAATATTCCAAATTGACCTAAAATGTACTAAAGGTAGACATGTCACAGTTAGTGAATGAACTTGGCATTAAACTCTGGTGGAAAAATATGCAATAACACTGTGTCTGAATGCCCTCAAACAAATGCAGTTATTAGAAAGCAGTGGCTACTTGCAGATTTTACTATTTCCCTGTTAACTTGAGGAGTTTTGAGGCCTGTGAAAGAAAAAACATGCAGAATTTCCCAAGAACGACCCAATTTTGTTTCAAATATGGTTTGTTTTTTTCCTCTCATTATGTAATGTCATGTATAATTTCGGCCCTTTTCTGAGGGTCTCAGCCTACAGGTTGGGAGCCACTGATGATTTCTAGACTGGTTTGGTTGAGTCATTTCAAGTTCCATTGGAAGTGTGACATTTAGAGTAAAGCAGAGGGAAATTGTGAAGAATGTCTCACTGATGCCTCTTTTATTGGATTCACTATTATATGCGAGCAGAGGCAAAAATGTTAAAGATTGATAATAATCTTATCAAATCCGTCTGTGTGGCTAAATGCTGTCAGTGACTTAATCAGAACTACATACATAAATTCAGACATGACATTTGCTTCTGGGTTGAAAAACAACTGAGATTTTGTTCGGAAATGTTTAGTGACGGCTGAGTGATTTCCAACTCGAAATCTGAGCGCAGGCATTGATATCTGGGATGCCTTCCACAAGTTCCCCGCATTGTTTATTTTTATTTTTATTTTTTAAATGAATGAAGAAAATGTGCTTTGCCTTGCTGTTGTTTCCGTGCTGTCAGACGTCTCCCTCTCTAGCAGTGATGTGAGTGGCTCCAGCTGAGGAGGTCCAGCCTTAGCTCCGCTTAAAAGGACGCTCAGCTACACTCGTGGTGCTTTGGCTCCTTCCGTCATGGTGACAGAGACAATTTGGCCCAGGGCACGTGTTAATGAATGTTACCTGCAGTCTGTGTTTTCATGCAGTTCTATTGGAATGTTCGGCCCATTTGCAGAGATGTGTGAATTACTGTATTTGTGCGTATAAAAGTGGTCAACACATATTTCTGACCCCAACAAGTGAATAATTGCAAATGTAATATTTTCAAATCTACCCCCAGACATCACCACACTGTCAGATAACACTTTAACAATCTTTTCTCTCCTCCTGACTCTTTACTCAAAGACCTGATGGACTTCATTCTGCTCTATTAGAGAGCGTGTGGAAGCCTTTAGTACGAGCTTTCTGGCTCTTCTGCAGTGGGTTTTTCCTCTACCTTGCTCTAGAACGATGCTAATTTTCACAGGTTTTTGACATGAAGCATTTGCTGTCCAAACTGTGGCTGAAGTGTCAGTATTTATACCAATTTAATATCACTTTTTTTTTTTTTTTTTTTGGCCAACAGAAATAAAAAAATCTGAAATGTGCATTAAAGAAAACAGTGTTTGGCCGGTGGAATGTAGGAGACAGCGTTTGACTTGACAGTGACTCTGAACATCAGTGTCATTCACTGATAATCGGAAAGGGAACACCGTAGTTTCTGTGCTGGAGGGGGTCGAAGGTGAAGGGGTGTGGGCTTGCTGAGAAAGGTGGACAAATAAAGCTGTGACCTCTGCAACAGCCCTGGTTCTGTAAGTGTTTATGTGAGATGACTGACACCAAATGTGATGAGCAGATGTTTCACTGTTGTCTTGTTACTGCTTCACTGTTGGCTGCAAAAACATTAAAACATATATCATTGATCACAAACACCACATGAATTCTTGTGTTCACTCCTCAAACTACAGTTTATTCACACACTAGTGAATCATAACCAACGACAAAAACAAGGTCAGCAGGAAATGGCACTGAAGTTCTTCATTTTGGCAGAAGATCAGATAAAGATGGTGAAAAGCCATCGGTCCCACAACCATTCTGAAAAGACTAACTTAGAAAAAAAGTCGACAGCTTCCTGCAAAGGTTAAATGTGTAAACCTTTGTCTGCTGCAAGGTTCCTATTTTAAAGTATTTTAACTAGTTTTTCGAAAAAACATGCAAAGCTACAAGGCAGCAGGTCGAAAAATATTCGTTTTTTTCTAGTTTGGTGGAAGAAACCGACTAGTCTGCACAGAACACAAAGTCATGCTGCATTTGTATATTTACCAAGTTTTTAACTCTAAAGCAAAAGACATCAACAGGAACATTAAGAGGTCAACAAAAGGAAACTACAGAAACATGTAAGACCAAATTTAACCATTTTATAAAACATTAAATTACAGATATTTCAGGTTTTGATGTTGCGTGAGGCTGTGTTCCACCCCATCATTCTCCCTTAAACATAGTCAGTGTTTCAAGTTCTAAAATTAGATAAAGGGAACCTGGTTAAACAAAACATTACATTATTCAATCTTAAATATGTTTGGCATTTGAATCCATGAAATAATTACTGAGAGTTCAAAGAGCCCCGTGAGTATAGTATGTTGTTTGAAAGTCATAAATATATTACAAAAAAATACAAAAAGGGATCGAAAAGAAACACTATTTTAAAAAACTATTTACTAAAATGTCGCAAAAAGAAATAAGACAAAATGAACAAAATTTCCTCTCAGCGCCTCACACACCTGATTTCT
The DNA here is from genome assembly GCF_033026475.1 of Channa argus. Taxonomy (NCBI): domain Eukaryota; kingdom Metazoa; phylum Chordata; class Actinopteri; order Anabantiformes; family Channidae; genus Channa; species Channa argus. The sequence continues at coordinate 1,792,108 of NC_090202.1, read as the reverse complement.
GTTTGCAATATCCAGTTGTGGGCGACTGTGGCGCTGGAAGGTAGAGCGGTTGTCCACCAATCTCACAGTTGTTGGTTCAATCCCCGGCTCCTCCGGTCATATGTCGAAGTGTCCTTGAGCAAGACACTGAACCCCAACTTAGCTGCTCCTGGTGAGTGTTGGCCAGCTGCATAGCAGCTCCCCCATCGGTGTATGAATGTGTGTGTGTGATTGTGAGTGTGAATGGGTGAATAAGAAGCAGTGTAAAGCGCTTTGAGTGACAATAGGTAGAAAGCGCTATATAAGTGCAGACCATTTACCATTTGTTTCATCTTCATCCTGCCCCACTGTCTGAGAGGCTCTGCAATTGGATTCCAACTGGTGTTTTATGAAAAGATCCACGTCCGTACTGTTGGAACAATGTGAGGACTTTGACTTGTCAATTCCAAAAAAAATTACATTTCTTGATAGAGTTCTTCTGCTTGAAACCTTTTTTGGTGGAAACTTGTGTGGGTAAGGGTACCACATGTGGAATAAAGAGGATTCCCCAGAGCCTGGATTCCCAGTGGCAGGTGCAGCCATGTGGGACAGTAAACCCCAGTAGAGGCAGTGCAGCACGCTCACCCCCCCGTGTGATTCACTGGTGACAGCACAAACTGCTAATGAGCTGCACACATCTAAACATCAACCTCTTCACACTGACAGGCGTGTCAGCGTTTGGCCCTGATGGCTGGTATCAACCCAGAGCTGACCGTGAAGCTGATCACAAACGAATTTATACAGACAAACAACCAAGATTGCAGCACAAGCTTTTGATCAGAGGTTAAATGACTGACTGAAGGATCCTCTCCTGTGTACTGTATAGTATGTGCTGGTTGCATTTTCCTATGTATATTTAAATCATATCATATTTAAATCATACGTTGTCACCGTGAATTAGATCTTGAAATAAACCCTGCCTACTAAATGCCCTCGTCTTTAAAGCTTGTAACACAGCTCGTCAAAAGCCACACAAACCTTAAAATGTCTGATTTTGCAACAGCTTTTCTGAAACATTGTGATGCGCGTTGCGATTTTTAATGACGCTGGATGTTGGTTTAGGTTGCTCAGAATGTTCAGAAGGCAGATAGGATTACGGTTTTTGTCAAAATTGCAACATTGCATATTTCTTGAGCGACTGAGTAGCACATTGACTTTTACATGGGAAATACTTCAGAAAACATGCATCCTGATCATAACATGTAAAAGCTCAGACAATAAAAAGCTGGGAAAAAAAAGGATGAGTTTCCTTCTGGAGGGGTCAGTGGATTCTAAACCCTTGAGACAATACTTTTTGCCCACTCTCTTCTCTTGTGGTCCAGGGTGGTTGGCCAGTGCCAGTGTTAATCCTTTTGCATTTCCTACAGCCCTCTGACTCTCTCACAGGCCTTCAGTTCTCTGTTTTTCTATTACACAAAATTGAGTTTCCATAGCACATAGGTGACTAGGACTAGGACACACACACACACACAGGCATTAATGGAGCCTTCATGTTCCTATGCCATGTGCATTTCTGCTCCCCCACACCAGTGATGACTGGTGCTGACTTTTGAACTATGCACTGATCACAAGTCAGATGGTCCTTCTCTTCCATAGCATGGAAGACACAGTGTCCAAAAGTTCCAAAACATTTTTCAAATTTAGACTCCGACCACTTTGAACAAAACAGCAGCATTTCTGGATTGTGTTATTATATGTGGTTGTTTTTTTGCATGACGGAGAGTTAACTTACAATTCTGATTGCAGAGGAAAACTCTTCAGTGACAGAGCTTTTCCTGAACCCATGTGCTGCCCGAAGGTCTGAAAAACACTCTGTCTGGATCTTGATCTAACGGGACTAAGAAACATAGTTTATAACATATACACTAGATTTTTGCATTTTAATGTTGACAAACATAACTGTCCAGGTGCTGAACACACATTTCACTCCGTCCGAGTTTCTGAAAGGCTCAGCTTCTCTGAGATGCTCTTTTTATACCCAGTCATGACACTGACCTCTTTCCAATTACCCTCATTAGCTGTGAGATGTTCACTTTAGTCTACTTTACATTTTACACAGTATCATAATGTTTTAGAAATGGGGTTTGTATAATCAACAAAAACAACATTTTTGGTGAGAGATAAGAATTTTTGATCCTCTGGGACAAACACTGCATACAAACATATTTAATCTTCACCAGCTGTAACATTAAAGTGAGAACATTTAAACATTAATAATTATAATCATATACATTAATTCGAAAATGAATAATTCTGAATAGAGTACTTTCAGCTTTTACTGGGTTTTATTGACAATACCTTTGTACTTAAACACTGAATGCAGGACTTCTAATTACAGTGTTGGTACAGGTGGAAAAGTATTGTTTTGATGATGCTGTTGAGTCATACGAGGTGCCAGTGCAAAAGTCCTTTCAGTTTGCAGATAAAATTCTCAGTGGTGAGTCTTCAAACGTCAACACATGTTAATTAAGGGTGATGACAAAGTAGGCTGGATATACTTTAGCCACCACCCTCTTCCAGGAATCTGTTGTGTATTTGTATTTGTATTCGGATTTCTTCCAGTTTCGGTTGATAGGCATGAATTCACATCAAACCAACATAACACAAAATTGGTCTGTTAGGAAAATATGTAGAAATAAAAACATACAACAATACTTTGTTGTAAAAAAAGTCAGGTAGTATAAAATGGTTCATAAAATCATTTACGTTATTTCAATTAATACTGAATATCTCTTTGTGTGTTTACAGACAGTGTCAGCAATTTGGGTCATGTTGTGGTGTTGATTTGTAGTAATTTCATGGAACATTGCATTGAGCTTTGGCCCCATACTGTAGTTGTTCAACAACCACAGTTCAAGTCCTGATTTCGGTGACCTGTGTCATTTCCCCACTCCTCAACAATTCCTGTCACTTTCCATGTTCCTCTGCAAAGGAATACTTGTAGACTTTTTTCTTTAAACATTACTTTTGGTTAAAACAAACAAAGCAAGTCAACATTCTGGTAACAGTTGCAACTGGTGTTAAAATGATGGGAGTGGGCACAGATTTGGGATGCACTTCAAATCAATCTTAGCTTAGCAAAAATGACACATCAGCACTGTTAAAGCAAAAAGGTTCCAACAATGTGAGTTCAGTGTGGGTTTATTATCATTGCCATACAGGTTAAGACCACCCATCCATTGTCTGTCACCACTTACCCTATTTGAGTCACAGGGGGGGCCTGGAGCTTATCCCAGCTGTCATTGGGCAGGAGGTGGGGTACACACTATTTCTGGACCACAGGGATACATACACAGACAGCTATAGGACATTTTAGACTCACCAATTAACCCAACCTAACCATGCAAGCACGGGGGAGAACATGCAAGCTCCGCATAGAGGGGCCGCGGCCAGCAGGGGGCTTGAACCCACAGCCTGACCAGTCCACCACTGTGCTGCCCCAGGTTAAGACCTTATGTAATGACATCAGGACACAACCCAGACATCTCATCCTGCTTCCTGGAAGTTTCTAAAAAGCACAGATATTTGATGATAAGTCAACTGAAGCAACTGCATTTATTTTTAAATGCTGATTTTAATGATTTGCTAGGCAAACAGATACTAGCTAACCAATCAATTATGAGTTTATTCAAAGCTGTTACTGTTTTAAACAACATTAAACACATTTTTAATTACATGGGTTAAAACATATAGGGGATTATGGTGCATTGGAAATAGAGAGCGTGGTACTTGGGAACCAAGGTCTTATGCAAAGTAGTTTGAGTACGTGAAATAATTGAAGTTCCCTTTTGGGAAAGTTGAGAACGGCATCGATGGAGTGGCAGCAGAAGAAGTGGGACACAGATTCTAAAGGGAGACTCTAAATACAGGAAAAGGATTTAGTTAAGGTGAAGGATTAGTAAGAGAAATGTGAGAAAGGGGAAGCTTTGGTCAAGATTGAGACTAGGACATACTAGATTAAATGGATTGTAACAAAGAATCCTTAAACAAAGCATTTATGGAATGAGTGAGAAGATGTGGGGAATAGTGCAACGCTCTCTCTACTTTTCTTACTGTAAAATACCTTTATTTTTCTCATGTTGTTTTGAAGGTGGGCATATGCAAACAAATGCGTTGGTGGCAATAATAAAAGGAAGAAGAAGGAAAAGAAAAAGAAGAAGAAGGAGGAGAAGAAGGAGGAGAAGAAGGAGGAGAAGAAGGAGGAGACGGAGGAGAAGGAGGAGAAGAGGTTTCCATAGTTCCACGTACCACTCGATGGAGGTCGCTGTGCTGGATGCAAGACAGTAGAATGGCCACAAGATGGCGCTACTCGCTCTGTACAACCGTTCCACACGAGACGCGCGGTATGACTGCGCATAATGAGTCATATTGCATTTTTGTATTTCATAAAGACAGAATGACAAAAAAAAAAACAACATATTTATCGGACCATTAATGTCAAAGCAAAAGTGTCTGACTGTTGTTCAGGTTGTGTTTACCAGCGTTTGATGGAGGTGATCAAGTGACCTGTAGAGTCAGATCATGTGACAGAATGGAGGCGTCGCTGAAAACATTCACCCGTTCATCACAGACACACGCCACCAGGAACCCATTTCCCAATAAACGGATAAGGCGACAAACACTTCGCGTTAACTCTGCTTGTAACATTCATCTCGTCACCTAGTAATGACATGAGGGGAGCATGGGGGCCAAAGAGTCGAGGATAGGATTCCTGTCGTATGACGAGGCCGCCAAGAGAGGTAAGCCGCACCGCTAAATCCACCTCAGCTGCGCTTGCTTTGCTAACTGGAGGCTAGCGTTGGTACGTGAGCGGGACGTCCTGACCAGCCGCTAAAATCTAGCGGATTAGCTGCTTTTGGTTATTAAACAAGTCAGATTATTGTAAAAAAAAAAAAACACACTGTATTTGCAGAATTGCTAAGACCCACGATTGAATCCGGCAGGGAAACATGTCGGAAAGCTGCCTGGATTTTAATTGTGAGCTGAAGGAATCTTCAGCTAAACATGTATTTTCCGCCGTCTCCTTCCTCTTCACACACGCAACATTTGGCTGCAGTAGGACGCGATTTCGACTAGTTACAGCTTGAACAACCTGTAGCTAATTGACGTGTGGTTGGATTATGTGTCTTTCCTGCTAATATCGAAATGATACGAAGCGTGTGCCGTCACTTGTAAAGAAAGTCCCTTCAATTTGGCAGATTGTACAACCGTGCTTGGTGTGACGCTCTCTGAATAGCTGCCGAAGCGTCGTCCGTGGCTCCAGCGCTGGCTGAGGAGAAGGGATGGGCTGGCTTGGCAGCACAGATAATGGGCTAAACGATTTGCACCGAGGACCTTAGATTCGTGCTATTTGTTTTGGCTGACAGCTGAGTGTGGGACTCAGCTTTTGCCACCTAAGCTAACAGCTAACCTGAGCTGAGTAATGTTAATATCTCCGCTCCTGCTAGCTTGCTTGACTAGCTATACGCTTAGCTGTAGCTAAGTATTTAAAGCACGATGCGTCCATACTATTTGTTTTAGCTCTTATTTGTCGGGTTTTACCTCCAGACATAAGAGAGAGACTAGCATTGGTCTTCAGTGTTTGCGCTGGTGGGCTGTCAGGTGTTTGTGCTAACGCAGTGTGCAGCTAGCTGTGTGGTCAGGGCGGCTGGTGGAACAACAAACCACTGTGCTTCTCCCTGTCGGAGCACTCAGCCGCTTTACATTTAGCCCGTGGGCATTTTTTTGTTTTCTTCCTTTTAATCTGGGGAAGCAGTTTGTTGATCACTGGTGAACATCAAGCCGAATGTGCTAACGTTAGGCCTGGATCTAATGCTTCGTCAGTGGACGTACTTCACGTCACATGTGCTCATAACATCCACCAAAACATGCAGTGTGTATCAGTTTTGGTGCAGGCGTAGATGGATCAAGGTGAGCACACAGCTGGGTTAAGGTGTGTTGTAATTGGTGCACTTATGTAAGATGTGTGTAAGCATTGATCAGAAAGCACTGGAGGATCTTGTTCTCTTTGCACTTTACTCTTTTGCTGGACTTTGTCAGCTCCGGCTTCAGCAGAAGGATGTTACATGCTTGCACAGGACAGTTCCATATTTCCGCCAGTGACCTACAGAGGAGTTGGACGGATCTTCTCCCTCTGTTCACGTTTAGTTAATTGTCAGATTAATGACTACAATGAATAAAATATGACCTGTTCTAATCGCTCACCTCAGCTCATTCCTTTCAATATCAGCTGCTTGTGTGGTGGTTTGGACATTCCTCAAGCTGATTGCCATTCCCACTCTGATGATCACACGACACACACACACACACACACACACACACACACACACACACACAGGAGGTGGAATTATCCAGCTATCCAGCCTTATCTGAGCAGTCACATGGCAGCATTCCTAATTCCCACAGCAAGCTTGACTGCCACAATTATGGGCTCAGTTTTCATAGAAACCTATTCAAGTAAGACACCAGTGAGATAATGGTCAGGGAGCATCGCGTTGGAAAGATTAGGGTCAGTGGTCTTTCAGGAAGAAGCCTGATTGTTTACTTTGTTTGCAGTAACATATACAGAACATAACCAGCCTCCTGCTCTAGTTCTACAAAGATTTAAGAAGTTTGTCAACTTTTATGGGCAACAAGGGATCATTTATAGGAACAAATGAATTTGGCTATTAAAGCAGACTTTCAACAAACACATTTTGAAGAGCCAAAAGAGGAGGTGGAGAAAGTATTGCTTGATGCTGGAAAACAAACTCGGCATTTTGAAGTGTTCCTCTTTTTCCTCTCCAGGAAATTAGAGGGTGATGATAATGCACAAGAAATGCTCCAGTTGATTATTATGCAAAATTGCTATGTGACTAATTTGAAGAGAAGTTGATAGTAAATGAAATGTTTTATCTAGTCATAAAGTAACACATTTAAAATTATGTCTTTGAATAAAGATGATTTGTTTTTCGCAGAAAAGTCTGAATGTCCCCTAAGGCTGCTCAGTTATGGCAAAAAACATAATCAGGATTATTTTTAATGTTATGAAGATGATGATTCTACTCAATATCTTATTGAATTCAGAAATGTCCTGCATTTATTGACCCTTAGTGTATTTGCCGTCTTGCCGTGTCTGGAATGTAAGATATATTTCAGCTGAAAAACAAATGTAATTTAGTAAACAAATATTACGGCCTCAGTAAAACGGTGCAGGGGTCTTTCATGTTTTGCTGTATTACACCTGTTGCACTTTCAGTTGCAGGGAGTTCATGTAACATTTTAGAACCATATTAGAGCATTTTTCCTTTGCTTGCTGTGCTACAGTTTATATTTAGTCACGAGAGTCTGCAGTAGTTTCTGGGGGAAAATTAAATCTCTCTTCCCATAAATATAATTTCCCTTCACCTTAAGATAATCAGTTACCTCTGACCACTTCAGAGCCTTGAGATCTAAATGATAAATAGCTGCTTAGAAAGCGCTTTTACAACGTTGGCTGCCCTGCATGGTGCTCACCTGACCAGGAGCAACTTGTGGTTCAGTGTCTTGCCCAAGAACAATTCGACATGCAGCCAAGGGGGGATCACACATTTCTGCCAAGACAGCCACGCTTCACTTCTTAAACAGTCTGATCAAAATGCGACTTTTTGTGTTCAAACCCAGAGTGAACTCCGCTATTGACCACTGAGATAAAAAATGGCCATTATAATTCCTGTTAGTTTGCTCTCTTGGCTCTTTGTCAGTGGTGTTATAACTGCTCACTGAATCCTTCTGGAATCTCTGTACGGATTGTGCTGCAGCCTGGGTCAGAGAGTTTGAGCAAAAACACACCAATGTAAAGGAAATGGCTGCACTGGATTTATAACACAGCACAAGCCACGACAAAAGCATCACTGCAAAACAGAACACGGCAAAATCTTTTTTTTTTTTTCTGTTTGTTTTTATAGTCGTTGGAAGGCATAAATATATTGATTTCATATTGCAATTAATAGCCGTAATGTCCCCAAATATAAGAAATTCAATTTTTGATGAGTTTAGTGGATTTTCGTGGCTCTCCAGGGTGTGTAGACACACGAAATATGAAATATGAAAAAAGTCCACCCCCAGTGCTTTTTCCATCTCCTGCAGACAGCAGGTTTTAAAAAAAGTTAACTGTTGGCTCCTTAAGGATATTTCCTACTTCACTGTGACTCGCCATTCACTCTAAGTTTAAATATCACTCTTCTTTCAGTACGTGTTAAAATGAAGTAATTACAATAAGCTTTATTTCAGATTATGGATCAGTGCTGATTAACAGACAGAATTCTTGAAATAAGCTTTTAATTTAAATGGCCCTGGGTAAATGATTATGTTTTATCTTGTCCTTAAATGTACAAAGTTGATCAAAAAACCATCATGATTCTGTTGAGCACGATCAAGGTTCATGTTTAAAGCAATCCCCTTATTTATAATAATTATTATTATTATTATTATTATTGTTAGTATTTCCTTTTACGCTGGAAGTGGCTGTTTTAAATAACAATGAAAGAAGTGGCAGCTTTCTGTATGTCCCTGCTACAGATATCACCTGGGAACGTGTAATTACCAGAACTCGTCTGTGAAAAAGAGGTGACTCACCTCGCTGGTAATTCTGAAGCCCTAGCTGGTGGAGCAGGTGTATTGCATGACATTATTTTGTAATACCTGGCTAAGTAAGCCTTTGTCTTCCACAAGATGCACATGCACTTAGACCTCTTAGAATATCAGCTGATGGACAGCGTTGTAATACAATCTTTAATTATTCCACAGTGTACAGCTTAAATGTAGCGTTTTGTGAAACAGGTTCCAGTTAAAAAAAACGTGTGTGTTTAGATGGGGCATGTCTGGAGAGGACGTTTAAAAATGTCCGTGTGCTTTGTCTTCAGAATATTCTAAGGATTCAGGTTCTGCTTAGTAGTTCTTCCCAGAAAGTCTGTGGGACACCTTCATAGGCCCTTTGAACCTTTGTGGTTTGCCACCGTGGTCATGACTGGAACTCTCCTGACACAGAGCCCAGCACTTACCTGATCACCGCAGAGCCTTGCGTTTCTGCTTGACGTCAGCAGGCCTTATCAGCCCGTGATAGGCCGCTGCTTTGCATTCTCACCTTGTTCTCCAGGTTGTGGATGGCTACTGCTGCCACAAAGGTTCCACTGTGGTGTTTGCACTCAAAACATGGTCAGGTTGTTATTTAGTTTGTTGCAATCTGCATGGAGCTCACTTGACGGCTACAACGTCACAATAGTGTATTTTTAGATTGGCTGTAGGAAGCAAGGTTATCTAGGATACAGTTAAACACTTGGTGTACAGAATAATATTTAGAAACCTGACGCTAACCAATAGAGATCATTTTCCTGAGCATTATATGCGTACACCTCTAGATGAGTCCAATGTTTACTTTTCCTTGATGAATGGCTCAGTAATGTATTAGTTTAACGTTTAACTGTCATTTATACAAGTTGTTTAAAAAGCTCCTCCGTCTGAGAGATTCGTAATCTTTTGCTTCTGCAACTGGCAGTGATCAATAGCCCACAGTGTTAAGCCTTTAGTATTAGTAATGGTGCACAACAAGGGTGTGTGTTGTGTTGCGTTGTCTCCTCTTCCCTTCTCACTGCACTGCACTAAGCTATATAGAAGGGTGTAACCTCATTTTAAAAGATTAATACTACAGTGAGGCAACAATTTACTAAGTGAATGCAATATGAAGACAATCATTTTTAAATGTCTTCTAAGAGTCCAAAAGACAGGTCAAGTCCACCATACTGTAAATAACAAATAAACAGGACCTATGTTTGGACTACAACTGGTGATTTTTAAGGCCGTATCCTTTTTCATTTTACATTTTTTTTATCCTTTTTCATGCTGTATAACACCAGTAACCAGTCAAATTAAGGCTGAGCTCTTACAAACAGTTACAAGCCCAAACCTACCTATAATTCCGTGGAGCGGGACTTCACATATTGCCACATGCCACTGAAATAGGAGTGGTACATAGCCCTTTTCAGGATTAAAAAAAAAGTCTTTAATTTCATTGCATAAATTCAAATTTTTATTCAAGAGAGAGAGGCACCAACTACAACTCTACGCTCCTAAATAACCTGTAAGCACAAAAACATAAAAATAAGCCAGATGTGACACCATAGGAAATTTAGGACATAATTCCTCCCCATGACAACCATTTGATAAATGTTGTGGTATTGAAGATACTCCCGCATGATAATGTGTTTGCACACACACTCTAACGTGGGTGTCTCATATGAGCCTGCCACAGAACGTTTGTTCTAGCTGCTTAGGTGGTTTATTGTTTTTAGTATTCGTGGTGTCCAGGGTTATTATTGTTTATGATTTATTGTCAGGGAAGTTTGCTTGGCTTTAAAAACCATCAGCAGATGTGACTTGTGGCCAAAGAGTCGTTGAAAAAGCTGAACTGTACTGTACTGTACTGTCATATCAGCATTGTTCAGGCTGCATAAACACTATCTGATGTTGTGTAGTTAAACGCCTGTGTGGCTCAGCCCGTATGGCCTGTCAACAACCCATATGTAGTGTCATGATGGTAGGTCATATCCATATCTAAAAACTCTTTACTCTTTTTACTCCTGTAACCCACTTTCCACCCACAGACATTGGCATGAAACAAGTGATAGTGTATTTAGTATGTTTTCCCCTCCATATTATAAGTAACCGATGGTTGTTTCCATAATAAATTATTCTGTTCATTGTTCATTGTTTCATATATACTGTGTGTGTGTGTGTCTATCTATCCATATGTATCTATATCTATATGTAGATATATCTATATATATCTATATAGGTAGGTAGGTAGGTAGGTAGGTTGATTGATTTTTATATATATATATCAAGGTATATGATACGCACTGCACTTACTCAGTCCAGGTTTTGTTACATGGCTTGTGTGTCCAAAGACCAAATAGATTCTTTGTACTTTATATGTCAGAGAGAGGCATCAAATTATCATATTTAGGAAGCAAATCCGAAATTGTAAACACTTTTAATAAAAGGCTGTTCAATTTGTGTTATTTTTGTTATTGTCAAGAAGTCTCATTAAAAGGCTACTGTGAGCTTACTAAGTGTAATGTCTGAACCTAGATTTATATAAATCCTGATTTTTGGTTTATTCATCTGTGGAATTAGTTGACCATCTCAAATATAGAAAAATGACTGGCCCTGCTCTTTAAACAATGATATATGATTATTTATCCATCCCAATAGTAGCAGATAACATTTTGGTCAGTGTGGGTTGGAAGTACCTGTCCTTTTAGTTTGCAGATGTTACACGTCACTGGGAAACTTCTGTCATTTACATCTGTGTTAAAGGATTCACTGTCTCTTCAGTTTCAGTTGTTGAGTCCATGTGTCCTGGTGCAGGCTCTGACAGAGGGACAGTGAGTCAGCATGAACAGCACCAGCTTAGTGGAACTCCACCCTCGTGTATCTGTCCTTTTCCTCTACTGACGTCTCAGATGCTCTTTGTGAAAATGTACATTGTTGAGTTCAAAATAACAGCTACCACACAACATACTGTAATGACATGATGTGTGTTTTTATTAGATTTTTAAGTTTGAACTTTCCTTGAGCTATTAATTCTTCCCAGATGTTACTGTCTCTGGACCACAGCCTGCAGCAGAATACAAATATAGTAAGAAACAGAGGGAATTACAGTGTGTTTATAAGATTCATAATTGGCTCTGAAAATAAAAATGCATTGTTTAATTATAATCTTTTTCCTCTCTGGAGTCCTGTTAAGCAGGAGCTTCATGCTGACAGGCCTGACTGACTAGTGTCATGCCTGCAGGTGACATCACTCCTGGTGTGTTTGTGCCTGGAGGCCTTTCTCTTCAGTTCCCTGTGTGAGTAAAAGGGTTTTCTGGGGCTTATGTGGTCAGTATCTCCAGAAGCCTCAGTGCTCTCAGTCGAGGTGTTTTCAGTGATCCTGACAGCAGCTAGCCGGCTTTCTAGGACCAGCACATTCCATAGGACGGCAAATATTGAGTCACAGTAGGAGGCCGTGCACCTTGCTGCTCCACTGCCGTGATAATTTAGCAAGGTGGTCTAACGGCAGAAACCTGCTGCGAGTGTGTAACAAAGTGTTCACACTATCACCGACAAATCGGTGGGCTCTGGCGAAGCTGTAATTCTGGTGGGGGGGTGGTGTGCCAGTAAACAGAGACTGCAGCGATCGGCTTTTTCCATTTTGTTAAAAATTCATTTATCCCAGGTGGTAAACTCACTGTCTGCTGAAGTTTCAGCTGGAATCAACACAGTGCTACAGGTATGTGGCTGCTGCTGTACTCTGTCACAGCATATGTACAAAAAGTTTCTCGAACAGTCGTTGGGGTCCTTTTGTCTCTGTCTCCCACAGCGCAGTGTAATAAACGACAATGCTGCGTTTTCATTGATGGTGGACGGCAGCGGTTGCTGGCCAAGGGACACAGAGCCCCAGACTTTGTCCGAAGACCGAGTGCGTGTGTGTGTGTAGAGTGTGTTAGGGTAGTTGCAGAAATCAGAGCCATTGTTTACTGTGAATTGAACCATTGCATCACGGCACGACAATACACAGTGTTCTCCGTAATGTGGACGGCTTTGTCTTCTACGCCTTTTGTCCATGTAATAGCTTTCAGTTTTGCTATTATCTGGCAGTGTGATGATATACATTGGAGTCATCATGCTGACTCAGTAGTAAGAAAGAAACCGCTGCTCAAATCCACAAACTACACATTTACTTTATTTACTGGCTTTTTATAGCCCATGCTAATACATTTGAAATGGTAACCTACATAAAGTTTTAATTGCTTTTGTTCATGTAGTCTAAGAAATGGCAGGAAACTGTGAAGTCTGGCTTTTTTTATGCTCTTCATAAAAACGGCAACAAACGCAGTGAACGGTATAAAATGTTGATTGATTCCCAGCACCAGGTTTATGACATTTTTACTAGAAGAGAGAAACGTTTTTTTGCAAAATGTTGATTTTAAAACTCCCAACGACTTGTAAAATCAAAAATATGAGGATATAACGAAGCAGCTGTTACAGGAAAAAGGAATCCAACACTTCCTGTTGCTGTCTGTCCAGCTGGAAGAATTCTGGCTTTACTTCATTACACTGAATGCAGGAGTGTAACTTGAGACAGACTGAAGGAAACATTGCATCACAAATCAGTGATGAGCCAAAGACTAACTGAATCCACATATGGTGAATGTTTACAACCAGCGCTCAACACTCCTCAAACACACTGGCTGTTAAAAGGATCTTAAGACATAGCTACTGCGCCGTTTTTTTTGTTTTTTTATTCCCAGTTTAATACAACAGATTGGTGATGACTCTGTTATTGGCAGGTACTTTGACTCTTACTGCTAAAATTAGGAAACTTCATTCCAGGATCACTTGCGTTGTAAAGACTTTGGCACAGTGCCTCGTGTAAACTGTTACATTTCATGATATGATTGTCCAACAGAATTTTGGACACATTTAGAGATATTTGAGAACTAATGGCCTCCCATAAATGTGTGTCTCGTTTTGGTGCTTTAACAATAGATTGAGATTTAACCCAAAGTCTTTTAGAGATCTTCAGGTTTAGACACAGCTAAACAACGATTACAATGTTATTGGTATTTTTTATTGTCTCTGGAGTGTAAAGATACAGATACAGCGTTTTTATGAGTCTTCTTGTTAGTGCAAATAGTACATAGTCCTTATTTACTGTGTTTACTGATCCGTTGTGCAGGAGGTAGAGCGGTCGTTCACTAATCCCACAGGTGTTGGTTCGATTCCCAGCTCCTACAGTGGCATGTCAAAGTGTGAGCAAGACACTGAACCTCAAATTAGTTGCTCTTGGTGATCGTTGGCCAGCTGCATAGCTGCTTATTTGATGTGTGTGTGTGTGTGTGTGTGTGTGTGTGTGAATAAGAAGCAATGTAAAGTGCTTCGAGTAACAATAGGTAGAAATGTGCTACCATATAAGTGCAGACCATTTACCATTCTCTGAATTTCACCCTTTTGACTTAAAATACTTAAAATTGGCTTAGCAGCAACAGAGACATGATCTGCCTGCAAAGTATTTCTGAAATAAAGAGACTTTTTCTTTTTAAGATAAAGCCTCCTGCAGCATTTGCTGACGCTCTGTCACACTCACTGTGTGCTGTTAGCATTACATTGCAACTGCAGGTTTTTGTTGATGCCAATTCATATTGGCAGCACTATGCATCAGGAAACAATTAGTGTTTTAATGGATCTCAGAGTGGGAATTAAAAATTGTCAAAAGGATCTCTATTCTTTTATGATTTCCTGTCTTTTTTTTTCTGAAATGATGCATAATTTGGTGAGGTATTCTCTGTAGCCATGAGAGCAACACCCCCTCTCCTATTTGAGTGTTTTAATAAGCACATAACAGTTCGAATCGCTCTAAAGCTGAAGTATTTAGGAAAGAAAACTGTTTTTATTACTAATCTCTAATGACACCATAGAGGTTACGGAGAAGAACTTTTCCAAATCACAACAATACAACACAGTTGTTATGTGATATGACTTCCTTCATTGATGCGTTGCGTTATTCAGTGTGCCCTAAATAGATTTGACCGTGTGCTTAGTCACTTGAAGTGATCATACTGTCAGTCATCTCTTAATTCAATTAGTCAGTGTACGGATTAGTTTAAAAGATTATTGTTATAGGAAATAATTTTACTTTCTTGCTGAAAGAGATAAATGAGGATACCCTTCTCATGCTTGGTGTACCTGGGAATAAAGATCAGAAATTGCATAACTCTGTCAGCAGCTGTCCAAGGATAACAAGATCCCCTTCCCAGTAACTCTGTCACTGATAACACATAATGTGTACAAAGGACACGTGGTTGTGTAAAGTGTTAAGTAGAAGATATGTCTTTGCTGACAATTGTGTATCACCTGGTAACAGCAGGAAGTTGCATAAATAGTCACGTACATTGCCCCCAACAAAGTCACGACTTTTTGGTTTCACACCTCACTTTTTATAGTTTTGCTTGATTGCAAGTTCAGTATTTTTCAAAATGTTGAACCATTCCTTTTAGTGCAGTTACACAGCTGGTGTTTAGATGGTGTTCACTTCTTTTTTTTTTTTTTTTTTCTCTAAGCTCTATTTTGCTTCAACGCTTACCGTTTCCTTATCAGTCGACAGTCGACAGCATTATTGTATTGCCGTAAAAAGCGGTTACATTTCTTTGCATAAATTCAGGGAAAGGTTATAGGCCATCTTCCCCTAATTATGTCAGTTTGTCCACATATCTCTGCGTGCTTTCACCATTCAGATGAGTGACATAAGGACACAGGGTGCTGTGTCTATACTTTGACAAATACACTTTGACATGTAGCTATGAGGAACCAGGAATCAATTCTCTAATACTGTGGTTTGTAGACTACCACTGTACCAACTGATCTACAGCCCCCTGCTAGGTGTAGTTTTAATATTTTGTCTTCTGTAGACATGAGGTGAATTGTTTATGTTACTATTATAATACTTTTAATTACTGTTATAACCTTGCACATTATTTTAGAACATACAGTTTCCATGTGTGGGATGTGTGCGTGCATTTTACCAGATGGTGTGAGCTTCAAGTTCACGCAGCTGGTCAAGAAGGCCCAACCGCGGCTGTATTTTCTGAGGAGGCTGAGGAAGTTTGGCATGTTGTCTAAGATCCTCAGCAACTTCTACAGTTGCGTCATCGAGAGTGTCCTGACCAACAGCATCACGGTGTGGTACGGCAGCACCACTGCCATGGATCGTAAACGCCTGCAGAGAGTGGTGAAGACTGCACAGAAGATCACCAGGACTCCACTGTCCTCTCTGCAGAGCATCTACCACCGCAGAGTCCACAGGAGAGCTGCTTCCATCCTCAAAGACCCCTCTCACCCCCACTGAGAACTGCACTACCTCAATTTTTTTATTTATTTATTTATTTTTTATGTCTTTTTTTTTTTTTTTTTTCTTTACTGTTTGACCTTTAGTGTGGATGGCAAAGTAAGGATTTCCTTGTGCAGGGAAACATGCTTTCATTCTGTGAATACGACAATAAACACTTTGAATCTTGAATCTGAAGTTTAAGCCTGAAGCCGTATGGACTCCACTGCCCTCTATAGGCTGCTGTCAGAATAGTTTAGAGCCAGATGGAATTGACCCAAGCTTGTAGGTAATGCTTCATTAAAAGCGTCTGTATGCTGCTTAAATATAAAAGAAAATTATACTATTATAACTTTACGTCTTTATGAGGGTGTTTGTTAGCTATTATAAATTATCTTATGACAATACATGTATTACAATGGTTACATTTCAAAATAAAGCTTCAACACAATTACTAGTTACTTACTATTACCACTTCATAACATCAGCTCCATTATTTTTTTTTAAAATTAAATACTAGGACTTAAAACCTGCACATTAGATTAGAGCACATCAGAAAAAGTTTTTTTTTTAAACTTGCATCCCACAATACCAAAAGTTTGTCATTTTGCATGAAATAAATAATTTATAAATCAGTGGTCAAAACTGTTTTCTTTTCTTTAATTAACTTTAGACCAGTGGATCTCATCATTTATCTAGTTTCAGCACAAATGCCTCCACATCTCCACCAGCTCTCCACAGTAAAGGTCCAGCACCATCGATAGAGTGCTGCTGTATCTAGAAAGCTCCATCAGTATTTGATGTGGATGGATTGACAATAGAGCTGTTTCACCACAGCAGCAGATCAAGCCAGTTGTTGTCACTGGGACTGCGTCCTGGTGTCACAGCCAATCTGTGAAATAGCTTCGACCTTAGGTGAAAGCCTTTAGCCAGAGTATGCAGCAGTACGTTGTATTATGTAAGGTGCTAAACTGTTGATGTTGGTGAAGGTTACAGCTTTGTACTCGCACAATTTATCATATGTGGAGATCCTCTACTGTAATAATACCAGAGCTTTAAACCAAATCAGACATTAAATTGGCAGTTTTTACACCGGTAGCAAATCATTTGCAGTCTGTGGCTGCTGGAGTCTGGAATCCATAAACATAACCTCATGGTGGATTATTTTCTCTCCGGTGTTCTGCAGCTGTCTTCACTTCTTGCTAGTTTTGGAGGGATTTGCCTTCAGTTTTGTCTTCAAACAAGTGAAATGTGCTCTCCATTATATTCAGGTGTGGGGTCAGTGCAGGATTGTTTGTTTGGGATTGTTTTCAGAGTATGTTTTCAGTTCACTGTCCTTCTGCGCTGTACGTTTTGGAGCATTTGGCTGAATATGAGCAGATAATATATCCCAAAATAATGGATGGCATCTGTTTACACAGATAGCAGTACTGTACCTCATGAGCAGTGGTGTTGAGCTGGCCGTCTGTCTGTCATCCACCATAATTGTTTTCTGTGGTCTTCTGCTCCTTTTGCTCACCAGTGTGTTATTTTTGTTGATGTTTGTCTCTCTCTCAAATCTGTTGACAAACAAATGACAAACAGCAACATTTCTTCAGGCAGTTTCTTTAGTCCACTGTTGATCAGGTATGTTATACCCTGTGCAGTAACCCCGTTAGATATTTTTAGACCCCATTAGACATTTCGCAGTATCAGTGATATTGCGACTGTGGCGCAGGAAGGTAGAGCAGTTGTCCATCAATCTCACGGTTGTTGGTTCAATCCCCGGCTCCTCCAGTCACATGTCAAAGTGTCCTTGAGCAAGACACTGAACCCCAACTTAGTTGCTCCCGGTGAGTGTTGGCCAGTTGCATAGCAGCTCCCCCATCGGTGTAAGAATGTGTGTGTGTGTGAGTGTGAATGGGTGAATAAGAAGCAGTGTAAAGTGCTTTGAGTGCAAAGCACTCTGGTAGATTTCTCGGGGAAAACCCCGATTCCTCCTTTGTGTACTTTAGTGCATGTTAACACAGTCAAGGACAGTAGCTTATTGGAAAAGAAGGATAGAAAACACTCTTCATTTTGTTTGCGCTAATAAACGCAGCTTCCAATCAATGATAAAACTTGTTGGGCACTTTTATTTTACTCCTTTTGAGTCTGACATGCAACAACAAAGCAGGAAGGCATTATTTTTTGCAGGTGATGGTTGTAGGCATCCAAAGATTTATGCACCCACAGTTTCCGTTTAGTTATTATAACTGTCAGGATGTGGTTTATATATAATGTGAGGCAAAAGATTTACATGCTAAGGTTGTGAACTAAGTTCAGGCTGTTATCATACTGGTAAAGGTCGACTTGCACTCAAGCGTCAAATGTACACCAAGGCTAAACTTCCAGGTTTCCTGAATTGCCTCCATCATTGTGAGCATTTACACCTGGGTTTATACGAAGTTTGTTGTTGGCGATGGGTTTTCTGTGCCACAGCGTTGAGTTTCTTCGCCACTGTGGTGGTTTTTTTGTTAAAATCGAACTAATGATATTGAGTTGAACAGATGTTGAACAGCATTTACTGTTAATGAAATAATAGAGCAGTGAGAGGAGATGGTCCATATGAGCACTGAATTGACTGAGGCACAGGGACTTAGGGCCAGTCCCAGTTGTTGTGGTCTGGATCACAGCAAAGTACACTTACATTTTTGGGGAGGTGAACATCAGGCTAGAGAGTAGATGTCTGCCTAGCGTCCATGACTATGCAAAATCTAGTTACAATCACAAGACATATGGTAGAAATTATAAATCAAGCTTTACTAAATAAAAGTTGTGATGTGATTCCTTCAATGTCTAGCATAACTAAAATGTAAATTTACTTTTGACGTATGCAAACGTCACCTTAAACCACCAGTGGCTTTTCTGCCTAACCCTAGTAATTATTCACAGCTACATGTAACTAAGCTAACCAACCTTCTTTAACCTTAACCATTAGATATTTTGCCAACTATCAACATATGACAGTGCCAACTATTAATACAAAAGCAAAGCCCTATGCAACCAAATGTAAGTAGCCCCGAACTTATTTTTTCCATTTCTTTGTTTAACCCTAACCAGAAACGTAAACTTTCTCAGGTTTTCCTACTTTCTCCAGTTACTTGGACTTCTACCTACATCAGGGACCGACCCTAACCAACACCTTCAGGACTGTGTCCAATCTTAACCCTATTCACTGTGCTACTACAAACTACTTCTATCTGACCACAAAATAATGCAGTGCGTCTTCTACAACTGTCTCACAGTCTCCTAGAGACTTCATGTAATCCCCCCAACTCAGAATTCGCACTTATACAGAATGAGACAAAAAAAGCTAACCTCGTAATAAACCTGTTAAAGCTGGTTGTAGTTAAAAAAAAATAATTGAAATTATATTGGTTTGCATCCTCCCTGATAAATTAAAAAGTAATTTTATTGTACAAGCTGAATGTGCATTAAATATTTCTTAGATAAAATGTTTTAGTCTAATGAAATCAAATGTTTTTGGGCCCAACTGTGTATTTATAAGCAAGTTTCACCGTAAGTTTTTGCCGTGATTCAGACAGCGTAAAGTATAAAACACATTTTGTGTTTTTTATCATGAACTTTGAGTTAAACTTTTTCTGAAAACTGCTGATGGGACCTGCATTATACTTGACTACAGTATCTATGTATATATAAGCGTTTTGACATGTTTTATAGCTGCTAGACTGTAACCTGTACATAGTACTATGTTTTAGGATTGATTTATTTTCCCTTTCTCTTTATGTAACTAGCTTCTTATAAGCCTTGGCCGGCACCAAGAAATCAGCACAAAACATGTTTTGTAGAAACAAAATACCTGTATCTTTATACAGATATGTTTTTCTTCTTTCTCTGAGTTTTCACCTGCATTGCTGCTACTTCTTAACCATAAATCCATCTTGATTGTCGTCTGTAATTCAGTATGCAAACCGGTTTCCCATTTGTGTGATTACGGTAGTTAACGACTGCATTGAAAAGAGGCACATTAAATTTAAAATGTGGTTTATTGATTTTTTTTGTTATTATTTTTTATAATAGAATTACATTTTTTTTTAGGAATTATTCATGATATATTATGGTTTATGATCAATCTTGCGTACCGTACCCCTACAGTAGTCCATTGTACCCCGTACCCCTTTTTGAGAAACACAGTTCTATACAATATAATCTCCATTCATCAAGTGAGTGTTTGGGAGCCGTCGTCTGATCTGAATAATATGAGAACATATACTTTTCAGTCTGGTGGTTTTTTTTATATCATGCATTGTTGTCTTTTTTTTCTTTTCTTGTGTTTGTAGCATCAGATAAATTAAATAAATGAAATATTCAAGAAGTCCTTTGTTAGGCAGCAGAGGTTAATACTGAAGTGCTCAGTACTTCAAAAATGACAATCACAACTGTGATTCAAGTTTGAATGGGAACAGAAGTGTGTTTACTGATAAACAACCAAATACCACTTATTAGTCAATGGTGTGAACTTAATAGAAATTAATTATTTATTATTTATATAAAATTAACCTTTTTGTAAAACATTTGTTGAATAATAACTTGTCTGGTCTGTGTTTTTGTGCCCCTGTAGTCACTGACGTGGAGTTGAAACGGCTGAAAGATGCCTTCAAAAGAACCAGCGGACTCTCCTGTTACATGACTCAGCAGTGCTTCTACAGGGAAGTGTTGGGAGATGGAGTTCCTCCTAAAGTTGCAGAGGTAAGCCACAGTGAAGTGACAAACCGAAGCCTAGCTCTGCACTCCATTAAAGGACTTATCCCATGGCCCGTTATTACTTTCTGTATGTTTATTGCCGGGTATTAAACATGGATCTGTCTTAGGTAAATGGCAATGGGTCATCAGTTATGGACAATGAGCAGTTGCAACAGCCAGGACTGAATCTAGGTCCCTGAACACTCATGTATCAGAGTTGGCATTTGAGTTAGAAAAATACCAGGGCTGTCAAAATATCACATTAATTTAGATCATTTAATCGCATAAAAAATTTTGCTTTCAAAAAAATGAAGGTTTCATGGTGGAGAGGTGGACGTGGCTCAGGAGAGTGTCCGCCTACCGTTCGTAGTGTCGTTGGATTGTATTGTCCCTGGGCAAGAATTTTACACTGCATGAAATTAGATTTTTTTAAAATCACATGACAGCCATTTTTAATACATAGCATCTGTTATGCAGCTTCGCCATCATGATTAGACTGAGATTCAGAGATCGCTGCATACGTTAATGCCATACAAACCAGCCACACAAACAATGCGTTGTTTCTTGCTCAAGCTCCGCTCTGTCGCATTGTTGTGCAGAGCAGCATATCACAGCGTCGGTTTGTAAATGCTGTATAGGTCAGTATAAACCAATTGTTTTGGTCTTTCAGAAATTCTGGCTGTCTAAGTGACGTGCGTGTTGGAAGGACGCAACCAAGAGCATTGGTCTGCATCTACATAGAAAATAAAAAACATTTATATCCCTGATATTATACTGCAAAGTCCATGTAAGATGTTGTAAAGCAACTGCTGTCACTGCTGAGCTACATCAAACACATCTTAGGTACTAGGCCATTAATTTTATGGCCTCTTGCTGTGTGATTCACCACCTTTACTGCTTCTTCTGCTGCAGGTTATTGTTTCCAAAATGTGTAATAAGTGGCCTGAATTTCATTCAAGGCCGCGCATCTCTGAAACCCTCTGATGCACTTTCAGGGTGCATCGATAGAGACCCTGTCCTCCCCCCATCTCCTGCCATAATCCCTGAACACAGTCCGTACTTGATTTCCCCCTTTCTCTCAGCATCTTACTGCTTCTTTGTCCCCTTTGTCACCATGGCAGCAGTTACTGCAGTGACAGTAGCCCAGATGTGAAGGTACCGCTTGTCTGTTCAAACAGAGACATGACTGATGCACATTTTGACAGTTCAATAAAAGCCTGAGTCTAATCAAGAGGCAGACGTTTCTCTAACTAATTATTCAAAAATCATCAATCAGATCTGTCTTGTGTTTAGGCTAGTGCTGTCAAAATAATATAGATCAATTATTCACAGAAAAAAAAACGTAAAACATGTTGAGGCTGAGTAAATGCCTTCTCTGCTGAGCAGTGAAATGATTAGAAGTTTTTAGGATTAATCACAGTGTAAGGAATCGCTGATTAGGTCAGTGTCTCCTATTTGCAGGCATGGCTGCTGCAATAAGCCTGCCCCCTTCCCCACAACCCTGAACAGGATAAGGGGTTACAGATAATGGATAGATTGATGGATGGCAAGGTGGGCCATCAGGGTAAAAAGACCACCCTCCATGCCAACACCACAGGCATTTTAAAAACTGGACTTTGTGTTTGGGGGTCTCTGTGAGGTGCCTCTCTCCGTGCTTCCTCCCTGTTTCCATTGGATTGGCTTCTGACAGCTCAGTTAAGAAAAATGAACAAATACTGGAAAACATGAATGACAGTGCCCTGAGAATATTTCTTTAAATGGATTTCATACATAATACACCAAGGTTTATGAAAACGGGGCGTTATCTTCTGATTCTTCTCCAGTTTATAGCAAGTTTTCCCAAGGAACCGCAACTCACTGTATTTGTCTCTTGTCTTTCACTTTTATTACATCACACATTAGCATAAAACAAACAAACGTGTCTTGGACATACGCCTACATCAATCCCCGGCCTTTCTATTAATATTCCAAAAGGTCTAAACTCCTGTCTACTGTGATCATAAATGTACACCTCGTACATACGAGTTCTCCAACTTGCACGTTTGTTCTCTTTGACTCTGGCATCGACACAAGCTTGTCAGAATGTGAGACCAGGTTGTTTGCACTAGTATGAGGCGAAAACAGGCCAAGGAAAAAGGATGCAAAGAGCATCTCAGGGGGCCTGTTTGAGAATATCAATATATGGGTCTCTGGTGGAAGAAATGATAAAATAAAATAAGAAATAAAGAAAGAATGAAGAAAAAGTGCAGGAGCAGTTGAAAATTTCAGTATTTCATTGTGTGCGTTTCATCTTTTTTATAATCTCAAATATTGTTCGTTCTAACTTCTATTGGGACATAATTTGGTTTACGTGACGTTTACGTGGAAATTACCAACCAAAAATTTTGTCTTGTGTGCGAAACCTCTGAAATCTTTTTCTACCATCGCTTTCAAGTAAATTTATTTCAATAGATTTGTAGCCTAAATTCACAATTATTAGCATTTCAGAGTTGCCGACTAAACTAACCTGCACATATTTAGGAGAGTAGGAGGCAGCTCAGTACCCAGAGCAAACCCATGTAGGCAAATATGTGAGAAAAATAGCAAAGGCAAATTACTCGTGTGTCATGTCCCGTCACAGACAGTAACCCTGATGACATCAGTTGGTTTATTTTCTTCGACTTGACAAAGGTCACACAGACTACACAGCTTTTTTTCAGACTGGTACTTTCCCAACCTTCACATATGAGGTACAATTCGACTGCTTCAGGCCCATTTTTAAATACTTGATGTCACTTTTGTCTTCACGAGTGTTATTTAGGACATTGATATTATTTTGTCAGCGTGAACTGCATTTTCTACAAATTGACAAACTACTGTGGATTCACATACATTCACACACATGCCGGTAAATGTAGATTCTACAGTTTCCTGGTGATTTTATATAGGTTGCAGTCAAGGCAGCCGCCAGCGCTGTTTGTTACACAAGAAGCGACTGAATGAAACCACTGCAGGTTCACCACAGTCGTGCGGCACACGTTTTCTTGGAACATTTCCTTCCTACTATTTCTTTTTAGTGAGCAGATCACTATATGTATTAATCTTTCACAGTTGTTGACAGCTGACTGATTTGAATGTTTTAGTGGACAGACGTCAGCATGGAAAAATCTAATGCTGGCACGTAATAGCAGGTGCCAGAGCACTCAGTGAATCACAGTTTAATGTGTATGGGGCCGTGCAGCCGTCAGAATGTCCATGCTGACTGCCGTCCACCACAGCATTAAAGATAGTGGTAATATTGTGGCTGCTTTGTGTGTATTAAAATGAACCATTTGCACATCATTTCAGAAATAGAATGCAGCAAATGATAAGAATGCAAAAGATGAGTGAAGTATATCCCACTTCCCTTTTTTTTTTTTAATACCACAAATGAATATTATCTCCTCTGTGTCCCACTGACATGGACACACTTCATTAGCTCACACACTGCTGAGTCACTTCTCTACATTTGGTACACTTATTTATATTTTTTTGTATAGATAGTTAACCTGATTACCACTTTCTCCTTTTCAAATCCTGTATCCAACTAATTTGCTAACTAATTAAATATGCATAGTCTCATTTTCCAGTTATACTTGAATCTCTGTGTTTGTTTGTGACGACTACAAGAGAGTTGTCTTGTCATATATATTGGTCACAAAGAAGCTATTCATCTCACTGAGACTATTTAAATAAAACTGAAATAAGTAAAGATCCCCTTCAGACACTTTTATGACACATGTAAACACTCTGCTTTAAAAAATGATTGAGGTTGGAACGAGCATCCGCAGCCACCATGGGAACATATTGTACTATCACAAGTCACAGATGCACACAAAAAAACCCACATGTCCTCAAAATGTCACCATTTTGTGGTAACTGCATCTTAACATAACCATATACCTCTGTTTAACGGGGCTGGTTTCGTGGAAAACAGATCTCACTCTCTGGTCACACTGTGCATCGTTTGCTTCCTGTTGCTTTTTGTGATTTAGTTTTTTTTTCTTACATACAAACACTTCAGCACATTTAATTTCATATTTATCTCTTGTGTGTTTCTAAAACCAAATCCCTGTCCATTTCCTTATTTCATGTACAGTCGGTTGCAGTTTAGAAGCGCAAATGAACAGAGGCCCCAGAGTAGGTGCACCCACAAACCAGTGAATCTAATGATTTGATGCTAGTGTCATAACTCATCTGCCCACGGTTTGCCCACTGTCCTGCTGTCAAAGTGTAAGTGATGGGATACAAAGCCACTCACAGCCAGCACAATACAATCCTGTTTGCTAAAGCGTTGAGATGCTGACTTCCAGAAAAAACCAGGACTGTTACCAACTTTTCCAAAAACAATTTCAAGTTGAACATGTTGGACCATAGGACAGTTGTCCACTTCACCACAGTCCATTTTAAATAGGTTCAAGTTCTTTTTTTCTTTTTTCTTTTTGATTACAGGATTGTGCTTCAAATACTGGAATTAGTCTCTTGTGACAGACGAAGACTATAGTAAAATCTGTTTGCAGCACACAAGCTTGTGGTTCATCCCCACACTGGGAGGGTTTCCCCTGTTGTCTGCTCTGTACATGAATAGACGTTTGGCGAGTTGTTGTCCTAATACGTTCAGCATGAACACAATGGTTGGTGTGAAGTTGTCTGTGTTTTTTGACACTCTGCTGTGTGTATTGTGTGTCTTAGGTCATATACACGTCATTTGGAGGCTTATCTAAAGGGCTGCACTTCAACAATCTGATCGTGGGTCTAGTGCTACTGACCAGAGGACGCAATGAGGAGAAGGCCAAGTGTAAGTTATTTATGATTCTGCAGTCTGTGCTGATGTGTTTTGCTGGTTCCTTGTGTTTCTCTTACAGCAGTGGTTCATGATTTTCCACGTTGCTCTTGGTTGGTCTGCTCTGTGTACTGGCCATGCTTGCTTGGAATGTGACTATGCCCTAACAACCGGCACAGTTCTCTGTCCTCATAAAAATGTCCTTGTAAAAATGTTCATGTGATCATTTTAAATTCTGCTACTGAATTAACTCATCAGACCTGCTGTTTGACATTTAAGCCAGAAACAACAAAGATTAGCGACAGTTGGAAGCTTCTAACGTTAGTTAAGTGTCAGTGTCTAACTGACTGACTGGGGGAGATGCTCTGCCTGTGACATTACTCTTATAACTTAAGAACTGCTGTTGCTGTTCAATGAATCAAGCAAGCAAAAATCTGAATTAAATTACTTATCCCTACTTTAAACTCTTGAAAAGTCTATGTACTTGTTTCAAAAACAATAGAACTGATTATGTGTAAGTGCATGGGTGGAAGTTTGTTCATGTTCTTCGTTCCAAGATGTAATCAGCGTTCATCTCTCCATTCAGTCAAACATCCCAAGAAAAAGTTTACTTTTCGGTTTAAGATGAAATGGTAAATGCTTCTTATTCACTCTCACACTCACACACCAATGGGGGAGCTGCTATCAAGCTGGCCAAAGCTCCTCGGGAGCAACTAAGTTGGGTTTCAGTGTCTTGCTCAAGGGTTCTTTTGGTTTTCGGTGCTCTGCAAAAACTACTAAGACTTTATACGGTAGGCAAAATCCTGGTGCCAGTCACCCCGAACATATTGTAAAAAAATACAGAAGATTTTTTTTAAAAAAAAAGGGGGATATATAACATAACAGGACTGTTTTCAATATTTTTGTTATAAACTTCAGGACAAACACAAAAAACATCTTGGTATTTGTTCACTTATAATAACCTTTGGTTTGAGAAATCATTTTTATGTCATTTTTGTTCAGCATAGCAGATGGCTCTAAATATTACCCACGAGTCTCGGACAGGACAGGAATCAAGAGCGGCAGCAAACACTGCGCTGTTATTGGTGCACTGTTCCAAAAGTGATTGAACTTGACACAGTGATTTATGTTGGTGACAGTGCTTGTGTTTCTACAAAGCATAATGTGTAACTTTCACCAACCACACAATCGTAAGCTTCATATTTGGATGTTTCTTACTAAAATGCCAATATTTTAACACCTTTCCAATTTTTTGTGTTTATCAATAAAATCGTTTTTTTAACTCATCATTTCACATAGACTTTGCCCAAAATGAAAATGTAATTCAGAGAAAACGTGCAGCCATCTTCTTTTATTCCGAATTTCTTTATTTACCCTCTACTCCCCCAAAACGACTACAGAAAACAAATACGGAGCAAACTGTGGCTTAAATATTGAAGTCTGAACCAGGGATTTGTCAGTTTCACCACATTCAACAAACAGCCGTGACAAAATTGTCCTTCATGGGTGAATTAGACATTTCACGCTTAGCAACCATGATGGAAAGTGTGTTTACTCATCCACCTTTCCTTCCTACTGTTAATATTTCTGCCCAGTCTCATTCTGATTGTGATATTTAATGTGTTCCACATAGAGACCTGCCTTGCTGTGACAAAACTGATCTCTTACTCTGACTGTCTCTGTGTTCCTTTACAGACCTCTTCAGCCTGTTTGCCAGTGATCTGGGTGGATATGCTGCCAGGGAAGACATAGAGGCAGTTCTACGAGTCCTGGATGGAGAAGTTCCGGCCTCCCTCAAGAAGTGCTTTAGCGAGGTCAGCAGAAACGACAGTCTGCGTGTCACCACATCAACACACATAAAAACACTAGTGTCTGTTAATTCACATTGGTTATGACAGCACTTAAATATTGCATTCTCTCCTTGGATCATATTACTGAGCTTGTTTTGATCATTACAGAAGTGTTGTCACATGCTCATGAAACTGCTAATGTTGCTAGATGCCCACATGGAGCCCACTCAGCAGAGATTATACAAAGCCTGGCATCACAGCAAGTTATTGTGCCGGTTATTAGAATACAAAGGCTTTTTTAAAACAGTCGACTGCAAACAACTCAACATGCTTGTAGAGGTGATCTTACTCGAATCGGACAAATCCGACTCTCCAGCAAATACTTCACCGCGGA
Source organism: Channa argus (assembly GCF_033026475.1). Lineage (NCBI taxonomy): Eukaryota > Metazoa > Chordata > Actinopteri > Anabantiformes > Channidae > Channa > Channa argus. The sequence goes on along the minus strand of NC_090202.1, from coordinate 1,764,497 downwards.
GATCGTTGTATGACGAACATTGAACATTGCTTCTCAACTTAGCCGATGACGGGCCAATTGTACATGCAAGTATAACTACAGTAATCTCACAAGCACGTTGCAAACAGCTTCACCAAACAAGTTTCTCAAAGTAAGAATCCATCCTTCATCGCTCCCACACTGTTGGATAACATTACTATGTTATGTTGCATGCACTCTAATGTCAGTATGGCTGGACAGTTTACACAGGGTGCAGTCTCGATTTCTTCACTTGGTTATTTTCCACGTTTGCAGTGCAATTTTAATCCATTAAAGCACATGTTCATCACTTTATAGAAACAGCTATGTTGACCTAGTACTTACAGGAGCAGCTTATAGACGTGACCAGGGGTTTCACTGGTCCCACCAAAAATCTAATTGGTGCCATTGTTATAATGCACAAAGACAACTGACCAAACTGTGGACAGATATGGATACACTGATCAGGCATAACTTTATGACCACCTGTGCAGTATAATGTGATCCAGTGGCTCTGCCATAAATTCGAAAAGGTCATAATTCCTCAGTTTTTAGTTTGAAACTGTCAGAAAGGTGATAGCTCTAGTATTTGTTTTATTATTAAGGTCATAGTGGGTAGTGGAGTCATACTGGAGGGCATCATAAGAGGGACGGCTCTAATGTTTTGGCCACCCTATTTCAAATATATGAAAAAATCTGCAGCAGTCTTCTTTTCCTTTGGGCTGTTTCCTTTCAGATGTCGCCACAGCGAATCATGTGCCTCCATCTAACTCTGTCCTCTGCATCCTCTTCTCTCACACCAACTAACTTCATGTCCTCTACACTACATCCATAAATCTCCTCTTTGCTCTTCCTCTAGACCTCCTGCCTGGCAGCTCCAACCTCAGCGTCCTTCTACCGATATATTCACAGTTTCTCCTCTGAACATGTCCAAACCACCTCAATCTGTCCTCTCTGACTTTATCTCCAACACATCTAACATGATCTGTCCCTCTGATGTACTCATTCCTGATCCTGTCCATCCTCGTCCCTCCCAAAGAGAACCTCAACATCTTAAGCTCTGCTACCTCCAGCTCTGCCTCCTGTCTTTTCTTCAGTGCCACTGTCTCTAAGCCGAACAACATCTCTGGTCTCACCACCATCTTGAACATCTTTCCTTTCATTCTTGCTGATACTTTTATCACACAACACACCTGACACTTTTCTCCACCCGTTCCAACCTGCCTGCACTTGCCTCTTCACCTCTTTTCCACACTCACCGTTGCTCTGAACCGTTGACCCTAAGTACTTAAAGTCCTGCACCTTCTTCACCTCTGCTCCCTGTAACCTCACTGTTCCACCTGGGTCCCTCTCATTGACACACATGTATTCTGTCTTGCTGCGGCTAAGCTTCATTCCTCTGTTTTCCAGAGCAGACCTCCACCTCTCTAGACTTTCCTCCACCTGCTCCCTGCTCTCACTACAAATCACAATGTCATCTGCAAACATCATAGTCCATGGAGATTCCTGTCTAACCTCATCTGTCACTGTCCATCACCAGAGCAAACAAGAAGGGGCTCAGAGCTGATCCTTGATGCAGACCCACCTCCACCTTGAACTCCTCTGTCACACCTACAGCACCTCACCACGGTCTCTCATACATGTCCTGCACCAATCTAACATACTTCTCTGCCACTCCAGACGTCCTCATACAATACCACAGCTCCTCTCTCTGCCTCTGATTCTTTCTAGGCATGAAACCATATTGCTGCTCACAAATGTTCACCTCTGCCCTTAGCCGAGCTTCCACTACTCTTTCCCACAACTGTTTGGCTCATCAGCTTTATTCCTCTGTAGTTGCCACAGCTCTGCTCATCTCCCTTGTTCTTAAAAATTGGTACCAGTACACTTCTCCTCCAGTCCTCAGCATCCTCTCACTCTCCAAGATCTTGTTGAACAAACTAGTCAGAAACTCTACTGCCACCTCTCCTAGACACTTCCATACCTCCACAGGTATTTCAGCAGGACCAACTGCCTTTCCGCTCTTCATCCTCTTCAACGCCCTCCTCACTTCACTCTTACTAATCTTTGCTACTTCCTGCTCCACACCAGTCACCTCTTCTACTCTTTGTTCCCTTTTATTTTCCTCATTCATCAACTCTTCAAAGTTCTCCTTCCATCTTCCCATCACACTCCTGGCACCTGTCAATACATTTCCATTCTTATCTTTAATCACACTAACCTGCTGCACATCCTTCCCATCTCTATCTCTTTGTCTGGCCAACCTGTACAAATCCACCTCTCCCTCTTTAGTGTCCAACCTAACATACAAGTCCTCATATGCTCTGTGTTTGGCCTTTGCTACCTCTACCTTCACCTTACACTGTATCTCCCTGTACTCCTGTCTACTCTCTTCAGTCCCCTCAGTGTCCCAACTCTTTCCCTGTATACACTCCTGAACTTCCTCGTTCCACCACCAAGTCTCCGTGTCCACTTTCCAGATGACACACCGAGTACCCTCCTACCTGTCTCCATGATCACATTAGCTGTAGTGGTCCAGTCATCTGGAAGCACCTGCAGACCACCCAGAGTCTGTCACCCTATGTTCCTGCCTCTTCTGAAAGAAAGTTTTTACTACAGCCATTTCCATCCTCTTTGCAAAGTCTTCCACCATCTGACCTTCTGCATTCCTGTCCTGAAGACCAAACCTGCCCATAACAGTCTCATCAGCTCTGTTCCCTTCACATACATGCCCATTGAAATCTGCACCAATCACCACTCTCTCACCTCTGGAGATACTTCACTTCATCTAACTCACTCCAGAATTTCTCCTTCTCTTGTAACTCACATCCTACCTGTGGAGCATAACCACTCACAACATTGAACATCACCCCTTCAATTTCCAGCTTCAGACTCATCAACCTGCCTGATACTCTTTTCACCTCTAGAACATTCCTCACCACCTCCTCTTTCAGGATAACTCCTACTCCATTTCTCTTCCTATCTGACCCATGGTAGAACAACTTGAACCCTGCTCCTAAGCTTCTAGCCTTGCTACCTTTCCACCTGGTCTCCTGGACACACAGTATGTCCACCTTCCTTCTCTGCATCATGTCAATCAACTCTCTGTCCTTCCCTGTCATAGTACCAACATTCAAAGTCCCTACTGTCAGTCCTACATTCTTAGCTTTCCTCTTCTCTCTCTGCCTACGATCACGCCTTCCTCCTCTTCTTTTTCGTCTTCGACCAACAGTAGTCCAATTTCCACCGGTCCCCTGTAGGTCCACGCACCGGTGGCGGTCGTTGTTAACCCGGGCCCTAACCGATCTGGTATGAAAGTCATTGTCACGATTCACATTTTTAATTTGGCATGTGTTTTACATCGGATGCCCCTACTGCCACAACCCTCTACATGTATCCAGACTTGGGACTGGCACAAGAAGACACTGGCTTGAACCCCCTTGTGGTTGCATTCTGCAGCAGTAAAGTTACTTTAGAAATTCTAAAAAAACACACAAGGGATTGACCTCACGGACAGATATCAAATCTGTTTGTTGAATTGTAGAGAAGTGCCAAATGCACATAAATACTGTGTATTTCAGTTTGAGAATAGTTTATACCTGTTTCTGAATCCTTGTGAAAACTGCTTAGAGTTCAGGTGTCTATTTTTCAGTTTAGTTTGGAATCATTGTTTTACAATATCCATAAGAAGCTTAGTTTGTCATTAATCATCACATTTTAGCATCACTGCTGAGTCAAAAGGTATCAGGTATCAGGTAGTCTGTCAGCTGGTACCTACTGAGGTCTCTCTGGACCTGTGATACAACAGGAATCCCAACAGTGGGAAGGATTTTTATGCATCATGCTGAGTTCCCTTTTAATGACTTTTAACATGTATTCATAGTGGGACACTTTCTGATTATTGATTTACAGTTTCTACATGTTCACACAGCTTTTTTTTTTTTTTTTTTTGTGCTTGTGCAATTATTTTTAGTAACTAGCTTCAGTCTTATGATGAATCTGTCAATTATTTTTTGATCATTTTAAGCGTCACTAACAAATGAATCAACTTCAGCTTCGGTGGCCATCTTTTTTGAAAGTCTGGTCCAGCCAACCCTCAGGAGAAGATGATGCAGTATGATAATGGTGATGCATAAAGACCATTTCCTGCTTTTGACAGACTAATAACCCAAATGTGTTGATGTGTTGTTTCCAGGGTGACAAGGTGAACTACGAGCGCTTCAGGAACTGGCTCCTGCAGAACAAGGAGGCCTTCACTTTGTCCAGATGGCTTCTGTCTGGAGGAGTGTGTGTCACGCTCACCGATGACAGCGACACACCCACTTTCTACCAGACCCTCGCTGGTGTCACACATTGTAAGTTGTGTGTCCTTGTACTGAAGGCAAATGTGTTTACTTGTTGCTGTTAATACTTGTCGCCTTTTCATTTGTTGTGAAATCCTTTTATCCTCTAAATTCCTAAAATCAACATAAGGCCAGTCACTAGTCATTTCTTGGCACATGTGTATTATAATGGCTCGTGTTGTGTATGCGTAATATACATTTTCATGGCCAAAATTGTTTGTACTTCCACTAAAGATGAAATCTTCTTGAACAAACTTGAAACTGACAAAGGCGTGAAAATCCTATTTTGCTTTTAACATTAAAAAAAACAGTTTTAATAATAAAACAAATGAAAATGGCGCAGACAGATTTTTTTGAAATATACATATTTCAAGCAAACCAGGATAACTCAGATCCTTCACCAAGCTAAATAAACTGGTTCCTGTGAATTCAATCAGTCATTTAGTGGGTTTGAATTAGAGAAAAAGGGGTCACTCAGCTGTTTGCTTGTTGTTTAAAATAGATTTTGTCAAGTTATTTCACAGATGACAGTAGGTTCTTTGGTTTTCATCAAAGATTACCAGCATCTTTATCCATATCTGGCCAGTCTTTAACAATTTAATGTACAAGCAGAGTAGTTGACTGGTCCTGAATCCAGTGCCAGGATTTGAAAAGTTAAGTTAGACTCTTTAATGGATTAGTGAAGCTGCAGTCTAAGTGTTGAATCTGCCATGTGTTAGTAATGTTTAACACTAGTTTCCGTGCTGCATCTTCCCCCCTCCGGATGCTTCCTGTGTAGAGGCAGTGGGACTCAGGGAATAACATGAATGCCTCAGAACAGTTGTTAAAGATCATATTAGGCAGCTACGTGTTGTTGGTTTTTCCCTAACCTGCTTTTTTCCTCGTCGGTTCCAGTTAGTGCCTTCATTATTCCCACGCAGCTTTCTCTCATCTCTCTATCCTGTTCCTCTCTTAGACACTTAGACAGACTGACTGCACTTCTAAATGTGAACATTTGTATTGCAAATACTGACAGGTTCAGCTGCCAGACATGAAATATCTCAGTGGGTTGTGTTGTTCTTGCTTGATCTTAATTATGGTATGAAACACTGGATCATATTGAGCTGCTCCACAAATAATTTGACCTCCAGGCTGGTTATTATTGATTAATTATTCTAATTAAATGACCTAAAAATCTGGAAAAAGCAAGTAAAACAGAAATTGTAAATTACATACAAAATTGCCTAATTAATCTGTTAAACATGCTGTTATTAGAAATACTTAATTTGATCCTACAATACAGCAAGTTACTGCAAAACAACATTAATTGCTGTTGATGGGTCCAAACAGGGCAGAAAGTGACCATACAATTGCTCCAGTGTAGAACCTGTGGGTGATGATGATAAGATAAAAATGGCAGTAATGGACCAAAGGGGCAGCTGATAGACTAAGCTGCACAGCCTGGCTTCATTTTGGCAGTTTTGTAGTGATGAACTGTAAGATTCTACTGTAAAAAGTAGTGAGGTAAAATAAGTTTGGGAACTTTAGGATGCTGTGTACCATGCACGTAAAAAGAGAATTCAATCATTTGCAAATCATGTGAAACGTATTTTTGATTTGATTGATAAATGGTACAAAGAGAGGATTTTTTTTAAAAATGTGCTCACTTTGAATTTGATACCAGCAGCAAGTTTAAAAAACAGTTGTGACAAAGTTATCTTTACCATTGTTCTGCATTACTGTTATTTTTAAACCCCTGTCAGTGTTTTTGACCAATTGCTTTAGTTTTGAAAATTTTAATTCAAATGAGCAAATATTTTTCAAAAAAACCCATATGGCAGTTATACTGCAGATATTAGCTGTATCATGACCAATCAACAATAAATATATTTTTTCTTCAGTTTCATTATAAAATTTGATTCCTCTCCATCAGTTTCAAAAAGCAAATTCATCATATTCGAATATGATGCATAACCCTGTTGTTAGATATTTTACTTCAGTTAAGAAATATTTGTGAACTTTGTCTTGCGCAGTCTTTGCTGTTTTGTTTGACTGTTGTGTGTCAGGAAGATGCTGTATTTTAATCTGTCAACATTTACATCTTTATGCTACAGAAAGTCTTAAACTTTTCACTCAGTATTTGAATTATACATATACATTACATATTTTAAAGTCACCACTGGACAACAAAAACAGTTAAAGTTACAGGCCTTAGTAAATGTACCCAGGCTTTAGTGCAAGCACAGAGGGTTGGAAAAAGCCTGTCTTGTTCAGAGATCCTGGAAGCTGCCTTTAATCTGCCTGCTCCCAGCTTATCCTCTTAAGTGTGAGTGTGGATGAGAGAGAGTGACTAACAAAGACCTAGTTCACAACTCTTTCCAGAACAAGAACATAAAGCTTGACTCATGGTAGAGCTTATCACAGCGCATCATCTGCTAACCTGCTGGCCTTAGACTCTGTCACAATATTATCCAAAGAGAAATCTCTGGGAATAACAGCTTTTCAAACAGGATGACGTAGCTTTTGATTGCGGCAGTTGCAGAGCGTTTACTACACACCATGCTGGCTGTGGCAGCACCTCTCTAAGGATGTTCCATGGATAATGGTATGGTATCTTTGCTGCCACTCGGAGAGAGTTGCACCTTTAGGTGGGTATCAGGCCATTTGGGCACCTGCCGTAGAGACACAAGCTGTAAATTAACAAACTTGGGCTGATACTACTCAAAAATGTGAGATACTTTGTGGTTGGCAATGTTGGAATAGGTTAAGGCCTTCTTCAGTTGCTCTTATCTTGTCAAACCGTTTAATTGGTATTAGAAGGAAAAAACACCTAATCGAACTAGTTTTTTTTTCTAGGTTTAAAGATAAAATTAATAAAATTAAAAAACATATAATTTACTTTGTCAGATTTTCTGGGTAACAACTTAAATTTGCACTAATTGTTTTTTAATTTATGTTTTTTTTTGTGTGTGGGGGGGGGGGGATACACTCTCTGTGCTTTCTTTTTTTACCAGATAATTTCTGACATAAAAATGTGTCTTTGCTTTTTTTCCATGCCTTACATATAAGTCCTTGAATGGCTTCTGCTATAGCACTATATTACATCATTACTGGTTTTAAGAGAAACCTTTACTTACAGATCAGAGGCTGAATAGTTCTGATGCTGTGCTTGGCTTCTGTTTCCGCCAGATTCAAATATTACTATGCCATCACTAAAAAGTTTTTGTCCCAAAAACAAATCGCATTGATTTGACCTCAACAGGATTGATCCTGGGTATCTAGCAGATCAATGTACAGGAGTTGAGCTATTATCAGGATAATGAAATGAGCAATCAGGTGCTGACACTGCTACAACAAGATATATTCAGCATGACAAACACAAGGATTTGTTTTTCTTGTCTAGTATCATATTTAGGTCTTGATAAATGTTCTTTTTAGCCTTAGTTGTTCTGTAGGACCGTTGTGTGTTTTTGTTGGCTTAGCAATGCGCAGCTAAGCTTTTGACACAGAAGGGGAAAGTATCTAGTGCTTGCTCTCTGCCTTAGTCCATAGTCCTCAATAATTTATCCGTTTCATATTATTTCCTCCATGCCATCTCTATATAGTCCACTTCAGGTTCTAAATGATTTATTTCATACCCCATGCTTGATGTTAGTCTGTTTAAGTTAAGATGTCTGGGCCAGGAAACACTTGAATAATGTCAGAAAAAAGGTGACTGAGCGCTTATCAGGCTGAGGTTAGTTGCCCTGATGTTTACCTCCGGCCCACAAGGAATCAGAATCCAGAGAAGGGCTCAGTACATTGTACAGGTTCTGCCTCACCAGCAACTGGCCACAGCCAGCATCATCTCATCGCCCAAAATTACCAATCGCTCCTAAGAGAAGCTTTGAACTAATTTCCCACCTGAAATAGCCACAGTGGATATCTACCATTAATTAATTGCCATTTAATTTGTTATTGTTTTTCGGACATCTATCCTATGTATTGGGTCCTCGCCAAAGGCTGACTGGATAGCTGCTCAATCCTATTACCTTAAGCTGTGGATTAACATGCTGAACTGGGGACGCTGCTTTATTGACCCTGGCAGAGCTTCACATACTATATTGGTCTGTTCCGTATAACTTCATTACAAGTTTAGTCAAGTTCGGTTTCACCCGGAGTCAATTACATAACTGAACCTTGGGTTGCTGTGGTATCATGGGTGCTAGCATGTTTACTCTGCTCCTCACTGGGCCACAACAAGGCAATGCTGTAGTTAACAGGACAGGACAGAGTCGTTCACTTGAGTGAACCATTTAACTTTCAAGTTGTGCATTTATATACACTTTGTTACTGCGTGTGTGTGTGTGTGTCCCACATACAGTAGCTGGTTCCTGAAATGCACTTGCTTAAATTACACATAGAGATAACAAGGCAAAGCAAACAAATTTGAAATTGATCAGATTCATTGATCTATGTAGAAGGCTATTAAGATCAGTTATGGAGCATATTGCTATGAAAAATGTAAACGTGACATTCTGTATCTTTAAAACCAAAAGATGGATATAAGATTAAGAATTTCAGTTTTTTATGGCACATTGATACCTTTTCACAACCTAGAACATAGCACAATGCTATCAGATGATCCAGTTTTCCAGAGTGTCTAAGACTCTTGGCGCTTGACATTGATCATTCAAACAAGAAATGGCTCTGCTCATGGTTTTAACTTTGACTTTTAGCTGTTAAAACTGCGTTTCTTTTTGGAAAACAATATATCAGCCAACCAACAGTTCAAACCTTGTGCTTCACCCAGCAGTCATCCACAAAAAAAGTCATTATAGGTGTGTGAGGATATGTATGTATGAAGGTGTACTTCACTTCACATAATTCACTTCTTAATTATGTAGGTGTGTATATATAATCTGTTAACCAGCTTTGATATAATTTTGTTAACCTACCAAGTTATTCAAACTGCATAAAGTTCACAAATACGCTGCTACCCCTCACTAGCTACATTTATGTAGTATACACCAATCAGCCACAACATTCAAACCACTGACAGATGAATAACATTGATTGTGCCATTGCAATGACACCCGTCAAAAGGGGGATATAGAAGGCAGTAAATGAACAGTCAGGTCTTAAGTTGATGTGTCAGAGGCAGGAAAAAGTGGCAAGTATAAGAGTTTATCATCTTTGACAAAGACCTCATTGTAATGACAGGTTCAGCAGGTCCTGTCTGTGGTGTTTCCTAGCTAATACACACACCCCAATCTATAAGCAAATATGTCAAGAGACCACGTTAACATAGTTTCTTTCCCTCTTTCTAAATTCTCCATCCTTCCTATTTCTTGGTCTTTCCTGCAGTGGAGGAGTCGGATATTATAGACTTGGAAAAGCGGTATTGGCTTCTGAAAGCCCAGTCCAGAACTGGGCGTTTTGACTTGGAAACCTTTGTTCCGCTGGTCTCTCCTCCCATCCATGCCTCACTGAGTGAAGGTAGGATAATATTTATTCATTTTCTCTTTTTTTTTTTTTTTTTTGTTACAGGAGTCCTTATTTTTAGTTCACAACCTCAATAATAAATACAACCCTCTTCAAAGACTTTTGTATAAAATGTCTGCATTATTGATCTTCTTTTGCAGGCTTGTTTCATGCCTTTGATGAGAATCGGGACAATCACATCGACTTTAAAGAGATCTCTTGTGGACTCTCCGCATGCTGCAGAGGACCCATCGCTGAAAGGCAGAAATGTAAGCCCTGGTGTGGTTTTGAATCCTCAGTGATAAATAAATCCCAAAGGCTTGGCATAATTATACCCAGCCTTTTTATTGTAAGATGTGTGCCGTTTCTTCTTAATAGCTATTATCTGGAGTTTAGGTGGATTCTGAAAAGTGCTAATTGGTTCTGTAGGTCATTAGCACACAATACAATTCTCAAATTTTAATGAGTCCTTGAAATTCCATGTTGCATTTCCCACACTTCTCCTGACTGAACAGAATGGAGTAAGTTTAAAAAATGTTTTTTGTCGTGGTGTTATAAACATATTTGCAGTTCATCACTACATTGCTTTATTTTTTTTGTCAGTTTGCTTCAAAGTGTTTGATGTGGACCGGGATGGGATTCTGTCTCGAGATGAACTCCATGAAATGGTGGAGGCCTTGCTGGAGGTTTGGAAGGACAATCGCACAGACACTATCCCTGTAAGTTTACATTGAAATTATTATACTTGCAGCTGCTTCAGAAAGTATTCAAACCCTTTTACCGTGTGCAAACGTTTTGTGACACAAATGTACATTTTATCCATTTGTTTTGGGGCAGTTCCGGTCTCTCTTTTTAAAAAACTAAGGGGAGATATGTGATGTGACAAGTAGCAAAGGTCTTTAGGTGGATTCGAACCTGTGACACTGGCATTATGTCAGGCACCTTAAAGCCAACACACACTTAACAACCGAACAGCCAGTTATTTTTGTTATTTAGTCGTGAAAACTGGTTAGACCTAGTTGATGCTAGTCTGGCTCAAGAGTTGGCAGAGAAAATCAGCATGTGTGCAGCGCAAAGATTCTAGTCTTTAGTCTTAAGACCCAGTCTCTGCCAGATTTCTTTTAAAACAGGTTTAATATTTACAACTGATATCAGGGACTGCTGACCTCACAACTGAGGAAGACCTACATCAAGTTCAGCTTTAACTGAATTTAGCTTTATTTGACGAAGTGATTTTAATGAGCTTCGTCTCTATGTAGGCTCTGCAGTCTCTGTTGTCCTCACCATTATACACAGAATTTTGCTGCTTTATGTCTTTTCTTGTTTTTTCACGTGCAAAGTAGTAGTAGTAGTAGTAGTATCACTGAGAAAAAGTCTGCTGATGAGTCAAAAATGGAAAATGTGACAGTAACAGAAGCGTGTATGTAAGGTGAGAAACAGACGAGAGAATGCTACAACAGTCAAACATGGTGGTGGGAATATTCAGGTCTGGGAGTACATAGTGTAGTTGGGTAACGTAGATCATCAGGTTTTGCACCAGCTAATCGAGTTTCTGCCAACTCAAGTTCATTCTGACTAAAGAACTGCACACATTCACTCCTTTCAGCTGTTATTGCCACAATTGTATTTGGTGCGTATAGTGATATAAACAAAGCCAAATGATCTGTGATCTTTTTTACAGCAGCAGTAGCAAGGACACGAAGCTGGGTGTTCACTTCATGCTAACATAGTTTGTTACGTTGCAGGAACTGCACAGTAACATGTCAGACATAGTCGAGGGGATCCTAGAAATGCATGACACAACCAAGGTGAGACATGATTTCTGGTGGCAGTCTTTCATGTCATCTTCTGACTTCTTCTGCATGATGTAATATACTTGATAACGTTGATTTAGAGGAAATCAGTACCACTTCTCACTCAACTCCAGCTTCAAACTGTTTCACATTTTTGTAGAATATAATGACTAGGATGTGTCCAGTTCATCTCAGAGCAACCTTACAGTCTCTAGCCGCCTTGTCTTACCTCTAAGCTGTTTTCACTCACAATAACAATAGGATATGAATAGATATTTTTCTGACCTTTTCAAGGTCACGTAGTAGTTATCCTGAATATCCAGATCTTTGTGTTGACTCACTCCTCACTAGCTGGGACACCTGACACTGGAGGACTACCAGATCTGGAGTGTGAAGAGCGCCTTGGCCAATGAGTTTCTCAACCTGCTGTTCCAGGTCAGTACTCCCGCACAACTGTAAAACGTTGGCTGATGTTCCCTTTTAAATGCATGATTAATTATGGGCTTTGGCATTCTGTGTTTGTCCAGGTCTGCCACATAGTCCTGGGGCTCAGGCCTGCTACTCCTGAAGAGGAGGGACAAATTATCAGGTGTGTACATGTCCTCAGTATGAAGGTACCTGTGAAAGATACTGTTGCACCTAATTAAATTTGGCTCATGGATCTGCGTTTCCGTGTTTGTGTAGGGGTTGGTTGGAGAGGGAGAGCAGACATGGGCTGCAGCAAGGTCAGAACTGGTTCCTCATCTCCATGCTGTGGTGGCAGCAGTGGAAGGACTATGTCAAATACGTAAGTCAAGTTAAAGAAGTGGAACTGTGCAGAAAATTACAGCTTTGGTAAAGCAATTTACCTGATACCGCGGTTAAAGCTGGTTTTGAACACACACACTAACAAACACACACAAACTCGTAGAGAAACACTTAAACTCAGTCAGGCGCAACTAGGGCTTTGCAAAATTCAAAGTTCTTGAAGATCCAGTTATCAGTAAAGCATTCGTCATGGAAGAGCAGCACTAAAATGAAACGTGATTGACAACATGAACTCACATTGTGTGACGGCTAAGAAAACATTCCACCTTAAGTTGGCAGTAGCTCCCAGTAGCCGTTTCACAGCTCTAGCTCATAATCTCTGCTCTGCAACTTTTCCTCAGGAGGATGATTAATGTTGCATAATTTGCTTGACTCCATTAAGTAAGTGAAATCTTTCAAAACTCAAACTACTTGCACTTACATTTTGTGTTGCTGCATTGCTGCATCTGCATTGTGTGGGAGAAAGCTACTGCCAGAAAAAGATACATCTGGTGGAAAGACAATACAAGTCATCATCCAAAGACCACCATACCTTAATGTCTGAACAGCCAATTCCACCATGCAGGTTGAGCAACCTGTCATAGAGATGTTTCTCTTCAGGAGGGACAGAAGTACCTGTGTCAGGATGAAAATGAAAAAAGGATGGGGCAGAGGAAAAGCTGCTCCCCTCTGCCTAAAAACTGAAGATGGGAAGAAGCAGTGAGCAGAAGCACACCGACAAAGTGACTAATACAGTGGCTAAAGGAGAAAATGGTGACAGTCAGAGCCAAACTAGAATTCTAGTGGAAATATCTGGAAATACCTGAAGATTGCAGTCCACCCACAGTCGCCATCCAGTTGAACTGAGCTTGATCACTGCTGTAAAGAACAGTGGGTACAAATTGCTCAATCTAGAGCCTATTTCACTTACGAACTCCAGACAGTGTCCAGAGAACCCGGTCCAGACATTGTCTAGAGTTTTCATTACACACAATGAGAGATTGTCTGAAGCATCCTCAAAGGAGAAACTATGTTTGATTTCAGTAAGGGCTCGGTGCACAGAGGAAGCAGGAATTGAAATGCAGAAAAACTTAGGCGAAGACGCAATAGCAGTCACCTAAGAGAAACGGGCTTCAACACGCCCATCAGAGCAGAGTGCTCTGTCCACACACAGGCTCACTCACTTAATTCATACTTTGTACTACCGGGCTCGCAGGACAAAGTCCAGGTAATCTCTGGACAATCTTACTTAGACATTCTCACATACATCGCCTCCGGGTAAAGGCCAGAAAAGTTCGAGATTTCAGTCCCTGTGTGCAATGTTGGTAGAGAAGGAGTGTGTGTGTTTGTGTGTGTGTCCATGTCAGGCTGTGAAACAACGAAATGTAAAGGTTTTGAAAGTGGCTTATTCTTTTCTGTATGCACTGTCTATGATATTGAAGAGAAGTTACTATATAAAGTCATACCTTTATATAAAATAACAAATGTTGATTTGCTGTGAAGTATAATAAGAAGCAAGTCTGAGTTACATCAGGGCTTGAGCATAATCTGTATCCTTGAAGTCGTTGGTGCCAGTAACATTAGCATTATTTGTTTGATAGCCATCACAGCACAGTAAGGAACTGGCCTTCTTTCACCCGTCTGTAGATGCTCTACTTTAAGAAACCACTCGTTGTGGGGCAGAGACATCTTTACTGCCTCTTTGATTGACAGCACTCCGTAAGGAAACCATAGCTTTAATTAGGAAAGAAAAATATTTTTACCATATGTTTGCTTAAAATAGGATTTCAGCTGCTAAACAGAGGACTGCGTTTGTCATGTGTTCACATCATACTGTAATACCATAAACGTTTTCACCAGCAGACCCATACTGTTGTAGCACGTGATGCGATGGCTGATGCCTATCAGTTATAAGGTAAATAACACGTTTGTTAGACAGGGTATCATCTCGAGTGAGCTCACAAATGGGGATGGCCACACTATAACTGGTTTGCTGGGGAAAAAAATTGGGTTTTTAAACATTGTTCACCCAGGGAAACCCCAACCTGAGGGGGTGTGACAAGGCAGGAAAATCCCAGCATGTGGATATATACATAGTAGCTATAAATCCAGATGTCACAAATTGCCCCACTGTGCTCCAATAAAACAACTTTTATATCTTTTAATGGCAGCTGTGAACGAATTAAGCAATTCATTGTTTTGCATCTCTTTCAGTGATACTTAGCAAATAAACACACATCTACAGATTTTTACAGAGGTGTGTGTATAATTGTGTGTATATATTCATGTCATGACACTCAGACCCTTCAGGTAAATGAGACGACATCTTATTTGTGGCAAGTTCATCTCTCTAATGACAAAAACCTTCTGTTATTGACTGTATAGCTGGGTGTGTGTGTTAAACCAACACCACCTGCTGTTTGTTCCTGAGCACACCATTCTGGTCCATCGAGTGATGTAGCAGTCCTCCCTTCTTAACTCTTGGCTGTCGAAGCACCAATTCTTCCTCGGTGGACTTGGGCTCGAACTGATCCACTACAACAATGGCTTTACATAGTGTGAAGTTATAGGAACTGTCTTAGCTTCTGAATAGAATACTATGTGACAGCTGAATGAAGAAACTCAGTTGTCAGATCTTCACTTCAACATGTAAATGCACCACCAGGACAAACACACAGATCACTCCCTGACTTTAATATGAGTGAATCTCTTAAATTAAGTAACTTTAACAAAAACCAGCACGGCCGTGTGTTGCATTACAGTGCACTACCTATGCAGAGCAAGTTTCAAGTATCTTTAAGTTGATTCGGTAATATACTAAAACATTGGAAGAACACGGGATTTACTGGAATGGTCCTTTTAATGTACGATATCACTTTAAACAATGACAGGGCAGTCCCTGTTGTCTTCCTGTCCAGGAGCAGAAGGGGATTGTGGTCGACCAGCCATCCATCCTGAGCTCACTGCGAACTCCAATGGCCACAGCCACTGTAGAGCCCGTTCCACCTGACCGACTGGGAGGACTGGGAACCTTTAGCCTCGTCAGCCCCACAGAGGAGAGGTCACCTGATGCTGTTTCCAGTGCGTCAGAGGCTACAGAGACTGGTCAGTCATTGCACTTCACATTAGTATAACTAATACTGTAAATGTCCCGTTACAACAAAAATGGAACCACTTTTTTAAAGGGATGTCGGTCTATTCCTGCAGCAGTCGGTACTGTTTTAGGTAAAGCATCGCAGCCTGATGACTGCCTAAATTTCATACTACATACTAATGTGTTGTTATGGTTCCCCCATGTGTTGGTGTGTGTCTGCGTCTGCCCCTCCCTCTTCCCCTGTGTCCCTGCAGCCCTGAGCCCCCAGGTAGCTCCCTCTGCCACAGAGAGCTGTTTTGCCCGTCAGCACAACGTGTCAGACAACAACAATCAGTGTTTTTCTGGAGCCAACGGCCACCTCCCCTCCCAGCTGGCAGCACAAAGACCTGGAGCAATCGACAACCAGCCTCTGGTCAACACTGACCCCATGAAGGCAAGGATGACTCTGTGTGCGTGCGTGTGTGTGTGCGTCCGTGTGTGCGTGCATGCGTGCTCATGTCAGTCAGCCAGTCTTTATTTTTGAGGAGCAGTACAAGTTGAACAGCAAGTTGAATTAAATGTGCACTTGTGTGAACGAAGCAGATTGCACACAAATACTGACTAAATTATTTACAGTATATAGATATTTTAAATGAGAAGATTTCAGTTTTTATGTTTGGATTACTTCTGTAACTTTCCTTTGCATTATGTGATAACAAATCTCTTAATGTTGAGTTTATAGACCCAAAACATTTTTCGGTTTCAGTTCCGGTTATAACAAGCTGATGGCTGTATCAGAAAAGCCACTTTCCACAATCAGGACATGGCTGTGTAGCACGGATCCTTTTTAATCTTCACACCTGTGCTTTGTCATATGTTTGACATATGAGAGCGCTGAAGCTACTCTGCGTCAGAGAGGGTAGCACATTTCATCCACATTTGTTTTCTCATCCAAAGTCATCTGTTCAGAGGAAGCAAATGGCTTTTATACAATGATACAAAGCCTTGTATGTGACAGGAATATGTCATTCAGACTTTCAACAATAAATACAAATTTTACAGCTTGTTTACATTTACAGCATTAGCAGTCTTCAGCGTGTATAAAGCAATGCAACAGTGTGGTAGGAAGGTATTTTTGCACCTATTTAAATGCTGATGTCTGTGCTTTGCCCCTGCAGGCCCCTACATTAACCATGGAGGGTGCAAGACTTAAGCGCTCTTTGCAGCTGGTGTCTGGTAGAGACTTTGAGACGGTGCCAGAGCCGGTGTGGCGGGCTCTCTACCACTGGTACGGTGCCAACCTCAGCCTGCCACGCCCAGTGAGTGAAAACAGCACATCTGCTCAACTACTAATGTTTTTAATGTATTTAATACCCAAGGAACAACGCCAAAAGAATATCATAATCGGACTATTCTAATCAGACCAAAAGATAAAATATGCTATATTACCAAATACCTGGTAGCCATGTCTTGTAGTGGTAGTTCCATTTTGTATATGGATCATGTTGTTAGATTTATCTTATCTGGCATCCAGGAATTTTGTGTGCTTGTACAGTGACAATAAACGCATTCTATTCAGTTCTAGTTATTGAACACAGCCAATAAATATACAAAGTCATGGTGGAAAAAACAATTGCAAGTGTGATTTATTATCTATCAACTATTAACTATGAACCACCTTTGGCAGCAATAACCACAAGCAAGCACTTGCTGTAGCTGCGGATTAGATGTAGGCAACTTTCGTGAGGAGTTTCGGACCATTCTTCCTTACAGAACTGCTTGCGCTCAGCCATATTGTTTGAGCTCTGACTGTGCCTACTTCAAGTCCATAGTTGTTAGTCTAGTGGGCTTTTTACCTTATTCTGTGTTGTGTCTGTGAGTGATCTTGGCTCAGGGCCCACGTTTGTGGAGAGTAGCTGCCATACCATTAATGATAGACAGTATGTGGACTGATGAATATCTAAAGTCTTCAAGATATCTCTGTGAACCTTTTTAGCTTCATGCAAATGAACCATATATTGATTGTAGGTTTTCTGAGATCTCTTTGAGAGGCATTGCTCATATAAGCTGATGCTGCTTGTTAATAGCACGCTGACACTGTGTGATTGGTTTATAAGTCAAGGTAGATCTAAACCACACCTCCATTCCCATTTCATGAATTGGACTCCAGCTGACATTCAGCAACATCAGAAGCTTAGTGTTGAAGTTGCTTTCTCCACCATCCTTTGTATGCTATACCTTGTACATAGGTGAGCTCCAAAAAGAAATTTAACATCATGACTGGTTGTGTTTTAGCAGCTTAGAAATATTGTGTTTATCACTTTGGTAAAGATAAAATCACATTTCATGACCAGTTTATACAGAAAACGAGGAATGAAAGTCACATCATAGGTTTCCCTTTTGAAACGTATGAAACTCAACCTGTAGAGATTTTTACTTCACTATCTATCACTATCCACCCTGCAGGTTATACTGGAGAGCAAGACAGACCTAGCAGAGCTTGAGCTCTTCCCCCGCTACCTCCTCTTCCTCCGCCAGCAGCCGGCAACACGCTCCCCCCAGTCCAACATCTGGGTCAATATGGGTATGACCAGCCTGCGAATGTTCCCACCGTATTTAAACCCACCAAGAGGTAATGTAAGCCTGCAGCAAGACCGGAGCAAGCCGTCGACAAATGCTTCATTGAGCAACCCCGCACCACCCGCTCTCATTTAACCCTCCTTTAGTGGACTGATCCTGGGGCCCATGAAGAGAAATTATGAATAATTAAATCTTTTCAATCTTCACAGACATTGCCATTCAAATCTTACTTTTGTCAACTCATGTTGTAGTGTTGTAGAACTTTAAATACAGGATGGAATGTAAGAAATATTTGGAACAGAATATTTAACAACTTTAGGGATGTTTCTGCTTATGAATTAGGAATTTCAATATTAAAATCCTCAATTTAACATGATGAGTTAATTATTGTGAAAAGGGAAGTGTGTATCTACGTGTATCTGTATATAGCATCATATATATATATATAAATAAAATAAAATGTGCATCCCTTTTCATAATAATTAAAGCAGATTTTTGCCCCTATGTGTATTATCTTTTAGCATTTGTTCTAATTAGGCATTATGAACAAACTGAAAATGACAATGAAGCATAAAATTGAGCCATACACAGCTGTTTCCAG
This sequence comes from Channa argus, assembly GCF_033026475.1. Taxonomy (NCBI): domain Eukaryota; kingdom Metazoa; phylum Chordata; class Actinopteri; order Anabantiformes; family Channidae; genus Channa; species Channa argus. The sequence goes on along the minus strand of NC_090202.1, from coordinate 1,745,882 downwards.
TATAATCAATCTGGATGCTGGTATCAGTACTCAGCATGAGATTGCTTGACCAAATTCAACATCAGCTTTCAGGCCACAGCACAGACCTAAATCCACAGTAGGTGGTTTGCTTCCATCATGACTCTTACTTTAGGCGGTGATGTGTTATTAAGTCCGTCTCCTGGCATTGGGTTTGATACCAAGTGCAGTCATTAAAATACAGACAAACAAACCAAAACTATAGAATGGAGAGAGAAAGAGACAGACACAGGGGGCGTTACACTAAAAATAATCATCTTTTTGAAGCATATGTGTCTCAGAAAGTCTTAAACTTACTACGTTGTATCTAATGGCTGTACATTGATAAGACCACATCTACAATATACATTTTCATACTGTGAGCTGAGTTTTAACTGACCCAACGAAATTAAGTGAAGGAACAAAATTGACTACAGGATTACTAGAATTAGCACATCATATTTCTCTGCCTCCACACCAGTTAAGTTGGAGTTTACATGCAAGTGTGACCAGATTCGTGTTTTAATCAGTTCATCCTTGAGTCCAAGTGGAGGTTTGTGCCAGTCGTATTTAAATTCCCTACAGGTTTTAATTAGAAATGAACAAAGGTTAGGTCACATTGACTTTGGCTGTGGACCACTTAAATTTAATCAGTCCATGACTGAATTAGAAGTAGACTCTTGGGGCAGGTTCGGAAAAAAAAAAAAAAAAAAAATTCCCCTCGAGGTATTTTTGCTATGTGACCATCACAAGAGTAGGACGAATGTATAGTCAGTGACCTTTTCACCACCAAAATCTAATCGGTTCTGATTCGAAGCCGAATGGCCATTCATGCCAAGTTTAATTAAACCCCCTTAAAGTATTTCTGTAATATTGCATTTAAAGGACGAAATCAGAAAGAATAATGCATCTGCGTCATCAACATTAATACAACTGCAGACACAAACGCCAAAGTTATTTTTGCTTAATGTTTGATTATTGTTTTTAATTTAATATTTCTCATGAATACAGCCCAAACACCAACAAATAAGTTATCATGAACTTCATAAAAGAATTTCCCTTATTAATAAACAAGCTAAAGAAAAAGCCAGAATAAGAAACTGTATAAGAAGTTTAAGAAACCTAACCTTATTTTAATTTTACATTTCATAAAATTGGCAGCAATGCTGAATAGCCAACAGCCAACCTGTCCAGTCATGCAGGCAGTAATCACAGACACTGAGTTTATTACACTATTTTTGGTCTAATCAGTAATATCTAGGCTCTTAACAGGCTGAAGCCAATGTAAAGCACTTAAACAGTTTTGCGGATGGTTAATTTTGGGGTATAACAGAATGGCAAGTGTGTGCTGATAGATAAAACAATTGTATCAATAATCAGCAACAATATAGTCCAGTGGGTACCTTGATTTAACATGACTAATAATATCAATTGGTTTGTATTTGATTTAATCCAATCTGAGTCAACTAAATCCACTAAGATAATTCACCAATCAAGTTTGCTCTGATTTGACAAAACAGCCTATTCTTGCTGCTTCCTTACAACTAATACTAAGTAAGCGGAGTGCTGTTGTGGGTTCTGGTATCCATATCAGGAAATTAAATATACCTTAAAAACAACTGGACTGTAGGTTTAATTGTTGTTTCCTGTCCCCCTTGTACCCCCTAACAGGCAACGTGCCATCCCCCAACGCTCCTCTGAAGAGGGTGTTGGCCTACACAGGCTGCTTCAGCCGCATGGCCACCATCAAGGACATCCACCTCTACCTGTCCCAGAGACTCCGCATCAAGGAGGAAGACATGAGACTCTGGCTTTACAACAGTGAGGTGGGTCATTAGTTGTCCACAAACTGCAGGATCTGTGGTCCCACACGTTGAAGTGTCTTTGGATAGGACACTGATTGGGGGCAGGGGTTAAATACAAATGGAACCAAATCCGACAATATCAAATGTTTACTTAACAAATGCAAATGCAGTATGAGCCATGGCAGTATTTTGTGTTTAGTATGTATTCTTTGTTCGAACAAATCCATTATGATGTAGTAGAAAAAGAAACTCTATTGAACCTGATTGATTGACATTTTCTGTTATCTGTTCCAAAAATTGCACAAAATTGCAGCCTTATAGTATAAAATTGCCTCTTTTTCATTCTTTACTTTCTTTACTTGAATTCAACAGGAAACAGAAGGTGGCAATTTTATTGAAAATGTATAACAACTTTAGAAGAAACCCACATATCCATTGAAACCTCCACACATTTGAATAAACCCTGTGCATTTATATGCACTTTTTCTCTGGAAACCGCTTTTTGTTTGTTAGTTTTCTTCGTCATGTAAACAAGAAAGCTGGTTTCTGAAATCAGGGTAGGCGATTCAGGAAACCTTATTACCCCAGGTAGAGTTCTCCTGGAGAACACAGAATTCTTTATCAAGTCTACACGAGCAGCATTTTAGATACATACAGTGAAAATCTGAGTCAGGCTTCCAAAAATAAGTCAGAGGTGGAGAAGACATCAGATTACTCGTCTGCTGCATATATACATGGATTTCCAGTAACCAGGTTTCTTAAGTAGATGTAAATCTCCTTTCTCGGGTTACCCAGAAATCCGATGTCTTCAAGTAACCTGGTTGCTTAAGTGCATATAAACTTATTAGGGAAAGGATGAATTTATAAACTAGTATGAAAAGTAGTAGTGGTTACAGCATAAAAACCTTCCTTCCTTTAAAGTGGATATCGAAAGATTAGATTTTTAGGTTAGATTTGAAATTAATGTTTAATGAAATCACCACATAGCAGGGCCCAAATAAAATTCCAGAACAGAAGAAAAAGTTTTCACCAAGAATGTGGGAAGGAAATTAAAGTAAACCACTGCAGATGAAAGAAGAATAATAGAGTAATTATTCCATAGTTGTAATATATGTTAAGATTTAAACAAAAGATCGGTGAGTAAGTCTGAGTTTCAGCACATTTTCTTCACCTTTTTTTCTGCAGAACTACCTCACCCTCCTCGATGATGAAGATCACACACTGGAAAGTTTGAAGATACACGATGAGCAGCAGCTAGTTATTGAAGGCATGAAACACCTTTTCCTATAACTGTGCTATAATGGACTTATATTGTACAGGATAATGCATGATTGTGAATGAAGGCCCAAAAAAAGTGGGAGCAAAATGGGCTTTATCACACAAATGTCTTTCTCTTCTTCCACAGTCAGGAACAAAGACATGAGCTGGCCTGAAGAAATGTCTTTCATTGCCAACAGTAGTAAGATGGACAGACACAAAGGTAGGATAGTGGACACTTGCTCATTGACCTGCATTTGTTTTTGATTCATAGGGGGATCTCTGTTTTTATCTAACTAATATATAATGCACTGGATAACAGATGGATGGGAGGCTCCAACCAATGAACAATGAAAGAGAGACCTCTTGAACACACAGTGCTTTTCAGCTGAGCCATGTTCTGAAACCTTTAGAAGGGAATATCTTTGCACTGCTGACACCGTATTAGTAAGGTTCGGATTCTTCTGGGCTGTGAAGAGCATGGTTCAGATAGGAGAGAGGGATTGGACTGATTTCAATTCTCATGCTAATGTTTGTTTTGCCCCTTGGAAAATCTGGGGTAGGTTCCTTATTCAATGGCTAGTTAGAAGCAATAATGTGAGGTAGTGTGAGGGGGTTTTCTACACAATCCTAATGCTTTTCATCTTAATCTCGAGTTGTAAATATCAAACATGTTGGGTATTTATTTTACATTTGAAATTGTGTAGTGCGAAAGAAACGGTGCCGGAAGCAACAATAACCACCACCAGAGATTGCACCAAACATTTGAACTTGTCGTAGTAGCTTCCACCAGCCTCGTTTGAGACATGAATAAAGGTTCATTTATAACTCATCTTCCGCTCGTCCTGCAAAGTAAAGAAGCCATTTTGGGTCTGTTTTCTCAGCCATAACGTAATCCCATTCCAAAAAAACCCTGGCACCACCCAGTTTTTTGTTTTTTAGCTTTTCTCTCTTGGTAGAAAACAACACACACGTGCTTACTAGCTGCAAACCTACTTTAGCTGATCACAGCAGGCCACCTCCATGGCTGTTTTGCTCTGAAGTCACATTTTATCACAAGTTTCTCCGATATATTAAGTGGTGGTGGACAGTTATTGACTGAATGTTTTAGTATTGTTGTGTTCTTAAGATTAAAACAAAAAATATCTGTTAAATCTGTCTGTTCCTGAAAACCTTTAGTAATCAACAGTGCTCTAGTCTCATGTGCACCATTATAGGATGTTAAGGTCATCAGTGGTATTCAGTTAGTAACATCTGTTATTCTAATCCCATGTGTTTCCTCAGTCAGGTGAATCTTTAAATCTGATCAGTATGAACTTGTTTTCCAATGCAGTCCCTACAGAGAAAGGAGCCACTGGCCTCAGTAACCTTGGCAACACCTGCTTCATGAACTCTAGTATCCAGTGTGTGAGCAACACCAAGCCCCTCACAGACTACTTCATCTCAGGAACACACCTCTATGAGCTCAACAGGTGACACTTAATTGGATCCCTTCAGTCTAAATCACCATCACTTCTGAAGCTTTCCATTTAAATTTTAACTGGTGTGAGTCTGTTTCTTTACAGAACCAACCCCATCGGCATGCGAGGTCACATGGCCAAGTGTTATGGCGACCTGGTGATGGAGCTATGGAGCGGCACGCAGAAGAATGTGGCTCCTCTCAAACTCAGGGTGAGCAGCTGCATCACTGCCTGTGCACAGAATATGTGTGTTTGTACTTCACTTACCTGAAGCTCATGGAGGCTGGGTAGCTTTAGTGTAGAGTCAATGTGCGGTGGCTTTCCTTATACTGTTCTTAGGGATTCATTATTTCTCAGGGTTTTGCTATGGCTGCATAATATTTTGCCTTAATCCAAGCTGAATAAATCGGTGTGATGGTGCGGTTTGTAGTCACCTGCATAAGTATTGGAACAACAGTAAGGGCAATTAAATAAAATCATTTTTTGATGTACACAGAAAACATTTGAGTTTAAGATCTAAAGATGTATATGACACGAACGTTCATCATTTTAACTTTTATTTGGTGGTTTTTGCATATTAATACACTAAACACACTTATGTTCAATATTCAAAATGTTATCTGTTCCAAAAGTATTGTAACATGAGACCAGTGTTTCTGTTTCTTGTTACTCAGGTGTGTCCTGTGAGATTGATTGTTCAAATGATAACAATCTCCTTGAGTTTTACCTTCGAACACTATATTTGTTGTTTAAACTCCATAAAGTTGTTTTAAATCTGAATAATGAAGGAAGCCAATCAGAGGCATTGCACAAACACTGGTCATACCCACTAAAACTCTTTAAAATGTCCTGAAAAAAAACATACACATAACAGGTCAGCAAAGGAAAGTATGTGACAAAGATCCACAGAAGTTCAGGAACAAAGTTTTGTAGTAACAAAGCCTTTGTGTAGAGGAAGAAAGGATTATACAAGCTCATCTGTGAAGCACAGTGGAGGTGGTGTCATGGTTTGTGCTGCATGGCAGCTTCTGGAACAGACTCACTGATGTTTACTGATGATTTAAATCCTGATGGTTGCAGCACAATGAATTCAGAGGTGAACACAAACTTTAGAGCCTGGATCTGCTGGAGGTGTCTTCCGTTAAAGGGACTTCTTCCTCTCCACTGTTGCCTGTGGCTTGCTCCAGGGGGAATTGTTGAGTTTTCTCCATACATCTTTATAATCATGACTTTATTCTGTAAAATGCCTTGATATGACTTTGTTGTGAATTGGCGCTATATAAATAAAGTTGAATTGAATCTTAACTCCAAATGTCTTCAGCATACAGAACCAGGTAACATATTGGGCTTGAAGTTGTAGTACTTTTGGAGGAGTCTATATATGCGTTGTCGAAGCATTTCTTTTACAAAGTGCTTCTGAAACGTATAGAAATACAATTTGTGATGTTTTCTCGTCTCTCTAGTGGACAATAGCAAAGTATGCCCCACGCTTCAATGGCTTCCAGCAGCAGGACTCCCAGGAGCTACTAGCCTTCCTGCTAGATGGTCTTCATGAAGATCTAAACCGTGTCCATGAGAAACCCTATGTGGAGCTGAAGGACAGCGATGGACGGCCTGACTGGGAAGTGGCCTCTGAGGTCAGATAACACTGCAGATTTATTACTGCACCTTTACGTCATTTACAAATGACGTAAATGTTTTATTCAGGCATAATAGTCATGTGACTGAGGGATAATATGAAATTTTTATCCTATCATAAATTGGACAGATCTGACCACATAGACATGATATACTTTAGATACACATCTGTGATGGGGTTCGTGCTTCCACACTCTATATATATAAATATGTGTGTGTGTGTGTGTGTTTGTGTGTGTGTGTGTGTGTGTGTTTTCTCCCAGAGATAGTGGTGGATGAGTTTATCTGATTAAATGACAAAGGGCCTCTATTCAATAGAAGATAAACCTCTCTCAGAACCAGGCTCAAGGTGGGAGCCATCTGTTAGGTGTTTTTAAAAAAAAAGATGTTTCTTGACCCCCACAGAGCTGACACTACCCAGACAGGCACAGTCCCTTTAATAATTTGGTTTGACAGTTTGCCTGTCAGCCACCCTGCCAAAGTCTGTCAAATGGACTGAACCCTGGGTTTCAAAACTTCATTTCTCACTAACCTTACAGAGCATCCAGAAAGTATTCCCAGCACATTTTCTTACATTACAGCCTTTACTCAAAATTTTACAAAGCGTAAATGTGAAAGAAGTTTGTTTGAAATCTTTCACCGCCTTTGCTTAATATTTTGTCGAACCACCTTAACCACCAATTACAGCCTCGATTCCTTTTGAGTATGATGCTACAAGCTTGACACCTGTGTTTGGGCAGTTTCTCCCATTCTTCCTTGCAGTACCTCTCAAGCTCCATCAAGCTGGATGGGGAGCGTCGGTGCAAAGCCCTTTTCAGATCTCTCCACAGATGTTCAATCGGTTTCAAGTCTGGGCTCTGACTGGGCCACTCTAGGACATTCACAGAGTTGTCCCGTATCCACTCCTTTGTTATCTTGGCGATGTGCTTAGGGTCGTTTTCCTGTTAAAAGTTGAACCATCGCCACAGTCTGAGCTCCAGAGCGACCTGGAATAGGTTTTCATTAAGGACGTCTCTGTACATTGCTGCATTCATCTTTCCCTCGATCCTGACTAGTCTCCCAGCTCCTGCCGCTAAAAACACAGCATGATGTTGCCAATACCACAGTTTACTGTAGGGATGATATTGGCCAGGTGGGGAGCGGTGCCTGCTTTCCTCCAGACATGACACTTGGCATTCAGGCCAAAGAGTTCAATGATTGTTTCATCTGGCCAGAGAATTTTGTTTCTCATGAATTCAATCCATTTGGGTATTTTGTAACATTACAAAATGTCGAAATTTTAGAAGAGAATACTTCCTGAATGCTCTGTAAATCAACAGCTATAAACATTGTCATAATAACTGTAATTAAATGACAATGTGAAAACAAGGGGACAGTATGAGGGGTCTCACAACTTTATCTAGCTGTGTAGTAATGTCAGCTGATTGTTTCCCTGTCAAGGCTGCTGTTTTTGATCACTTTGCAATGGTCTCATAATGTTGTTTTGGGGGTCAGAGCAGAAAGAAGCAGCAGAACACACAGGGTACAGACTTACTGGTGAACATGAAGAGGCATTCAGCAGCTATGGAGACAGATACTTTTCTCCACACAGATCAAAGACATTAATTATGGCCTCAGGCATTTCCTGAGGCCACTGAGGCCAATTGGTAATTGATTCATTTAACCATTGTTTGGCTGGTATTTACTTCTTTTACTTTTGTAATGTGTTCCAAGGTCTCTCTTGCATAACATCTTTCAAGCTGGGTGACATTTCCTGATTAGATAAAGCATAACCAACAGGGCAGCCAACTAACACTGGGTTCTCTCTTGAGTTCATTTCTTTTTTTAATTAGAATAAGAATGTAATAATGGACTGTGTGTAATGGAGTCATTGTCAAAAAAATTCCTAATTAAAACCATTTTCTGTCCCTTATTACCTCCATTAAAGGGGAAATAAATGAATATTGATGGTATACTGGTTTGAGAGAGTTGTTATGAGAAGTGGAGGACCAGACTTTTGTGACCTCAGGTGTTTTTGAGCTGTCCACTGTATCATCTGAGCATTCAGCCCTCCTCTCCTTAGTGATTGGAAAGTAATGAGCTGTTGCTCCCTCTAGTGTCCAATCTAAAGTCACAGAACGGGGACAAAACAGCTCAGGCTGTCGTGCCTGAGGATTAGTTGTGTGTGGGTCATCACACTGCCATGTTTGTGACCTCCACTTTCCAGGCATGGGAGAACCACCTGCGCAGGAACCGCTCTATCGTGGTGGATCTGTTCCACGGTCAGCTCAAGTCCCAGGTGAAGTGCAAGACCTGCGGGCACATCAGCGCTCGCTTCGACCCCTTCAACTTTCTCTCTCTACCCCTTCCCATGGACAGCTCCATGCACCTCGAGATCACTGGTGAGGAGACTGGAGGACAAAGTGGGGACAAACATTCTCAAGTAGAAATTATTCTTGAAGTAACAAAACATGAACTTGTTTGTGTCATGTTGTGCTGTGTGTGTAGTCATCAAGCTGGACGGCTCCACACCCGTTCGCTATGGGCTGAGGTTAAATATGGATGAAAAGTACACAGGGCTGAAGAAGCAGCTGAGTGAACTGTGCAGTCTGAAACCTGAGCAGATCCTCCTGGCTGAGGTCCACACCTCCAACATCAAGGTACTGAAACTGCTCCACAGCTCACATTGCATACCTGATCTCCTGAGTTCAGAAATATAGACATATTTTTGAATACTTTTACTTTTGTGGTCCCTGATGTAAAATTCAGTACTTGCCCAGCTTTATTTAAACTAATTCAAAATATAATGATTAGATTTAGAACATATGATCATTAAAACAGAGAGAGGTTGTTAAAATCAGCTTCATCTTTAACAGCTGTTACATTTAGGTGATGAACAAAATAACGCATCTGTAATTACAGCTTAGTATCATAATTATTAATATATATGCCTTCAGGTATTTTTGAGGATTTGCTTTTGTACTTCCACTCGAAACCGTATTTCCACACTGTGCTAATTACGTTATACTCTTAAAGCTACGATCTGCAACCTTGTGGAATCAAGCTTCTGTTGCTCTAACGTGAGATTTCACATTAGTTCACCCAGGAAACCAAACACTAATGCTGTGTCAAAGGCCATGGTGCTTCATAGATAAGTGGAAGGTACCATTTGACCTCAGCAAGTGATGCACAGGGTTTGGCCTTCCTCTGATTGGTTAGAAGCACGAGCCTTACTCAGAAACCTTAGAATTGAACAACTCTCCATTGCTGCCAGTGCTGTTCTGTGAGACTATGTCATGGGGGTCTTCAGCAGCACCTCTTCACCCATTGACTGCATTTACATGCACTTACACAACCTGTTTACTGGAAATCTGTGTGTACATGTAAAACACAAGAGTAAGCAGAGTTTCTCCTCCGCCTCGGACTTGTTTTAGAAGCCTGGCGCACAGATTTTAACTATATAATGAGGGAAAACACTGCTTCCTGACTTTTCTCAGGCGTGTGCCTCTGTGTGTGTTCGTGTCGCAGCAGAGTGGCAGAGAAAGGAAAGACGCATGCAGCTGATCCACACTGAATGTTAAAAATCCACAGGGGAAAGTGACTTCTACAAAACACTTTCTGTCGGACCTTATGCAGACTTTTATTTTTATAATAAGACACCGTTTCCCCGTAAACTCATTAACCATCTCTACTTTCATTCCTTCTTTCACTCAGCTACGTGCAGCTTACTGTCTGCAGCCTTTGGTTACACACATGCGCAGTTGGAGAAACCTGGTTACACATGTACGTGGCAGAGTAATCAAATCTACTGGGGAAACCAGTCTTCCCTAATCCTCCAAACTGATTTCAGAAACCAGCTTTTTATACATGAAGAAATCAGCCTGCCTGAAAAAGCTAACTGTTACCTGGTTATTTCAGTCCAGGTAAACATGGTCATTAAGATACATTGTGCAGAATATACACTACTCACAAAGATTTCGGGTAAAATTTTAGAATGCACCTAATATGCACTACAACCTTTACAGGTGAAGGTAATTGAACCTTCTCTAAACTTTTGAATGCACATGTTCAAATGTTCTAGTAACTATTGTATGACACGCTGTTCTCTAACAAGGTGATTAACTGCATCAATCACAGCGTGGATCATGTCTGATCCATGAATCAGCCACTAAATGTTCTGGTTTCATGACATTTTGTATTGGAGCAGTCCTCTCTCATCGTGATGTTCACACTTTGACATCATGGGACCAAGAGACACCTAACAATTGACAAGTTATTGAGACACTGACATCTTTTGTTGTGGTTTACCCACCACTGTTCTGTCACCGCCAACTTCTGCTTCAATAATAGTTTGAGATGAAAAAAAATACCATTAGATGCTTCTACTTAAATGCCCTACTTTCGTGATATAATATCACTGTAAGATGAGCTTTTTACATTTTCCATAAATTTCGGCCGAAAGTCGAGTATTTCTACCTTTTTGTGAGTAGTGTATGTAGTGTATGTAAAAAGAAAATAAAAAAACAATGAAAAAAACTAAACAAACTGTAGCTTCAAGTAAATAATGTATTTCTTCAACTGCTGATAGTCAGTGATCTAACTGCCTGTTTTCCATTTTGACTTTCCCTGTTGCATTGTTATCAGGTCGGGGACAGTTCTCAGAGCCACTTTCAGACAGATTTTACATTGTTTTTTTTGTTTTTTTTCTTGGTCTAAAACTAGACTTCAGCTGTACAACAGCAGAGTTCAGTGTTTCACATCAGATTTTTTGAGACCATTGTGGGTGGACCTCTGATCTTCTGCACTTTGAGAGCAAACTTAAGAGGCTGAACTGTGCACCAATGTTTTTCTGCGCTAGTAGAAAGTTATTTAACCATTTTTCATTTTCCTCTCACTTTTTGTTGGCCTATCACATAAAATCCTAATAAGGTACATTTATATTTGTGGTTGTAACGTGACAAAATGTGAAACCTTTCAAGGAGAATGAATAAAGTAATTGTTTCCTTGTATTTGTCTTCAGGCCTGTGTTTCCAGGGCAAATATGGCAACAGTGTTGATGTATTGCATCAATGGGAGGAAGCAGCCAATGGGTGTATGTGTATATATCTCTGTGGCTCAGGTGCATAATGAGGCACAGATCCAAGTTAGCTCTTTACAGATTTGTGAAGTTTGCAAACAGGTTGACTGATTGAGAGGGAGACGTGTTTGCTGAATGTTGGTGACCTTTTTATGTTATTATTTTAAAGAGGGTTTACTGTAGACTTGTTGCAGCAAGAATTAGAATACCATTTACCATGACCGTCTACTTTGGCAGGGGGCCATATTCTAGGTAAATAATGGGAAATACTGGGGTTGGCACCTTTTTATACCACCAAACCAAAGTGTGTAACTAACACTTAAAGTGAGACATCCTGTAGTGAACTAGTAGAGCGTTGCTAGGGACCCTCACAGAGGTCTTAAGTCTCCAGATTTCACACAAAAAATCTGGCTAGATATCACTAGAAATACCCTCACAGTTTTCCTTTTTTGGTAATGACTGAAATAATAAAACAAACTTTCTGTCACCTTTGCTTCATATTTCAATACCTTTTTTCTAGTTTAATTGTCTGAAAAGTCACTTTCCTCAACTCTGTGTTATTTCCTCATAAATGCATAATACTTGGTAGGTGATACTGAAACTAATCTGTGAAGTACTGCAGTCTGATGTACAAATACTTTGTGTTTAGAACTTCCCACAGGACAACCAGAAGGTCCGCCTGTCTGTTAACGGCTTTCTTTGTGCGTTTGAGATCCCGGTGCCAGGTTCACCAACATCACTGAGCTCACCCACACTGACAGGTGAGTTGAGCCACTTCCACGTGGAGTTTGCATTCGCAATAAATCTGTCTAATATTTCTAATATTTCAGTCACCTTGTCCTTGTCATCATTGTTTCTTTCCCCCGCTTCATTAGACATCACTCCAATAGCCAATGGATTAACTGCTAATGGGCACCTGAGTAATAAGCCCGTCCTTATCCCTAACGGTGGCCCCAGCACCATTGTGCCCTGCAGCCCAGAGATGCCACTGCCCAATGGGATTGTCAACGGACACATTACACCAGTGCAGGAGAGCCCCTTCATTGGATACATCATCGCCATGCACAGGAAGATGGTGAGAAGGCAAAATGTAGAAACAATTATCTGACACAATGATCATTTATTTTGAATACTAAATATAGTCCATATCACAAGTATTACAATGAGAAGGCTAATTCATTTCAGGTCAAAAGGTTTTAAGTTATAAGACAAAAGGTCAGAATTTCATTGTGTTTCTTTTACTTCATTGCATTTACATCTTGATAACAACATAGAACGTTGTATCATGTTTTAGGTGAGCAAAAGTATTTTTAAAATATAGTTTTTAAGTAAATTAAAGAAACTGCAACGTAATATTTGGTTGCTGGGTGGTTCTCTCCTCAGCAGGTTAAATCTGTGTTACCTGGGTTGAGGTCTGGGGATGGTTCGGGCTTTTTCTCACAGCCCTCACAACCCGAGCATTTGCATGCACTTAAGTAACCATTAGTTTTCTCAGGAATACTGATTTCCCTAGTTGAAATGTAAACCGGAAAGCTGTGTATCTATTATTGGTCTAGGCGATAAACCCTATTTTCCCAGGTAGATTTCTCCAGAAGAATGCTGAATTCGGTGTCACGCATAACAAGATTTCTAACCGGCTTTCTTCAACAAGGCATGTCCACGACAAAAGACCTTAAGATGGGGGAAACAGCAGAGGGAGAGGCTGAATCGAAGAAGCGAGGCCACCTTGTTCTTAAAACTGAAATTTAAACGAACACAAATTTCTTCTAGAAGTCTAAATACACACAGTGTTTGTGGTGTGTATCACTCTGGGGACATGTAAATGTGTTCCTCGTCATATACAACTGTTTGACAGTCACTCTCACAGGACGTCTTGGCAAACAAATACCTGTCAGTCATGTGTGGAACAAGTATGTGACCTGATACAGAGGTGCTATGTTCTGCTGTTATGAGGTTTAATGTATCTAGGTGTAACTAACATTGAATGAAATTCGGAAATCCTGAGCTTGTTAAATCCATCTGTTTACCTTCAGCCTTGTGTCTTCAGTGTACGTCATAAACTGATTAGCCATGCTGCTCGAGTACCAATGGAATTTACATTACGTAACAGATAAGACTCCAAATGGCTCATAGCTCTCGGAGTTGGCTTACGTATGTTTATGTCCCGTTTCAGATGCGCACGGAGCTTTACTTTCTGTCGTCTCAGAAGAACCGACCCAGCCTGTTCGGCATGCCTCTCATTGTTCCCTGCACTGTCCACACCAGTAAGAAAGACCTGTATGATGCAGTCTGGATCCAGGTGTCTCGGCTGGCGAGCCCACTGCCCCCACAGGAAGCCAGCAACCACGCCCAGGACTGGTACACCGAGAGGGTTTCATGTGTTGATGGAGCTACATGTAGATTGGCAGATTTAAATTGCTTTCTGTTCTTCTCGCGTCTTTGTACTGATTTGACTATTTTTCCTATCTGTTAACCTGCAGTGACGACAGCATGGGCTACCAGTACCCCTTCACATTACGGGTTGTGGGAAAGGACGGCAACTCATGTGCCTGGTGTCCATGGTACAGGTAAGAAATAGTACTGCATATAGGGATCTGGTAGGGATTTCACCGCTTTAACCAGTCATTGGTGTCAGCCCCACCGAGTTCAGCACCACCTCCCAGAACGTGGGGCGGTGGAAACAAAAGCAAATCCAGAACCAAGGCAGAAATTTAGTTCCACCTCACTGGTGGAAACTCGCCTATTGTGCACGTGTGTACTGCAGCGGTGTCTTTGTTTTTCCAGGTTTTGTCGAGGTTGTACAATAGAGTGCACAGAGGACAGAGCTTCTGTGGGAAATGCTTATATAGCTGTGGACTGGGACCCTACAGCTCTGCACCTCCGCTACCAGACCTCCCAGGAGCGGGTGAGACAGAAAGACAGACACACACACCTCACACAACACACACACTCTGATGCACTCATACCTAGTGTCTCAGCACTTTTACCATTTTTATTTTTATGTCCACTGTCCACTTGCACTGTCCACTTGTATCTCCTGGAGATAGTTTCAGCGTAAAACGTGCTGATATTGTTCAGATGTGAGAATCTTATCTTAACCACAGTATGTCATCACCGCGATGTCTCCCTGCAGATCGTGGAGGAGCACTGCAGTGTGGAACAGTCCCGCCGGGCCCAGGCTGAGCCCATCAGCTTGGACAGCTGCCTGAAAGCCTTCACCAGTGAGGAGGAGCTGGGGGAGGATGAGCTCTACTACTGCTCCAAGTGCAAGACCCACCGACTGGCCACTAAGAAGCTGGACCTCTGGAGGCTGCCACCCATACTGGTCGGTTGCACGCTGTCATATCTGACTGACAGGGATAGTTTTTGACATGTTTTCAATAATGTTTACTTTGGGATGTGTATTTGTTTTAGATTGTCCACCTGAAGCGCTTCCAGTTTGTCAATGGTCGCTGGATCAAATCCCAGAAAATTGTAAAGTTCCCGCGTGAGAATTTTGATCCCAGCGCCTTCTTGGCTCCACGAGACCTGGAGCAGCACTGCCTTCACTCTCGCAGCGAGAGCGAGGATCTGCTAAGACTGGGTGAAGACAACCTTTCCTCTATCTCTGCCCCAGCTGGCTTCTGTAACCTCCCCAAAGGTACAACAGGTTTATTGTTTAGCATATGTTTGACGTTGCCTTTCACATTGTGAAATGAAGTAAACGAAGTGTAAATGGGTGCTGTTTATTAACAAGCTAACAAGGAAGTGTGTTTTTTCCAACAGCCTCTCCTGCCTCTAGCAGGAGGTCAGCACCTTCTCTCAGCCGGACCAGCAGCCCCTCCAGCAGCCCAAAGACAGGCACCGGAGGCCGCAAGCCAGGCCGCCTACGCCTACCCCAGATTGGCGGTAGACACCGTCTCTCTAACAGCAAGGAGAACCTGGAGGCCTCTGCTAACTCGGAGGCTGACACACAGGACAGTGCACCACAGACGGACACAGAGGGAAATGCAGTTGCAGGGGCAGCGGCGCTCTCTGGGTCTGGAGATGCAGTCACGTCAGAGTCTTCATGCGGTACAGAGGCGTCCAGCAGCCACTGTGATGTGGTGCTGATGAACGGTGACAGCAATGGGCTGAGCTCAGACTGCAGCACAGAGAGCAGCATGGACCCTGACAGCTCACTTCTACAGCACAGAGACAACATGTGTCTGGACGCCATCTACAACCTCTATGCAATATCAGTAAGTGGCTGTCAGACAGATGTCAGAAGGCTTTTCGCTTTAAAAAAGGACTAAATTATGTGATTTATCTCTTCAGTGCCATTCAGGAATAATGGGAGGGGGCCACTATGTGACATATGCCAAAAACCCCAATGGAAAGTGGTACTGTTACAACGACAGCAGCTGTAAGGTGAGTCACTTCAAAGTCCCACTTTCCATAACTGTTGTTTTAAAGATGTATGTTTTATTATAGCTGGACAATCTTTTAATGGCACTGAAACAAACGGACATCTATATTGTAGAATATAGCCTTATATTACCATAATTCATTGTAAGAAAATGTATTTAAATAAAGTTTTAAAGTACTTGAAAAATGAGTTGTACTCCACTGGGGTCAAGCAGGAAATGTTTTACTTATACTGAACAAAATGTAACAGCATTAGCTACTTTTCAGATGCAGATTCATGATACAAACTATAATCAACTAATAAATAATGAGTATTATGAAGAATCACCTAGAATAGGACAAATGCTCTGAATCTGTTCTGCATAGAGCGGTCAGTCAGGGAAGGCGTTGCCATAATTTGGTACAGAATCACCAATAAAACCGTTGTTTACGTTTTAAGGAGTCACACATAGAGTATTTGGATCTTAGAGAAAACGTGTTAATTTACAGCACATTCATTCTTTATGTTGACGAACGGTTTAATGTGGTGTCCAATAGCACTGTTACAGCAAGAACAGCTCACATCAGTGACAGCTGATGGGAATCAGAATGAATGAAATACCAGCATTGCTGATTTTGCTCCACATCAAGCCTTTAAAATATTATTATGTTTTTTTTATACATTTTTTTTATCTACTGTATCTTTAACAGTAAACAGTAAAGAAAGCAGGTTTTGGAAGTGGTTCTCTCCTCAAATCTGTGCAGGATTTAAACTTGAGCTCATTTATGAACCACGTGTGGAACAAATCTGGACTAGACTTGTACATTCGTGTTATTTACATCATTGAATTGCCCAGAAAAAATGACTTTTTTTCCCTCAGTTTTACTTGAGAGTTGAGTTTGTGTTCTCCTACTACGTCTGCAACATGTCACGGTAAATTTAGACCAAACCCCACAGAGTATTTTTGTGTCATTCTCAGGAAGTGCACTCTGAGGAGATCGACACAGACTCGGCCTACATCCTCTTTTACGAGCAGCAGGGGGTCGAGTACTCGCAGTTCCTGCCAAAGATCGACGGCAAAAAGATGGCTGACACCAGTAGCATGGACGAAGACTTTGAGTCAGACTACAAGAAATATTGTGTCCTCCAGTGATCGCACCTCGTCTTCCATCAGCCAGCACTACACCTGCTCTTTGCTCCCCCTCCTGCTGCTGTGAGCAGGATGCAGCATTCAGACATTCAGATTTAAAGACTGGAGTCAGGCTTTTTGCGTCGCAGCACTTTCTGCACTTGATTGCAAACGTGGATTAAAGGCAAGAGGTTTTTTTTACCGAGACGATGATGAAGCCCCGGTGAAAGCACTAAGCTGGTGCACTTTGATGAGCCCTACAAATCAAACCCCCATTCTCATGTGAACAACTCTTGCCATAATATACATGTAACATATAGTACTTGCTTACTAACACGTCTGGGAATGTACGCCGCAACGGCAAAGTCATGAAGTGATGTCGTTTTGTTCTTGTGCATTAATCACTTGTGATGTCAGAATGAGGAAGACAAAAAAAACACCTGGAGTTAACATGTGATCTGAACCTGTCCATGTACTTGAAGAGAGAAAACGGTGAGACCACATGGTGATGTTGGTGATCCAGGTGTGGAAATCACTTTGATGCTGCAGGTGTTCAGTAAACTGAACACTGTGGTGAACTTTTAAAAATGGTTCTCCAAAGGTTTTATCAGAGGTAGTGTCACTATAAAGAAAATATAAGTCATTTGCTACCTCATGGCTTCCTGCAGTCTGTCTGCCAACTGTACCTTAAAAGTCTGTGACAGTATTAATCATGCTAATAATTAAATGCTTCCTCAATGTGTTGGAGACAAGGTACTCACATTTCAATACCCCACCACCATCCCCACTAAAGTCTTCTCTCCCCCCCCCCCTCTCTTTGTTTAGGACCCTAAACCTCCACAGTGAATTAGGCGTTATTGCCAAACTGCATTTCATCCTGCGGCTGCCAAATAATAAGTGGTGGTTAGTGCAATGTTGACCTGTGTGTACAGGTTCTCTGAAAGTCAAAGAGCTGGATTCTGGGTGTGTTTTTAGGTTTAGCAGGTGCCATGCTTTCAAAAGAGACATGCTTAAAGAATAATATATACAGTACATGATGTTTTTTATATTGCAAATGCATTGTTTTTATTTAAAAAGAAGTTTATTTTATAGTAAGGCGCGTTTCAGGAGCCTCTGGAGGTCAGGACTCGATTTGTCTCATAGGCACCTTACAGAACTGTCACAACACGCATCTTAACCCACTGCGATTCTCCAGCCGTTATCATTCAAACTCGCCTGTGATGCGAGCGTTTATATTCTCACCAGGAAGAATCCCGGAGGGGTTGGGACATTGGGGATCACTTTATTAATTTGACCTTCATTTTAACATTAAATTACTCAGAGTACTAAGAGTACTAAGAGTACTTGCACAGATGGGCTGAAAACCGATGCAGTACAACCTAAGCTGTGTATTTTTTTTTTATTTCCAGACCTTCTTTCTGGAATTCTAACATTGCTATCAGAGTAAGTGTCGTGTTAGTAGCAGGTAACGTGGCCTGCAGCAGCCATGAGGAGTGGTCTTCTTTCTGACGTTCTTCAGTGACATCACTTAAGGACGTGAGTCAGAGCTTCTGATGCTGCTGGCTGTGGTCAGACTTGTGCATGCAGTGTTCCACCACACCGCTCTACTCGCTTTTGGGAAAGGTTACCTCATTTTGCACTGCAGATATACAGTAGTACCCTGTCAACATAGTGCACAGTGTTTTCAAGTCACCTCGGCTCATTTGGAACCTCGACTGAGGTGATACCAAAAAAGTAACGGATACTACGCACAAAATTTGAGTGACGGAAAAGCACTAGATGTTGCCTTTGTAACCACAGCCAGCTGTGATGTCACAGTGATTTTCAGATGGTGCCGCTCAAAAACATCGAGCACTATTTTGAAGATGCTTCCGTCACACTTGATGTTGTGGCTCCTACAGCAGCATGTGATCCAGGACTGTCATGGAATCTGAAGCGAATTTTAAAAACTAATTGGTTTGGTAATATGTACGGTTAAAGCTGAGATGATATGGGGCCTTTAAGGATTGTGATATAATTAAAAGTATATAATATTAATCCAGAAATAGTTCACTTAACGTACATACATTTCTGTTTAAGTCATTCTGCATTTTGAACAAGTTTGTTAAATAAATCCCAGTTGGATTATTGAACCCTGACAGCTGCCTTTGAGCCAAACATTTCCTAAAAGCAACTGGAACAGAACAGTGAATTCTTCCCAGAAGAACTGAGTCGTTTGGCAGTAATTCGTCGGGATGTGGAGTTAACTGAAATGATTTGCTCTCTGTGTGGTCATGAGAAAACTCCGTGTGGAAATCAACAAATTTGGACTTTAAGCTTAGCTTGTTTCTCAGAATTCAAACTGTGTTGGTCTGTAGAAACACAATTCTGAAAAGTAATTCTAACACATTTACAGCACCTGCTCTTTCCATCAAACTCCTTGCAAATAACTGGTGAAATTTCCAAACCTTTTAATGTTGAGAAACATTATCCGTGTAGCCGGACCCACTGATATCAGACTGTGTTCCAGTGTATAATCATTTCCATCCCCCTTTGTGCTCAATCTGATTACCAGGTTGATGCACATTCTAAACTGCGTTCGGCCTTTTGATGTGACTGTTGAACAAAGCCGTGTTGGCTGTGTGGGGTCGAGCAGCAGTTTCCTGTCTGCTGTGTAGCATGTGTGGAGCTCGTCCTGCTCCGAGCTCACTTTCATCACTGTGAACACACAGTAGACGGTCAGTGGCCCCTGACGGATCCCACTTCTCAGACCTTAGGAGCTGAATCTCCGTGTCCGTGTGTTTGGGGAAAACCCAGCATTGTGGAGGTTTTTAGAGAGAGATTCTGTCATTGAATGAAACATTGTTTGGCCCTTTTTTTTTTTTCTTTTTCCTCCACCCACCTGCCTTTGCACCAAGCTGTAGCTTGTGTCCGTGTTTGTCACCACATGGCTCGAAGGGAAAAACTTTTCAATGTTTGCTTCAACTTGTTTTCTGCTTTAGCTGTGACTGTCCACCAACACACACACACACACACACGACTACTTGCGTGATGCTAAGCTTAGCACACCTGTAGCTTTAACTCTAGCAAAAATACAAGGTGTAAAGTTGAGGTAATTTCAGCACAAATTTTCTAATGGAGGAGCAAAGATTTTGTGCCCAGACGAACTGAGCTGCGATGCTGAAACTGGGCAAAACAGAGGGCTCACATGAACCCCTCCCCTGTCTACAAGCCCCTTTGCCCCCGTCTCACCCAGAAGAAGAGTTCAGCGTGTGCAGGCAGTGCAATCTACTACTGAGCTGTCTGTCAGTGTCTGTAGCCTCTTTTTTTTTTTTTTATTTAAGTTCATTTCTGTCAGATCTGAACCAGACGTGTTAATTTAAAGAACTTTTTTTTTGTAAGGTGTTTGTTGAAAGAAAGTTGCACTGACATGAAAACGTGTACATAAAATGGAATTTTGTAAATAAGCCAGTTGAAACGATGTATTTGAATATGGACTGTACAAAATACTGTACTTGTAGCTGTATATTGAGTGATACCATTGATCTGTAACAGAATATCAAGCAGCAAATTAAAATCACAACATCACCCTGAAGCCTGATTTTATTTGCATCCTGACTAATGCAGGTTTTATTTGTGGCCATGCTGCAGGTTTACCGTAGCTGTAGGATACGAATGGATTAAGAGAGTCGGGGGTCTTGGGCAAAGTCAAAGGACGCCCTTTGTTGCCTACTTGTCGTCTTCTGGATTCTTGTGTGTTTGCTTTGTGTCTGTGGTCACTTATCTGTTTGCCTGTAATTGTGTCCCTTTGTGACTCTTTTTACTTTTTTATTTTGAGCTGTCGTGTCTCCATAGTACTTTTTTGTATTTTTGCGAGCATTTTGTACTTGGTGTGTTCATTTCTCATGTTCTTATAGTTTACAGTGTTATTGTTGTTGGTTTGTCTTTTAACTGTCCTTTATGATATAAACTAGATATTGGAACAGTCCTGTCAGACAGAAGCTCTGGCACAGCCCTCGCTCACCTCTCAGCCCCTGGACCCCTGAGCCCCTGAGCCCCTGGACCCCTGGGCCCATGCCAGTAGGCCCATTCAATAATCCACCAGTGCTCTAGGACTGATGGTCGGTCGAGTGATCGCTTCACCCCTTAGGTTTGCTGCTACAGCTGGAGCAGTTTGAGACCAATGTCAACGATGTATAAATGGTAAATACGTCTAACTGGGAGTCACAGAGTCTGCTTGAGCTTTAGCAGCCAATAGCAGAACATTTATGTTATGTGAAAAACCTGCAGTCTGTTACGGCTCTGCCAACTGCTACATGTTTGTCTGTGTGTCAGTGAATGTTGTCTAGTTTTTCTTGGTGAACGATTCTTTTTTTTTGTTGTTGTTGTTGCTCTGCCTTTAGCTCCGTTCTAATGTAGTGCACATTGTGTTTACTGCCCCTGCAGAGGACTGAATCTCGTTCAGGTCTGCAACCACACGCAGCTGTTTTTATGAAGGGAGGTGTGAGAGAACTGGGTAGATGATCAGATCCAATGCTCATTTGGAGCATGAAGTGCAGCCCTGACACAAAATGACCATTATCACCATCATATGCCAACAAGACTCTGTCGGAGAAATAGGGAGGAAAGTTTTTATTTTAAATTTGATTGCAGTGCTGCATAGTTACATCAGGTAAACATAATGGTGGAAAAATATGAATTGTTCTATATAAAAATAATTGCACATGAATAAGTTCAATAACTTTTTATTACATCACTAATATCGTTATTTTACAGGCTGTACAATTTAGGGTTTCAACCTTAGTAGATATCTTCACAAATTGGACACAAGCACATACAAAATACACTCGTCTATTTAAAAGGAAGTAACCCTTTTGATTTTATAACCTTCTTTTAGGTTTAGATGCAGATTTAGATAAAAACTTTTGCCTGTTTTATGACAGGCTCCAAACATTGTGATCTTACGCCACAATTCCTTCTCACAAACAGTCCTGTTGCTCATGTCTGTGTGGTATTTGTGAAATCCTGTGGTCGCATATGCTGAAAGCATCTACCACTTTCAGATTTGAGTTGAGCTTTTTTCCTCTTTGACATTTCAATCTTCTTCAACTCAGATCAAAATCCTATTAGAACACTTTATTGTTGAGCATTATTACTTTCAACATCCTGTCCCTGCACCATCCCAACCCGTTAATGTGGCGCTTACACTTAGATGTAAACCAAATCCCCAATTAAAGAAATTCAGTTGTATTTAAAGTCAGATGTTAGCAGGGCACCACGGCCAGCTAGGATGCTGGAGACTGAGCACAATGCCAAGCCGACACCACCTTCAGCTCCAACCAGGGTGAACTCGCCTATAGACTAGTCGTTTTACTTGGTTGGTGCAGCATTTCTGCAGATGAGAGAGGAAACCACACAGGGGGGGCTCTGCAGCAACTTCCCCGAAGTAAACACTGCTGTGCGGACTGAAACTGTCCTACGTGTCGTGAGAAGGGGTTTTTCTTCTCTTCCTTTCTAACTGGTGTATTAGTACTTTTTCGGCCCGGATGCAGAAGATCGACTATTACTGATCAAGTGTTAAAGACACTTTAATATACATATGTGTTTTTGTTGGCAGGAAGTACCAACAGTACCAAGTATCCACAATATTAAATAATACCTTGCTCCCCCCCCCTCACTGCACAACAAGGGCAAAATCCTGCTCCAAGCTGTTTATTTAACCTTTACAAAATGTCTTACTTTTTACGGAGAGTATTTTTACCTACTTCAATCTATTTTTAAAAGAAGGAGCCTTAAGTGTTTACATCATAGTTTTCCACTATTGAGTCTGTTTAAGGGCAATAAAATGCTCCAGTTAGTGCAGTGGTCATTTATTTCCATATGAAAGTTTCCAAACCTGCTGCAGATCTTTGCAAAACAAAATCAAAAGAATTAAACAGTTCTTTATCCAGAAAGTTTAAAAATGCTCTTCACTTTACTTGTGTGGTTTGGATGCAACAAACGCGGTTACACTTGTTTTCTTATGCATCTTATTTAAGGTTTTAGTTTCATCTCTGACTCTCACGACTAAAAATAATCCAGTTCTTAATTCGTCATTGTCACATTTGATGTCTGGGTGAGTCGATGTGATTGTAGTTTAGTCAAACTTCATCATGTGATGCAGAGCAATGTGCATCTCGAACCAACTTGTGCTACTGTTCATTTCCTCTGCTTCTGTTGTGGTTGACGCACAATGAGAGCTCCGGCTGGTGACAGTGCAGACACGGTTGAGATCTTGGAGGCTTTCAGCATCGTTTAGTGTCTCCAAACAAGAAGAAGCAACGGGACAGAGCCACACGGGCCGTTCCAGCTCAACCGTTGAAGCTGGTTTCTGATCGGCGTCCTCGTCTGTCAAAGGATGGACTTTATCAAACTGGTCCTCATCAGAAAACAAAGGTAGGTCTGTTACATATTGTAACAGAGAATTTAATGTCAGTTTCTGAGCTTAATGAGTCTCATCTTGTGTGTTTGACAGGATGAAGCAGCCGTAGCACCAGTCACTCATCGCTCTATTACAAAGTAATTATTAGTCAGTATCTATTTCATATGTCCCTGGTTTGTGATCAGATTTTATCACCATTCTTTCTGCTCAACATTTCCTTAGATCACCAGTGTTTTAATCCTGTGATACCCATCATTTCGATAAACCACACCATGACTCAGTGCCAACTAGGTGAGCTCTCAGGCACCACACATAGGATTTACATTCAGGTCAGTTCACTGACAGACATCGAGAGCATATCGGGGCTGACGGTGTCTGTCTCGCTGGCTCTTTCAGATGGATGTGTCATCGGCCTCGCGGCGGGTCTGTGCTTCTCCGTCCTCACGTTCACACTGCTGGGGGCCGTGTGGCTCCGAAAGTAAGAATTGAATTTGTTTTTCACTCCTCTTAGCATTAATGATGTCTACTTTTTATGTACGAAGCTGTGTCTGAGTCAGCACACAGGACAGGATAACTACTTAAAACGATTACTTTTAGTTGTTTTTCAGGAATTAAGTGGAATCAGCTAATTTAAAAAGAAACACTTTACAGTAGGATTTAAGTTTTGTATTTTCAAGCTAACTCAACTTAAAATATGTAGTTTAATTTCCTAATTGAATGATTTGAACATAAACAGTACTGACTAAGGCTTTTAACTTGAGGATGAGCTGAATAAATGAATTTGTCACTTACCTCAAATGACATTTAGTTTTTAAATTCAAAGATTTCCCAGGATTAATTTTTTTAGTTAAAGCTCTCTACACTTTTTGTTGTTGTGTGGAAGCTTTTTATCTTTCTTTAAAACATGTTGGATGCTGTTATTTGTTCTTTTTTTTTTTCATAATACCATAAACGGTTCTGCTGCTGCTGAAGCTTTATTTGCTCCTGTTGTTCCTTCACCTTCATACATTAAGGCTTCATCAAATTCAGTGGGAGCAACTTCACATAATAGTTTGGTATCAACTCTGGCACCAAGTGACTGCACCAAAAGCAAATTCTTCACGTTAGCTGCAGATTTATGTTTATGCCTAAGTTAACATAACTAGTAACAAGTATCAGATTCAAATGTATTGTAAGACTGAGGATGATGCAATGGACAAGCTGACAGAGGTTTCTCTCATATTTAAATTGAGTTATATTATATAAGTTATATTTTACAGTGTATGGCAAAATATTTACAACCTTTCTAAAATGATCCACATTCTTCCACAGAAACTCAGCACAGGTTCACCTGACGCCACTTTGTGTGTGTGTGTCATACACAAAGTTTCCATTGTGCCATAAATAGTTTTCACAATTAAACAAAGCATGAGCATGTTTCTCAGTGCACACTACATTTTCTTGCAGATATCGTTCCCTGATCCGTACTATTCGAGAGCTGCGGGAATGCACAGTTCCTCTGGTCCGTGTGTGTAGGCCTCTCCCAGTGGTGCTAGAGGAGGAGTTGGAGGAGGTCCCACCTCATCCCCTGCAGAGGAGCAGCAAAGTCCAAACCACCTCTGTAAGGCTGTGGAAAGGCCGGCAGCAGGTACCATTGCTAATCCAAGGTCGTCTTGGCATCACGTGATACAGACAAATATTTCGAACAGCCACATTTGACCTATTTTAGACATATTGGTTTCCGTTAGCAGACAGCTGAAACTCAGCAGAGGAAACCTCACAAACAAGACAGGATGAAATACTTTGTGACACATTCTCTTTTTATATCATCCAACCCATAAATCCACATGGGTAATGTTGATTCTTTGAATATCATGTCTGTAGCTTAATATAAAGCCACCAGGAGACGGTTCAGTTTGCATCTCCTCACCGTGTCCTGAGAGAAATCCACTGTTCTGCACTGTTTGTGAATTTAATGAATATTTGGTTTCGTCTGTCCAAGTATCCACATTTCACCAAGTCCGACCTGAACCTGCTGCAGCTGATCAAAGCAGGGAAGGAGGGTGTCTTCTATCAGGCCAGGATGACCAAAGGGACATGTAATGGCCACAGCCTGTTCACCTGCAAGATCAGCAAAGAAGGTACTTTAAACTGGGGGCTTTACACCCACAAGTATTTCTTTGGGGCAGAGCAGTCGTGGAAGCCGACCTGAGCAGTTGGAAACCTGCAGGTCAAGCACATCGTTTGTCTGAAGCCTGATTTAAAGTTGAGGGAGGTGTGAACGAGTCAGTGATTGGCAAATGTTCCATTACTCTTGTTAGAGATGTTAAAGAAACTATACTGTGTGTGTTTCTATTCATAATGGATCAAAATCTCATGTGGAATCTGGATCTTGTAGCGTAAGAAAAGCTGAATTCTGCTGTTTCCCCTCAATTTTTAAGGAGCATTTTAGCATCTTTCAGCGTTTTCAGACCTGTTTCAGTTCACTCTCTGCATTTTAAACAGGAGCAGGCAGCTCTGCAACAGCTAAGCTGACAGGTTAGCAGTTAGCTGGTGAACATTGTGCAGCATCTGGAAACTATAGAAACATTTCAATCCAGAGTTGGTGAAGAGCAAAACCGAGCAGAGAGCGACTGTTGAACTCACTGAGAAGACCCACACCTCATTCCAAATAATCTGCTTTTCTATCTGCAGAATGTGTGAAAAAAAGAAAAAAAGGATCATTTCCTTAAAATGTTCAAAGAATTTCGGACGACAGAACAAAATAACTCTGCCTGCATCATGTTGGTGAAGAAGAAACACACCTCTCACTTTCTGCTCTCGTGGGTGTATCATACTTAGACATTGTCAAAACTTGACTTGAGACCACATAGAACTGCAGAGGTGTAACTATTACCATGATTTTGACACGTCATCTTTTAGTGAGTCATTTTATTAACATTTTATTCCTTCTGTGACATTACCCCTGCGAGGCTCAATGCCGTCACACAACCACAGCAACATTTGCGTTGAACAGATCCCAGTAATATTCTAACATGATATTTTGAGGTGTCAGTCTACATTTACCCTCAACTCCAACCAAAGTGCACATCAGTATATTATATGTGCGTTTTAACGTTGTGTCTTTTTCCATCGAGGGGTCCGTCCCAAGCATGTGGATTTAGAAATTTCCATCATGAAGAAACTGGTGCAGCACAAGAACATCCTCCAGCTGCTGGACTGGAACACAACGGAGGGTGAGGGAGACTGAAAACCGTGTGAGCGTGTTTACGCCGTCGCTCTATGAGTGTGTTTGAGTGTGTGAGTGTCTTCCTCTGTGCAGAGCCGTACATCCTGATCATGGAATATGTGAACTTTGGAACCCTGAGGACCTTCCTGCAGACCAACAAAACACACCTGTCTGCTGATCCTGAACTGCAGGGCCTCCTCACTATCGCCTCGTACCACATTGCTCTGGCCCTGCAGCACCTGCATTCCAAAATGGTAACGAAACCACAAGCTGATACTCACTTATGCTCCCACTTATCCGCACTGAGGGAATGTGTTACCCACACAAACACACACACACACACACACAACTCATGCCAAGCTGTGTCCGTTTGATCTCTCCTGCAGATTGTACACTGTGACTTGGCTCTGAGGAACATCATGGTCAGCAGGTTTCCCTGGGAGGTGAAGGTGGCAGAGTTCGGTCTGGCCCGAGACTTAACACGCATGACAAGTCGCCGCAGCAGCCGCTGGCGAAACCCACGGGTGAGACCACATCAGCGTCGTAGTGTTAATTCTACTAGAGTTGTTACTGTTGGGATTAGTTGTCAAGTCTTCCACCCCCAACGACAAAGCAGGACACAAACAAAGCAGGTTTTTCACTGTCGTCACGCTGTTTGCCGCATCACTTTGTGGGACTTTTGACCTTTCGTAGCGTGTGTGGGGCATCGTGTAACTATTGGTCCAGTTGCATGACCTTTGACCACAGGTTGTGGAACCTTTGATCTCACATAGTTTTAAATTTTGATCCCAGTGTTTAACTTTTGTTGTTTTTGATATGATACGGTTTGACTTTAATACAATATGCTTTAATTTGAGATTTCACCTTGTGACTATGATTTGCACACTGCGTTGCCTTTGAACGTGAACAAATGTTTCCAAAAGCTGTGGACTTAACGACAAAGCTCAAAGGAAATTGTTCCATTGTTGTTTCATAAGATTATTCATGGTTTATACCACGAACCCATTTGTTAACAATAGTTACACTAATGTATTACAATTACCAGCGACACTGGATACTGACGTCTCCGACTGTCATTCATGTTTAAAACATCACCTTTGTGACTTTGACTTATAATGAGCCCGTTAATCACATTTGTAAAATTGATATTGATATTCCCCACTGTATGTTGCTCATACAGAAGCGTGTGCCACTCCGCTGGTACCCACCCGAGTACTTCAAGAGCAACCATTACAGCTTCCCGGGAGATGTGTGGGCGTTTGGCATTGTGCTGTGGGAGATGCAGACATTTGGTGAGTTGGTGTCTCAGCTAATGAAAAGTTTAATATGTTACACAGAGTGAGGTTAGACTCCCATCTCAAGTTGGTGATACTAATAAAAAATGAGACTCTTTTTCTTTGTAGATTTCCTTTGACCTGCTTTAGTTATGTTTGTGTGCACATTCTTTATCTGAAGTTTCTCACATGTATCACTTCAGTACAAGGTTGAAAGTATAACTTTGTAGAGTTGAACCTTAACGATTGAAGACAGGGCACATTTGGTCAAAACAATACGTCCAGTTCGCACAACCACACAGAAATGTAACACTTTATTCAAAACTATGCAATAATTTTGATACAGCAGATTTCAGACATAAATGGTTTTACGGATCAATTCTGTTTTCACCTCCATTTTCTAAATACAATATAGAACATCAACACATCACAACAATGTGAATTAAAAAACCATCAACAAGCATCATCTGTACCATTAATCACTCAGTTGTCTGCGTAGGTGTGATATTTTGAAATTCGGGGCCTTGAAATGACAAAGAAGTGACATCATGTGTTTCTTATTAAGGAAAGTGTCTTCAGTCATTTGCAAAGAGTGTGAAGCTAAAAATGAGCCTGTAGCCTCGTAGGTCTGGGCTGAGGTTTTGCCCTTTGAGTCCTCAAGTTTCACAAACTGCGTGATCTTAATTTTAACTTTTACCCTCCACCCCCCACACAGTGCAGGTGAACGGAAAGTGTCACATAATCAGTAGTTTGATTCCCGGCTCCACCGGTCAACATGTTGAAGTGTCCTTGTGTGTGTGTGTGTGTGTGTGTGTGTGTGTGTTATTCACTTAGTGATTAGTGTTACTCACTAAGTACAAATTTGACGTGGCCTATTTCTACATTTCCCCCCAGTACATATTTAATACATATTCTAAGGATCATTACAGTTCTCCACTTTAAGTATTACTGGTATTCTGGCAAATTTTCTTATTTCCTAAAGTAATTAAACTATATTATTATTATTTTTTGTCCTTTTCGGTTTATCCTGTGAGCTCAGCGTCGCCACAGCAGTGATTTTGTTTTACACATCCCTAGTTCATGGCTACAGAAATAGCTTTTTGGATTGTAATTTGGGCAAAGTGATTCCAATGACTGATCAGTATCAATACTGTTTAGTGATCTTGGTCTTGGAATAAAATGTCAACATATGTGACCATGGTGATTTGGAGATTAAGAAAAATTGTGAAACTTTGTGGAACATGTATCTATACACGCTGGTGTATCTAATGCTGTAATTTTACTCACACTGTATGTCAAACTTCCATTTTCAGGTACCTTACCATACCCCAACCTGGAGACATCAGAAGCAGTGGTCTACCACATTTGTATTGGTCATAAAAACACAAACCCTGAAGGCTGCAGACAAGAGATGTTAGTATAAACGAATCCAATTAAATACATACATACATTTTAACTTTCAACAGATGATGACTGATGAGATCAGTTTGTAGTGAAATAATATTCTCTCAAATTGTCAGATCCGGCCTCTGGCCCTGCACGAGAGTTAAATCCTAGTGTGTTGTTACTTAATGAATCTACTGAATTTCTAAATTACTCCAGACTTCATCTCATGCAAGACTGTTGGTCAGAGCCACAAACCCTGAGACCTTCGTTCACAGACATTGTCAACATGTTGGAGAACATCGTGGAAAGTGATGCAGTAAGTGGCAGTTCTAAAACAGGTCACCCCACCCCCCACCCCCCCAAGCTACAGAGGATAAGCGATGACAGATAATGGATGGATTCCTTTTTTGGTTAAATGAAAGCATTTCTGCTCTCCTCTTTACAGGATTATGTGGATGTTGGGGGTCCACAGCTTTTGGTGAAAGAGGAGGCTGAATATCATGAAGCTAAATGTCTACAAGCTTGCAGTGTTTCCTTGGATGACAAAAGTGCTATGTGAATGCAAGTAGTGTGTTCAACATGTCCATACATCTAACTTTTTATTTAACATTCATCTGCCTGGGGCAGAAATTCAAGTGCTACTTTTGACACAGGAACTGTGTAATGATCATGCATCAAAATATAGTAATATCATGATGTCATATCGAAGGGAAAATAGTCTTCATGCTTGTTGATGCTTTGTAAATAAATTATTCTCCCCAGCAACTATAATAAAAATACACCTATTGTGTGGGAAAAGCACATTTTATTTAATTTTATAGTCCATTTATAAAACTGTCGTAATAATAAAATATTCCATTCACTCACTGATAAAAGTTATTTGTACCACATTTATCATGTTGCTTGTCCTCATTCAAATGAAAACTAACTTTGTAACAAAATTTGTATAGTTTTCATTAACGTGTGTAAATGTACCTTTGTGAAATTTCATGCCTTCTTAATATGTTCAAGCCATAAACTGTGTTGTGCTGAGGTGGTGTTGAAGCAGTTAATTCCTGCAGTAATCAAGCAATAATATGACAAGAACAACTGAAACAAGAGTCCTTTGTCAATCAGGAATATTTTGAAGAGTTACTCAAAAACCATCAACCACCGTGATGAAAGTAGATCGCATGAGGACTTCCCCCCAAAAAAAGACAAAGACCGCTGAAAGACATTTAAGTCCCAATTGTGAGTTTACACTTCACTTGCTTACTCATATTGTGTTTTTCGAGCATTGAGGTCGCCCACTTTAAAACTCCGGGGATCTTTCTTTTTTAGTCTGTGTCTCCCAGACTGTGGATTGCCCTGCTCCTGTCTCTGCGTGTGGTTGATCCTTTTAAAGAACAACTGAAGACCCTCTTCTTCAGACGAGCTTTTAGCCTACTGGGCTCTGACGGTTGCATCATTGTTGTAGTTGTGTTTTAATGTATAGTTGAAGTTTTATTGCCTGCATTAATTTATCCTTTTTACATTTTGTAAAGCACTTTGTGATTTTATCTGTGAAAGGTTCTAAATAAATACATTTTACTTACTTACTTATTTCATAGTTGCAATGTTTTCAATTGGTTTTTTAATGTTTCTGGGGTTTTTTTGTTTTTGTTTTTTTGCTTTGGCCAATAACTTTTCCGAGCTAGTTACACTGAGATTTACGAGGTTGCTCCTAAACGCAGCGTCGCGCCCGGCCAGGAACGCCCACTCCCTCTGGGAGCCAATGAGATCCATCTTGGAAACACGCGTTTCTACGCCACAGCTGTTATCGCTGCTGTGAACTCGAGTCCGCTATTCTGCTCTAACTTCACTGTGGACTTTAGAGACGATGTTTGTCCGTGTGTTAGAAATCCTTTTTTTCTTCTACTTTGCCACCCACATTCCTATCACCCTGTTTATTGACTTGCAGGCCCTGCTGCCCGGACATGTGTATCCCCAGCCGGTAAGTGGCAGCACCCGGTCAAGAGACTGAAGCACAAACTGCTCTGTTCTAACGTGACTTCTGTCCTTCCACCAGCTCAAAGATCTTCTCAGGTGGTACGCAGAAGAGTACAAAGACCCCATGGTGGTGGACCCTCCAGAGTGGTTCAAGTCTTTTATTTTCTGCGAGGCTTTGCTACAGACGCCTTTCTTTCCCGTCGCAGCTTATGCTTTCCTGAAAGGTCAGTCAACACAAACTGTGGTTGATCTCGTTGTGCGTGCATGTATACGCATGTTTTACTCTGCGACACAGGACGATGAACGTTTCAACACCAAGTCATGACTTTATGGGATCATTTAGGGGGAATGGCTGAATTCGGCATTACTCAGTGTGACAGGACAGTGACGGTGTAGTATAGTAGGTCACTTTAGTGGTGTGTCAATTCAATGTTCTGAGCTGGTAGATACATAATGTCAGACATGTGATTAGGTCTTAAACGACATTTCCCTTACAAGAAATGTTTCTCGAGAAATGAAGACTTGCTGCTATTATAAGGTTATTTTTACTTTCTACCAGACATAATGTTCTGTAGCCCAGATCATCTTTTAATCACTCAGCATGTTTCTTGTCTTCCAGGTGGCTGTAAATGGATCAGGACTCCTGCCATCGTGTATTCTACCCATGTGGCTACCACACTGATCCCAATCTTAGCCCACATTCTTTTCTATCAGTTCCCCATCAGACCCCACCCTGGTCCCCAGACCCTGCAGGAACGCTGGCTGCTTGTCTCCATATACGCCCCATACCTCCTGGTGCCTGTGCTGCTGCTCCTCACCATGGTGGTGTCCTCCACATACAACCCAACCTCCAAGCCTGGTCATGCATCAGCCAAGAACAAGAAGAAGAAATGAAACAGTCCTAGATGCAGATTTTAGAAGATTTTTTTTTACTTTTCTGAATGACTGTGTGTCATGCATGTGAGAGGCTGCAAGTATAACACTGTTTTTAAAAGTCTAGATGTTCTAGATGATCTTTAACTTGCTTCCTATGGCTGTACTTTGAGGAGCAGACATGTGAATTGTATGAAACATCTCTCTCCTCCTTCTCTCTGTGAAATGTTTACTACTATTCAAATACTGTACATGCGTAAGTATGGCATGGTGATTAGCCACATGGCCTGTTCATATTTAGGACTATATACCCTAATGTCTGACCAATTAATAACCAACGTTTCTCTGAAGGGAAAATAGTATTTTAATTATGCAGTTTTTCCATCCTAAATATTAACATGGATTCAACTCACTGTGTTTTATTTTATGTTACTACACCAAACCACCAAAATACTGTCTGAACCCAACATATAAAAATAGCTTCGGGCTTGTCGAGGTGTTGAAACAGTGTTTCATGGTAATGAGAATGATGACATGTTCATTCCAGATTACTGATTCATTGCTGTATCTTGGAAATCAGACTGACCCCTTCAAGTTATAGAGACACTAATAACAGCAAGTGTCAAGTCTCAAGCAGTTCAGTTAAATTCAACTTGTGCACTAGTGCTTTTCTATCAGCGAATATGAACATGTTTCTTGAGAACAATGCCTGTTGTTAATGATTACCAGGAATCATCATATGACTGGGGGGGGGGGGGGGATCTGACCTGAGATCTGACCTGTTCCTGAATGTCAACAAAATTCAACACAGAGTTTATTGCTTACGATTAGTGATTCTGCTGTTAGTAGAATCACCAGGTTTAGGTTTCTGGATGGAAATGAGATTGTCTATTTATGCATTAGCACACCTACACTTTCTAAGGAGTTTGAGAAGGTTTTATCAGGGGTTTTCCCAACAGATAAAATGTAGGTGGTGCCCACACAACCTTCGTAAAAGCGTAACGCAGTATAGAAACTGCAGTGCGTTGGACTGCAGTGTGTAGAAGTGCACCGTGAAATAGGTGCTTCACTGTTGCAATTTCCAAATCATTTTCTCCGACCTGAAGCAGGTGGTTAACCCCTTTTATGTAAACCCAGCAGAATTTAGGCGTAAGCACATACATGGGCTGGTACATCTGACCGCCTGCCTTTTCCCAAGACTCATTATAAACATCCTTTACACTGACCTAGTTTATCAGTTACACATTGTAATGGAGTTTTACATGGTTATTTGTCCTCTACATGGCTAAATGCTCAAATCCAATACAACAGTAAATCCTGTATGTGCAAACCTGAAAATGAAACAAAAATAGCTTTCAGTATAATTTATTGTCTGTAAAACTCTTTATGCAGCTTTGGGATAACACACTGGTAAATATGGTTGTTGTGTGTGTAAAAGCCTTGAAGCCCTTAATGTGCTTTCAGTGTAATGCACGGGACAAAAATGTTTGTCTCCATGTGCACTCATAATAACCAACTGCAAATATGAAAACTTCAAAGCTATAGGACAATAGTCTGTCATGTAGAGAAATTAATCAACCAGGAATATACATGTGGAGAAAACAAATACGGCAGCTTCTTGATTTCAATAAGTAAACTTGATTTTCTATATTAGGCCATCATGAAGTCTGTGGTGCTGTTGGCAAAACCTTTGTTCCTTGTAGACTTTGGAACTGAGCACATATATCCAAGAGATAAAAGATCAGTGGTGTAACTAGGAACCAGGACATTTTTCTAACTTAAAAATATCAGTTAGTAATTATTATGACAGGACCTCTTGAGTCCATGTCTCAGGTCAATGTGCATCCCTCCTGGCTATCAGCCATCAGGGATATATGTCAGCTTCGGTTTTATTTTTTAGTAAGGCCTACGCCCAGTGTCTGAGCGACAGAAGATCCCAGCCCTGTTTGAGAGAAAAAAGAAAATGTCTCAACAAATTCATTTTTTCCCCTTGTTCTTTCCCGTCTTAAGCAGCATACACTATTCTGCTGCTGGAGGGCAAGATACCAGAGTATTCACAGGTGGTGTGACGTCAGCCTCCTCTACAAAGTTGCAATATTTCTCAGGCAGGAAAAGATTAAACTGGCTGCACAACTAATGTTAAGGGGTTGGAGAGACACAGCCTGACAGATAATCCACTGGACGAGTTTGTACATTGTGTGTTTAAATGTTTACTTACCAACATGTACGTTAAGAGAACATGGAAAAGCATGAAGAAGACATACTATTGGTAAAATCAGGAATATCAGTTACTCATTTAATTTATAAGAGTCTCTGACAAACACCCTCTTCACCACAGTTTGGTTGGTCCAACATGTAGACAGTTGGTTGTAGGCTAATAATTAAACTCTCCCATTTCTTTTGTCAGACTCTCCATGATGATCTTCCCAAATAGGGCAAATGGAAAAGTGCAAAAGAAATAACCTGGATAATTTAATTCCCAAATAAATATATGATAGTACCCACTCTCTCAAAACTTTATTTTTGGTATAAAAACATAATAAAACTCTTCTGATTGTAGTGAGTCTTATTATTACAACATGAGAAATGTCACTGTGACATTATTTATTTCACAAAAATTAATCCCAAAAGAAAAAAAAATAAACGTGGACAATACTAAGCAGCCCCTCAGCAGCATTCAGGTGTGTGTTAACACAATGCCAAGAGGGAAGGACATGAGCAACTGTTGCTGCACATCAACCCGGAGTTCAGTGTCCTACAGTGAGAAAAATAAGTGGAAAATATTCAAGACAGCTGTCAATCTTCCCAGGAGTAGAAAAAAATGCAATGCTCAGAGGAATACAAAAGAAAACAAAAACTCCATTTCAGGCCTCACTGAGCATGTTAATGTCAATGACAGTACAATTACAATTATTTGGTGAAAACCAAACGCAGCATTTCAGCAGAAACATCTCACACACTGTCAAACTTTGAACGTTGCAGTCGCTGAGTCGACTATGAACTCCTCTTTATAATAGAGGATTTTAGAGGCAAATGTGCGGCCATCTGTCCAACAGCCTAAGCTTGGTTGAAATTGGGTCATGCAACAGAAACTGTGACAATGACCTGAAGCACCCACATATTAGAAAGGCTGAAAAATAAAGGAAACAAGGGTTTTGAATAATCAAGTGAAACCTCAACCCAATTGAAATACTACGGTGGGACCTTAAGAGAGCTGTGCGTAAGTAACTGTCCAAAAATGTTAAGGAAAACAATGGAATGGAAAAATGGAAAAAAAAATTTATTATGTTTTTAAGGACACAAAACATAGAATAAAAGAGGGGGACTGAAGCTGTTTAACCTGAAAAAACAAAAATCAAAACATATTTCTATTAGTGTTTCTACATATAATTGCTAATTGTAAAAAATAAGAAAAATGTAAAGAATTCCGTGTTTTAAACGTGTCGGTGAAAATATCAAGTAATGTGTTTGTGTCAACCTTTAAAAACATTCAAGCTTACGTGAACATTTCATTGTACTGTACAGCCTGAGTTAAGAGCTGACACCCTCTGCTGGCTGAAAACACAAACTAAGAAATAGTCAACAAAAGAAATATACAAATATAATTTAGGGTTTATACTCACATAATTGAACCTTACTATTTAAAAAATGTTAGATATAAGAATTCTATCTAGTTGTACATAAGACTACTTTAAGAAAGGATTCGTTGATTATACCTACCCACGCTCTGTGGGTATATACACAATTAATATCAAGATATATTAATACACATACGAATAATTATAACACAAAGAAATACTGTGGCTAATTGCTTTATATTTTCAAGCAGGTCCTTTTAGGCGGATTAGCCGGACTAGTTCTCAAAGCGGAGGGAACGATTTAAAATTGGCCTCCGCGGAAGGATAGCATATAAGTAGGGAGCATGGCACTAGTTTTCAGTGTTGTTTAAGTGAGCAGCAGGAGGACGGTGGCTGCCGTTTGTTATGAGGAGACGTGTACACGGAGTAAAACTGTACAGTTTTATTCGGTAAATTAACGTGTGGTTCCTTCAAGTGGAAGCAGACGTAACTGGATGCGACAGCTGCTCTTACTGCGAACGTTAGCTGCCCTCTAACGCTTGAAGACGGGGCAGGCAGCGAAGCTTTGTTGTGCTGCTACACGGATGAAATTAACGCTTACTGGAAAAAACGTCAGTGTTTTTCTGGAGGACAGGGACGTATCCTGTGGTCTCGGACATCTTTTTTTTTTAAACAAAACAAAGACCAATAATAAGGTCACCGTCTAGTTCTGTGCTCCATTATGCTAACGAAACAGTGACTCTGGACTAATGCTGGCGAGGTTTAACGTTATTACAGCAGCGTTCTACCATTTGTGCAGTTTAATAGAAGCACACGAGCCAACGTCAGTGACATAATATTGTTAGCATGTTTGCTCAGACCTGCTATGGTCACCAGCTATGACGCTTGGTGTAGCCCCTGGGTTCTGTCAGGCTAGCTGATGGCTCGGTGTCTGCAGCCGCTTCGCTCTCTGCATCGTCCTGCCCAGCAGACTGGGCACCATGTAGCCGCACCGTCCCTCTGAACAAGCTAGGTGACTGGGGACACGCTGTTAGTGGGCCTCCTATGAGAGCAATGCAAAACCGGATCAAAGACTGACTTCTGGCACCGTAACAGCTCAGGATTGTTGCTAGTCATGCTCAAAGTCGCCTGCTGTGTGTGACATTACACACACCCCAGCCTAGTTAGAGGGCACGGGAATGCATTATTTTATGCGGCATTTCTTGTTTAAAGGCACATTTAGAGCAGACTGTCATGAAATAAACCCGCAGTGCAACCAGTGAGTGGATCATTTGCTCCAGACTTGGTTTCCAAAGAGGAGAGGAACGTATAAC
Organism: Channa argus; assembly: GCF_033026475.1. Classification (NCBI taxonomy): domain Eukaryota; kingdom Metazoa; phylum Chordata; class Actinopteri; order Anabantiformes; family Channidae; genus Channa; species Channa argus. The sequence continues at coordinate 1,709,174 of NC_090202.1, read as the reverse complement.
GCTGCCCATCAGCGGCCGGTATTAGCCGAACTACCAGCTCGCCACAATGGAGACGGTGGGGGATTTTGAGTATAGCAGAAAAGACCTGGTTGGACACGGTGCCTTTGCTGTGGTGTTCAAAGGAAGACACAGGAAGGTAAATAAAAGCTCGTCATCCTTTCTTCATTCTCCTCTTTAGGGAAAAACGGCAAGTAGGTAGCGTCATTTCAAAATCTGGGTCAGTGGCAGTAGATGTAGATCGGCTCTCATTTTGGGGGAGTTGAAATATTGTGCTACAGTTATTTGTATAACTAGATATTTAGATCCTATCAGATGCTATGTTTAGTCATTCTGCCACATTTGATTTCAGTCATACATCATCAGCCTATCGTTATAACTGATGATATAACTGTATTCATGTCCTCTAGTTCATTCATGAAATGGATGAGTCAGGCAGCAGTGAATGACTTGCTGACGTACTGAGGCAGAAAGGAGGATGGGATGCAGTGTTTTTCCTTTGCCTTTTAAATGATAGGAGTCTTCCTTATGTAATAGCTGCAAAAGAGTCAGGCATACTGAAGCTCTCAGACCTCTTAGACTTTAATGCTTAGAAATGTCATTAAACCATTACATTTGATTGGGGTGTGGTTTTCTGTCACAGGAGGACACTAGGATGGTGGGTTTGTTTTCTATGTGTGCCTGAGATGCAGGAGGTGACATCATGTCGTCCCTGTTGCCACTGGTGTGAAACAGATGGTCCTGAATTCCTCAATGAAAGCCTCATTAGAGGAGCCCCCCCCCCCCCTCCCTCCCTGCTGAAGCTTGAGCAGAGTGCAGTTTGAGTCCTCCTTTTTGTAAGAATCAATAACGAGCTTATAGGCCTGCAAACAATCACCCAGTCATCACAAGGTGTGCACGTGTAACCACATCTGTCCCCTGCTCACAGGCCACCTTGTCGTGTTGAAATGTACCTAGCATGTGATCCGTGTAATTACTGTCTCTAAGTCTTACCATCTGCATGCGGTGTAGCCTATTTATAGGATTATTTCCACCTCGGAGAAGCAGGAAGGTTAGAGCTACCTGCATATGCAGTAGACTTGATGGATGACTTCATTTCTTAGGTGGTGACGGCTGTATAGGCTCTTGTTGCACTGTGATATCATAAGGCTATGCAAAGGCTCAGTGCAATCATACAATTAACATCCATTACCAGTATGTAGCAGCCACAGATAGATGTGATAGATGTAGATACTCGGCACTGGCCTTCTGCACCTCATGCCAAAAACTACAGCTTTCAGAGAAGTGGCACAGCTTTGGGAAAAGTTTGGTTACAATTTCTCTGTCCCAGGTGGCATTTGCAAATATCTCATATTACCGGACCAGTAGTCCAGGGTCCATGGATATTTAGTTTACTGTGTTTTTATAAAGGATTAAAAAGCAGCTGTATGACTGTAAAGCATAGGGCCTTGTGTAAATGTCAGATCTTCAGGCAGCACATAGGTTTAGGAAAAGCTCTGACAACCATAGTTGGTAAACGTTTTTTTCTCTGCATTCAAAATTGTAAGTTAAACCATCATGCAAACAACTATATATAAACAGAATCCAGAAATGTTGCTGCCTCATTTAAAGTGGAAAACTGTCCTGTGCTCTAAAGTATAAATTTGAAATTATTTTTGGAACTTTTGGACACTGTGTCCTCTGCTATAGAGGAGAAGGACCATCTGACTTGTTATCAGTGCACAGTTCCAAAGTCGGCACCAGTGATGGGGTGGGGGGAGCAGAAATGCACATGGCATGGTTCATTTTCACATCTGTGAAAAATGTATATGTACTCAATGACAAAGGTTGCTTATTTCAGCAACACAATGTCAAGTATTACAGCATAGCTCAGTAGTAAAATAATCTGAAAACATTTGCAGCTTTGTGTAGTAAGAAATTTGACCAAAGAAGCCCAGAACTGCTTAGCAGCTTGAATTCCTATATCAAATAAGAAAGCAAAAATACTCCTGTCTTCTAAAATTAAACCGTCGGTTTCCTTAAGTTCCAAACACATAAAGAGTGTTTTTGAAACATGGGAGATGCAACACAGTGTTGTCCCTTTCCCATCCTCCTTTTAAAAGGTTTAAGTACGTACTCCATCCTTGTTTGGACATTAGCATAATGTTGCCTGCAGTGATTATAATTAGACAAATATGGTATAAGAGAGGTTCATACTCCTTTGTGCTGGGGTTTTCTGCTCTAGGTGTCAGACTTTACTCTATCACAGCTCCTCCAGCCAATGTCTGGCTGACTTTGCTGATGTTGCTCACACCTCTATAATTGGCATAATTCATAGATGAAGTCATGTGTTGTGCTGGAAAATTAAAGTGTGCTACTGTTTTTGTGGCATGACTGAGTGGAATGCAGTGCACATTATTTGCCACCAATCTATTGTTTTGATTTATTGGACCCCAACCAACCAACAGTTCTCTCACCCTCCAGGAGAACACGATTGAAGACTAATTGTTGTAATTTATATATGTAGTGCTGTCAGTAAGCCAGAGTTGGATGCTGTTGGCTTGGTTTTGCCAACATGCACACACGGAGTTCATGTCATTCACATGCAGTCTCACTCAAGTTCTGGTTTCTATGCCAGCCTTTAGGCAGAACATCTCTTATTAACCTAGATTAATTTGGAAAAACATGTCTATTTTTTCCTTCCTTAGTGTGTGTGTGTGTGTGTCTATTTTTTTTTTTCCTTGAGGGCATAGAAACAGTCTCACATTCTCTTGGGTTTATTTCTGTGTCCCAGTTGGGTGTTTGCATGTGCAGCACATGTCTTGAGAGCCCTTCAGCTCACATGAGCTCCAAATGTCTTTTTATATCCACTCGAGGAAGTCATTTGGAAGCATGTCAGCCCAAAGAAAAAATAGGTCCCTCTGCTCTCGCTTAGTGTAAGTAGGCTGGGTGCCACTCTAGCTGTCATTGGAGTGCGGCGTCCTTCGGCATGTCATTAAGAGTAAAAGGCTGAAGCCAAGCTGTCAGAAACTTAAGTGACCTAGTGCTACTGGAAAGGTTTAGGTTTCCTGTGTTTTATCACCAGTACAGTGATGCTGGCCTGGCAGTCCAGGATAGAAATTCAAATAAAAGGAGCTTGTGTTTAACTTTATTCTCTGGTCCACAGAAAACCGATTGGGAGGTGGCTATCAAAAGCATTAATAAGAAGAACCTTTCCAAGTCCCAAATCCTTCTTGGCAAAGAAATCAAAATCCTGAAGGTGAGGACATCCGTGAATTGCAACTCACTTATCTTCTCTTTGTTCTTAAAATATGATTTAACATTTTCATTGCGTGACAGAGAACCCTTCAGTCTTCATCTCACTGTAGCTCCTGAACACTACTTGATGCTTGTTTTAATACAACTTTTTTTTTTTTTTGCTCTGCTTTTACTCAGGAGCTGCAGCATGAAAACATTGTTGCACTTTATGATGTCCAGGTAAGTTTTTAATTACATTATTTGAATTACATAATTTGTGAATTTTAGTATCCATTAGTGTGTTGATATTTATCTTCATTTCATGTTTGCTCTGCTGTTCTTTTGTTTGCACATAAGTAGAGTTTGGTCCAGTACCAGTGGATCAAGTGTCAAAGAATTTTCTATTTAGTCAAATGAATCTCCATCCACAAATATCTTGTCAATGGAATTTAAGTTGCTAATAGCTATTCTATTTGGTGTGGTCTCTCTCTATAAAGCTGGCTAATTCAGGATCATACAGTTGCAGTGATTCATTCCAGTTGTCAATGATACATTGTACTGTACATCCTATACAAAATTAGAATGAGTGCAGTCTTGGAGGGTTTGAGGCCTGAGTGTACCATAGCATGGGTAGACGCTCTTAAAATATAAACTGTTTCCCCAATGCAACCTTTCTGTGCTTGAATGTGTCCTACAAAACTACATAATCTGTTTTGTTAGCAGGCTAGTGAAGGGTCATTACAGCTTTTTTCTCTATTCATGGTAGTAGAAGTTTGGTTGATAGTAGACCTCTCTCTAACCAATCCATAAGATTGGTATCCCCACAGATCTATTATCTGCTATTTTCCCAGATTGAATGAACAACCTTTGCTCTAGACAATCAGTGCTTATTTAGAATTCTAAAACAAAAACTAAGTTATCAGTCTCAGCAAAGTCTTAGCAAAGTGCAGACTGAGAAGATTTTGAGAAAATGTCCTATCTTTTGATTTTAATGGGTTAATTTCCATGACTTTCTAGGTATTTCAAAATTCATCATTATTAAGTCAATAATTATCATTGGATTATACTTCTCTTCTGACTAGTGATTTAGTAAGTAATAAAGATACTTCAAGTCTAATGTGGCTATTATCGCTATATGTGAGCTACAGTCAACTGGTGTGGGTCTGTGGATGGAGGTGAACTTTCAACTTTATTAATGTTTATTTAACGCACAGCCCTGTTGAAATAAGAGTGCGCTGCATTGACATTGAAATTAATCTCTATAGACAGGATTAGCTTTTATCTGTAGGCGTTGTCATAACGGGTGTTTACAGCAGATAAACAGCCTTTAATAGCTTTAAAAAGAGCATAAGGCATAAACATTGGAGTTCACCGATTTGAGAATTATGAATTACTCTAAATCATATGGACATGACAAAAATACATACAGTCTGTTTCTGCAATATATATAATACCTCCACCCAATGTCTGTCTGATGGGTCCATGTTCATATGGCTCAGATTCACTTCTGTCATATTTCTGGGAGCTCAGCATCTAGCTGAGTCCTGGCTTGTACTACATCTTCAGCCCCTGTTTGCTAGAAGTACAATCTTACAATATATATTTTTAAAGCTTCAAAAGTCCTGGTGCTGTTGTAGTGCAAAGGTAATGTTATAAGTGCTCTAAACAAAGAGGTTGGTTGTTCATCCCTGACTAGTAGTGGGTGTTATGAGAGGCTAAGAGTGCATTTATGCAGTGGACTGCAGCTACACAGCTTATAACAATGTTGTATGTGTAGTTTTGTAGAGAACAGGGACTTCATGATTAGATTTACATTGACCTGTTAATTTGTTTCTCACTTGGGGACATTTAAGAGATGATAGTTGTCCCGAATAGAAAATAATATTCTGCTCCGTTTACATTTGCTGTTATAAAAGTCCCCTCTAGCAGAAATGACAGAAATTTTGTTAGAATGTTTAGAAGGGGTTTTAAAAGGACTGTTCATTGGAGTGTAAAGAGAAGCATTGGGAGTAAAGGGGAGCGAGGCATAAACTGTTGAAATGATGAAGCACTTACCACATAGCAGTGGTACTTCCTGTGTTTGCATAACCCTCCCACTGGCACCCTGCAATTCAGTCTATCCAACCATACACTCCTCTACCATCTCCTTATCCCTCCATCAGCTCTGCTTAACAGATAACCTCTTACGTGGGGAGATAGCGGAGGGAACCCCATCGAGTCTTACAGAACGCGTTTAGAAATGTTTCTTGAAAAGTATGCAAGTTACCTAGTCAACTAATACAGACTAGGTCAGCTGAGATGGGGCAGAATAGATATAGAAAGAGTTGCATTAGTTTGTTGTTAAAAATAGGGCTAGGAAAATTAATGCAGACCACATCATCTAAAAGAACTGCTCTGTCTCCTCATAAAGTAAGCTGGTCTCGCTCATACGCTGTCTCAGTGTATGTATGAGTACGTCATATAGTCTCTGAGGCGTCTAAAGTATTGACTTATAGCTCCACAGTAGATGTTTTCACAGGTTCAAACGTTTGGACCAGGATTGAAATAGACCTGTATAATTAATTTTTTAAAACATAGAGATCCAATCCGGGGGGAACTCTGTCCAAGGTATAAATGACCATTTCACTCACATGTGGCCATGAAGCCCTCAATATCTGTGGGACTTACGAGACCATAGTGGCCATTTGTGCCCTTATCAGATGTAACAAGAGCTCTCAACTCTGTAACACCTTCTCCACTTCAATAGATCTTATGATTGAGCTCTGTTCCAGTTGGTGGCCTGGTAGCTCAATTGATGGAGCAGCACCTTACCCACGCCTACCCACCAGGTGTGCCCCCGACCGAGATACTCATAATAATGATAAAGCCATGGTAAATACCTAAAGTGGCTAGAGCACTTCAGGTATTTATCGTGGCTCGGTGCATGATCTGCTAATTCGAGTACGGTCATAGTTGCAAAGGTATGTCTATGTATTTGTTATTGCCATAATGGGGACAACCCATCCAATAATATTAAAATCAACAGTGGACTCAACCACAGCCCGTCACCCAACCTTAAACCATCCACTGTGGTCTTGGCACCAGGCAGACACAGAGTAACTGCCGCTGTTTTGATTTGATGCTTTCGCAGTCTTTCAACACACTTTCTCAGCTGTGTGGATAGTTTTTTAATGACTTGGCCTGTGTTTGTTTATCCAGCACCTCTGTTGCTTGCAGAACTCACTGAGCAGGTCAAACAGAGCTTTAGGCAACTGTGTCTTCCTGTCTCTTTTTCTTACCAGCTGTCTTACGTTTTTCTGTCCCCTGCAGACCGGTTTAGTTTTGGGTTTTTTTGGCAGCCTGAGTAATGGTGTGCATTTTCTCTCTTGTTGACTATGAAGAGAGTATTGTGTGTTGTAGCTTTTCAGAATAACAACTGCTTTTTTCCTTTCTTAATATATTTCGTACTGTATGTTTTTTTTTTTTTTTTTTTTTTTCCTCATGCCTATTTCTCCTCGTTACCCTTGGTTTCACTTCTTGTATCCCCATTTGGCTTCTTCCCTGTCTCAAGCTATTGCTGTTGTTGGAAACCCATGGTATGTCACTGGGTTTACTCAACATTGGTCTATTTACCTCTAGCCACTACTTGTTTTTATAAAAGAAAAAGCTGAAATATGTAAAAGTTACTGTTAATTTGAGTTTGTAGACACTGTTAAATTACAGTTAAAGCATTTTCAGCATGTGGATAGGCATAAAACACTTAGTGGAGTCAAACTGTTGACTCAAGCAAGGATTTTCATTTATAATCTAAACATAAGGACATGTAATTGATTTTTATGTTTTAAAGTGGTAAAGATTATTTCGGCGTAAACCAATCACTACACTTAATTGTTGAATAAAGAGCTGGATATCACTCAAAATATGTACATAATTTTAACAATATCTGCTAGCTGCTTCTCTGGTACTTCATCGTCCTTTCTTAATATGTTAACCACACTGTACAGTCTCATCATGTTATCTGCTCCTTGTTAAAAGCACTGATGAAAACATCAAAATTCTTTCACAGAACATTTTACCTCTGTGCGATCTGTAAGTGCTTAATTTAAGATAAGAGTTTATCAAGATAATTTATAATCGATAAGCGATAGTAAAGTTAAAGCTTATGTCAGGTGTAACTCATTAAATGGTTAATCAGTTAGTATTACTGAATAAACACATAGATTGAAGCAAATACAGTATTAATTAAAGGATCCTTTCTAAAGCCTCGATATGCTTGGATGCACTTTGCTATCGTTAGTGAATGCACTCTACGTCAGGTTGTCTGTGTATAATTCACCAGTGGCTTCAGTGGGGAAGAAGCACCAAATACCTTCCTCTCATAATAGATGTGCACAGACTAAAGACTGCAGGGCTGGATGTGGGAGTGTGTTCGCCCATGACATACTGCAAGTACTTAATTTGGAGTAGCTGTCCTCATTTGCTGCTTTCTAAAACCATGGCCGAGCAGCTCAGAGAGCTCCTTCACGAAAGCAAGCAAGCTGCAACAATGTGAACTAATTATACAGTCAGCTCCATGGCTCACACAGTCTCCTCTCTTACTGTGCAATACAGTGAGAGAGTGTTGGATTATCTGGCTTAAGTGTTTGGATTTTTGGGGATTGGCAGAGAGTGATGATTTTAGCATAATTACACACTAACTAGTCACATAATTGGGTACACCTGTACAATCTAATACAATCCAATACTGCCAATTCTGCCATGAATTCTACATGTAAAACTTATAATTTCTCGGTTTTTAAGTTGAAACTTTCAAAATGGTTATAATTCTACTCTCTGTTTATTATTGGTGTCATATTGTGGAGTCATACTGAAGTGCATTATAATAAGAGATGGTTCTAATGTTTTGGCCACTTCATTCATTTTCAATAGGGGGGCCAAAACATAAAAACATTCTTATAATCCACTCCAGTACAAATCCACTTTCCACGTTACTGTGTTGCTGTATCTGCTATATTGTATTGGATTATATTTCACAGGTGTACCTAATAAAGTGGCAACTGTATAATCAGTATGATGTGGTTAAGTTGCTGCTTTGCTGTTAAGTTGATTTTAAAAACTACTTGTGTCCACCTAGTTTGAAAAAAACAAACAAAATAAAAATGCATTTTGTGTGCTGTAGGTAGTACTGCGTTACTACATACTCATATAAAACCATGTGCTGTAGCCTGATGTGCACCTCCCAGAAATGTACCTACAGTATATGTTGCGGCAAGGCAAACTGCACCAAGAGGACTGTGGTTGGTCCATTTTCCTCAGTCGGTACAGTCTCTTTAGTATAAGTAATCGCTGTTCAACTTGTTTTATCTCCAACTTACTTAATATTATCTGCTTATTTTCAGTACCGTTGCTTGCACCCCCACAAAAAACAAAACATAACTCAACACAGTAGCATAGAACAAAAGTTGAAGGAATACATGTCAAAGTTAATTTGCCACAGTGACGTTGCACATGTGCACACTGCGATGATGAAAGAACATATTGTGCAGTCCAAGTACATTTGTTTGTACAGAGCTTGTATCTAACCTTCGTGGATTTGTGAGGTATCAACATTTACATTATGGCTACCATAGCATACTGTTGGACACGAGTACAGTTGGGTAAATCTTTTCAGAAATGTTTTAATGAACATGAATAAACCTAATTCTACATATATCTACTAGCTTTTTTCCTAATACATTCAAATATCAATGTCTGTCTTGTTCAGTTGGCATCTCGCTCACTTTATTTGCTTATTAGCTTTTACGTAAGATTCCTATCGCATCTCATGGTTGTAAATGACGGCAATTAGATGCATTTGAATCTCCTGAAAAGGACTTTGAATAGAGAGGAGGAATTAACAGTTGGGAGGATTGCACATGAAGAGAGCTTAGGAAGAAAAAAGCATGGAAGCACATGCTCTTGGGGTGGATGTCTGGAGCCCATTGAGTTTTCCTAGAAAACCTGCAGTGTGAACCCCCTGGCCTCCTGTCCACATTCCTTTACAGAGCTTTGCTTTCCAGACATTTAACTGGCTGAGGGGGAAAGAATCTCTGTTACACCGAACAGACCAACAACCAGTCATTTGAACGGAACATGAACAAACACACTCACATGATCTTGTTTGTGCCTTGTATCAGGTGGTGTCTTGAGGCCTTTGAAAAGGTTTACCACAGATGAATAAGTGAAAATGAAATTTTATGTAGATCAGTTTGGTTTGTCTAAGTGTGTAATTGCTGTAGCTCGTCACATGGCTTGATTACAGTACAGCTTGTTTCGGGCATGTGTACTTCTATGGGATGTTCTTTTCATTTCCAAACATGATCGAACCAATACAGTGTTTGTGTTTTATGAATCCAACAATATCACAAAAAATGAACTCCCCTCTTTACTTCAGATTCGCAGACACTGAAAATCAACACCATTATGTTGGGAGCACAGAATGTTTTCCTGCTACTCATACGACGCAGTCACCTGTTCCTGTGTACTGCTGTTACGCCAGAGCACACACTTTACTACACCAGTTTACTCAGGATTTGACAGATTATGCTTGTCACTTGCGTGACACAAGCATACTGGGTTTTCACTAATGCTTAGCCCCCCCCCCCCCCCCTTTTCAAGCATACACACTCATACTCTCTCCCCTTCACCCACAGCCTCTCTTCTCTAGTTTGGCTATATCCCATCCCCCATATTGTTACATAACTTTGCACTTTGGGAGTTGTGACGCAATGACTGAATGACTATGCAGACAGTGTTGTTTTGGCTCAATTGAGTCTTGGCAGTACTTTTTTGTTTGTTTGTGTGCTTCCTATTTTTCAGGCCTTTATTGCATTCTGAGTTTCCATATCTTAGAATAATATCTTTTATATCAAACCTTTGGATTTTGTTGATGGGGAAAGGGTTTCCAAGCGTAATATCACTGTAACAAGGCTGTTGTTGACAAAAGGGTTATTTATATCACATTTGTGTTTGAATATTTTGTGCTGGCTGGGAAATAAATTGGAGCCTGAGCACTCATCTGGAAGCAACCCATTAATGTCCAAATTCCACTGATATGTATTTCAAGTTCAGTATGTGAACAGCACGTTCTAAAAACATTTGTCCATGTAAACACGTGGAGCTTTCTTTATTTTCCTCTTAAAAGCTCAACAACAAAGGCTGCCCTGTGTGCTGCATTCACCACCTGCCTCTTGAAATTCATCTTGCTTCTTAGCAATTAGGAATCAATCCAAACTGAACCAACTGCAGCAGCCAGAAACAACATGTGAAAGTGCCAAAAGACACACTGAATTCAAATAAAGGTTTCTCCAGCCAGCAACTTTTCTTAGAAGTACCCTCAGTGTTCTCTGACGTTAAGTAGGGGCCGTGTTGTGTAAGAATATCCGTGTGTGTGTTTGTGTGTGTGGGCAGTGATGGATCAGTTACATTCACTCCTCTGACCTCATGGTGACTCTTTTCCCATCCCCCCTCTTCTCCACATTGCACGGCAAAATACATGCTCATTATGTAGACCACCCCCTTCCCAACACACATGCAAATTCTCAAATGAATACAGTCAGTCTGAATACTGGATGCCCATCCCCCACCACCACCACCACCTGCCCCAGTGGGAGAAAACATTTGTGTGGAATTGGAAAAGACTGAGTGTCTTATCTGCCCAACAAACAAGCTAACTACCATTGGGTGTTACATCAGTTGATTTGCATAGCTGCAGAGTGCTGCAGATAGTGGTCACACTACCTTCACTTACATCTGTGTATTTGTTCATGCATTGACCGGTTTAAAAGTTATGGGCAGTGCAGCATTACTTTTTGTTGTTGTGTTTTGCTGATATTGCATTGTGGCATTTTCCTGCCACCTCACTGGGCCAAACAGTGGCACTTAAAGACACGGCACATACTGTGGGCAGTTAGCATGTCCACTCTCTCCATGCAGAAAAGGAACTTTTCACACCCCTCTTGCGCAATACAGATGATTTCTAGGTACTTCTAATTAAAGATATAGGAGTTGGAAATGGTACTACAGGCATTGTCAGCCCTTTGTCGCTTTTTGTGAGCTGATTAGCTATTGTAAACAGCCAATCAGGGTTGTCTCTTACACAGACAGACAGGACCACTGCAGATTCATTATGCTCTGACTATTGGCAATGGTGTGAGAGAGTCACTGGCTTCGTATGTAAGGTCCCTAAGAGTTTTGTGGAGTTCAGTAGGGCTGGGTATGTAATTTCACAACCTCATGTAGCTTGTGTTAATTTGGTACATCTTATGAAATTAACATTTTGCATATGTGAGATGCAATTCTATATATACCAGAGAGGCAATATCAGATGACCTCAGAAGTAGCTTTGAATTTCCACACCAACAGCGAAAAGGAAAAAACTTATTGAGCTTGTCCACAGTTACCTGCATCCGCATACCTGCCATTTAAAGTGTTGGTCATATTTCCTTGATGGGATTTCCACATTAATATCATTGGATAGTGCCATAGCTTCTGTTTATCTTTTCAAAAATCTGAAGGAAGAAATTCTGTTAGCAAGTCGATCCTAGTGGTCAATCATCCATGTGCAAGAAATTGTGTGAACACTGAAATGATGTAAACAATCGTTGTCTTGGTGTATGTGTTGGTAAAGAGCAAGTATATCAAAGACTTATAGAAACAATTTCAGATGTTGCTAAACTGGAGTTTTATTGTTTAACAGCTTTAAACTTTTGGTATAATTTATTAATATTATGAATTATATGCATTATAATGGGTTCATAAGCCACTATTAGTACCAAGCTACGTACGGGGTTGTGCTGTTGTGTTGAACTGTGGAATTTATCCAGTGGCTGTTTTGGTGGAGCTGACAGCTGCTTCAGAATAAATGGCTTCTGTAACATTGTCTGTTTCTTGTCTTCCAGGAAACACCCAACTCTGTTTTCCTGGTCATGGAGGTAAGTTTAGAAACATGACTGTCTGACTGCTCATAAGTTAGTGTTGACATCCTCTTCCACATGTGCTGTCACATTTGTTTTGGAACAAATGCTGAAAAGTCAGTCTGTGCTCACACGGTTGTACTGCTGTTCCCCCCCAACTTTTAGTCTTCTCATGTTGTTCTCTCTTGTTTTCTTTAAAGTTGTGTACTAATTTCTTCTTAGTTTACAGCCTCACTGTTGCTTTCTTCCCCAACTTTCTCCATTTGTTTTTGCAACACACTCGGCTGGCTGCACAGGAGAAAACAAACTATAGTTGCACCTCTAGGAATCGTGTTCCCTGAAATCTTAAAAGTACTTAAAAGGTTGTGTTAGATTGCTCAACTGCAACTTCCTTTTATAGTCATTTTGAACCTTGTTGGTTTTAAACTCCAATAGGACCACACTATATACACAAATGGTTTTAGAAAATAGTTTCTGGTTTAAAAGATATGTTTGTGGATCTATTTAGAATTTTCGGCTGCAAAATTATTTAAAGAACATTGTGGGTTTCAAGCATGAATGCCATTCTGATAAATTAGGGTAAATGTTCTGCACCTTTCTACCATATTGTACCCAAAGCACTTTACACTACTTCCCATTCACCCATTTGCACTAGAGATGATGGGATATCAAAGATCCAAAGATCATTTAGGTGATACCAATACAACTAATAAGCCACAATTCTAAATACCAATTTAGATACTAAATTTAAAAAAAATAAACTGATGAAATGAATATATTTAAACATAAAACTTTGTAGTCTATCCTATCAACAAGGGTGGGATGGATCCTTCAAATGATAGTCATTGGTTTTATTGGTTTCAATAAGACTAATCAACTTTTTTTAAATATTTTATTTTCACTATTGTAGTTTTTGTGTTTTCTATGCCCCTAAAAAGCTTGGTTGGCACAGTGTGTGTGTGTTTGTTATTTACACCTGCATGTCCTCCTTAACACCCTTGTCATAATAGGAGAAAAATAGGAGATCTTAAAGAAAACCACAGAGGCTGCAGCACACACAGCAAACTAACAAATGTGTGTGAGTTTACATGCATACTCACACACATCGCCTACGGTGTCTGTGTTGACAGGGTAAATGGTAATGTTGGTAGACTGCTAACAAAGTCGGTGAAGATTCTCAGTTATCAGAGGACTGCATCATGTCAACTGGACTTCTTTGTTCTCGGTTTGAAATGTTTCACTACTTATCCAAGCAGCTTTTAAGGCCTACTAAGTTAGGTGTTAAGCAGCAGCCACCTTAAAGTAATGATTAATGTAATGAACTATTGCTTTGCTAGCCTAAACAAGCTAACGTTAGCCTCTGAACATTTGTGGCTGTTGCAATTCACAAACTGTAATAGTACGATAACATTTTGACGGAATATTCATAGAAAACGAACAGCTGAAATTCTCTAGCTCTTTGTACAGATCTGGCAGTGTGTCTGAGAGATGCTCTGCTAAATTTAAGGTGTTTCCTGATAACTAGCTGACAACCCTGCACTATCTGGGAGCGACTAACTCAGGGTTCAGTGTCTTGCTCAAGGACATTGAAATGTGACAGGGGAAGTGGACAATCGAACCAACAATCCTGGGATCAGTGGACGACTGCTCTACCTCCTGAGTCACAGTGGCCGATGTCCCAGTCCATAGAAATATGATCCCTGTGCATTAGAAGTAGACTAGTTTACCGATGTGCTTTTACCCTAACTCAGCAAATGAACCTCATTTGTGTTTTGTTTTGTTTTTTTGAAACAAACAAGCGACTGTCTCTACTGTTAAAGCTGCAGATGTTCAGCAAATGAAGTGATACGTCTGAGATTGAGCTGAGATTTCAACAAACGCATACGTAATGACTAAAATCTGCTTCTCTCATTGTGTCCTCACATGCAGTACTGTAATGGAGGTGATCTTGCTGACTACCTGCAAGGTAAGTGTGGCAGTAATACGCAAGCACACAGATTACTTCATCAAAACAAAATTATTTATGCC